>NC_073692.1:122158124-122503071 GCF_029784155.1 Uranotaenia lowii
TTCCGAGGGCGTGATAATTTCACTGGAGGTGTGCCGAAATTAATGAAATTTTCTTTCCGTAACAACCTGGGACACCTCTTGGTTGGGGTGCCAATAAGTTTAACGAGAACAATAACGGAAGGTTGAAACGATGTACCAACACTTTTTTATTATAATGTTTTTGTTTTATTTACGGTTGAGAGCATCGAAATACAGTGAGTTTTTTCATCTTTAGGTTAAAGGACTGGATTAAGGTAAAATTTGAATGATCCAGAGTGTAGAAGAGGTATTCCAATATAGAAATTTCCTTCACTATTCTCAATCCTTGCCTTAAATAATTCATTTAACATATCAAAATAAAACAGTTTTTTATTCAAACTCTATGATATTTGTAAGACAAGTTTGAAAAAATCCCGTTTTCAAATAGGAATCAAATAAGACTTGAACGAAAAAAAAAAATCTTTAAATGGCATTCAAGATAAGACTGCGTCAATTTGGGGTCATTATCGAATTTCTCAAATCCAGAGGGTTGATAAGCTTTGTCTTGGTTCAGAACTTATCCATATTTTGTGGCATTGTAGTATAACGTTTACGTTAGCATGTTTTTATTTGAAGTCTTGAGAAATTTTAACATTTTGTTCTGATAAACAAAAAAATATAAACGATGCTCTCTGGAGGCACTTATGAAGAAACTTTATTTATCATCAATCTGGAACCGAGCCATTTTGTGCAAATTTAAATATTCTTCAATGGAAATTTTCTGAGAAACATTTTTCCTAGATAACCGAGTTAAACTCTGTTGATTGGAGATACATATGTCTTGTGGCATTAAAGGTAGGTTAATTAAAGCCGCAACAATGCCATGTGCAAATGAAACACTGCTTGACAAATTTGTTCATAAATGTTTTCCTTCAAATTTAAGTATGGCTTAATGTTTACTGCCTTTAATTCCAGAAGTTATAGCTCCATTCAACAGATTGAAACTCGGTAATCTTAAAGGATACCAAGTAACGGTCTTGGAAAAGTTGCTCAACAGAAAATTTGCTTTGAAAAATTTATAAATTGGCATAAACACAATTAGATGGGTTGGTTCCATATTGAGGTATTATATCAAACACCTGCACATAACTTGAGTCGCAAATGCTACTTAATATTACTTATTTTATCAAACTTTCCGAAACCATTTAAAAAAAATTATACCGCTGATGTAAATGGGCTGAATTTCCTAAAAACAAAAATATTGAAATAATACCTAATGGAAGTTTAAGGTTTGCGTACAGTTCAGTGAAATTCTGGGAGTACTTACAAGCCAAACAAATACATCTGAGTAGGTCCTTAACTCGTTTCTTACTGCTCGAAATGAATACAATTTGAACTTCAAACATGCATTACTTGATGCGATATCACATTAGAGGTTGTGATATAACACCACATGACGTATTCGTATTGTGTTCATCGTTAAGATGTATGATTGCGACCGTAATCCCTTGAACTACATCATCTCAAGAAATTTCATCGTCCATAATTAGATATTTTTTTTGCTGTGTAGTGGCTCCAGAGAGCAGATATCATCGTTTCTGTGGGATTAGAAATATAAGAGAATAAATTGACACCAATAATTTCAAAACTTATAAACTGAGACTGTTCATGACACAGCTTAGTTTTGAAAAGGGAATTTTGACCATTTTAGGGTTAACGCCCTCGGCATAAAGCAATCAGTCCAACTACGAAACTGAAGTATAATCCAAATAATATTCAAGTGTCTTTGATCTGTGTTGAGAAAAATGGTAATAAATTTGAGTAATGGATATTTACTCATGGTTAAGTTTATAAATGAAAATACCAATATCCTCCAGCATAATTCCTTTAAATTCAACTACTGCACTGTGCCGTGGTTCTTTAATATACTTTTTTTTTCAAACGTAAAATTGTGCCAACATAAGAAAACGATCTCTTTCAGTTCAAAGCTGTTCATATGAGAAAAATATAATAGAAGATACGGGGTACTTCCCTTCCATTTAACAAAACTAATGTGAGAAATATGCTCTTCACTCTCTGGAGCCACTTGGAAGTTTCGGCAATCTATATATTAGAAACCACTGGACTAAATTGTACAAATTCAGTATCACAGAGCTATCAAACATCTAAGGTTTGGTTTTTTGTTTTTAGTTTCATCATTAAACTTAATTATGACATTTGAGTAATGCTTGTAGGTGGAGCACACTTGCGTATAGCGTAACAATGTGTAAACAAACCATATTTTCAATGCACGTGACGGCAATATGAAGCCTGGATAGGATTTTTTTCTTGATTCTCAGGTCATTCTAATCAATGACATATTAACAAATGACGCCAAGATGTGTCCCAGATTGGTATAGATAAAAAAAATTAAATTTCAATTTCGTGTTACTTAAAGCTGCAATTGTTGTTCAAAAATATAATCTTCCTCAGTTCAATGCTTTGATTTGTCAAAAACATATGATAGAAGATACGGGGTACTTTCCTTCTTTTAAATAAAACTAATATGAAAAATATACTCTTCACTCTCTGGAGCCACTTGGAAAACACCGAATTGTGGCAATATAAAGCTTAGTTCTTTTAGAAAAAGGACACTTCCTTTTGCTGATAGCTCATTTACAAGTCATTTGGTCACTCAAAATTTTGACAGCATTTAACTGCCTATAACATTACTATCAGACTAATTTTTTCGAAATTTTAATATTAAGCTTTTCTGAGATATTCACGATGCAAGAGAAAAAGAAAAAAAAATATTTTGCACAGTTTCTTTCAAAATCCATCATTTTCAAACTGATAGCTGACAAAACAGTTGATTATTCATAGAATTACTGTGTATGAGTGGTGGAAAAGTATGCAAACACTGTCAAAAAAGTCCACAAAGTTCAAATCAAGCATTGGAGTGGAGCAAACGATCGGCAACGGATAAGGATCATCAGGGAAGTCAAGTCTCATACCAGAATTTTTATTTTTAAATAAGCGGAAAACTAAGAGTAGATCGCTGAAATGTAAAAAATTACTCTGATTACCCAAAAGTACTGCCTTGTTATGAGTCGTTTAAACCTAATCTCAAACAACAAGTTTTTGCAAGTTTCAGAGCTCGTACCGAGGCAAAGAGACAGGTGATTTCTGATAGACGACAAAATTTATGAAAAACTCTATTTCAAACAAATTTCAGCGTTTGAATCCTAAAACATGCCTGCTCGTGGCAAGGTCCCTATCAGATTAAAGTTCGTATTTGCTGGTTGTTTTGTTTAAAATATAATGATTTGCCAAAATTCTGCTCCTGTGGAAAAGTACAACAATTTTTAAAACGAAAGCTTAGGTTTTTGCTGTTTTTAGAAGCGAAAAAAGAGTAATCTTGTATGTACCCTTCGCAACCTACGATCTATACTAACCGAATTATACTTCAAATTCAATCTCATGATTGTCCGTTATTGACAGATAGTTTTGTTATAATTGAAACTTATTAGAAATTTATTACATTTTGAAACGAATGATTAATGATCTAACCAATATAAGAATTTGTTTTTTAAAAAATTTCTACAGTTGTCAACAAATTTTTTTTCAGTCGAAGGCTCGTTCATCTGTTAAAGTTTTGAAATGTCGCTAGAACATGAAAATAAACCATCAATTACCATAACACTTTCATCGAGAAACATATACACTGTTAAATCGATGAAAATTTCCAAAACACACAACTCATGAGCCTAGCTATGCACCTACTGTTGCATGATGTTGCAAATTTGTAAAAATTATTTCAAAGTATATCATAGAAAAAAAAGTCCTCAAATTGTGTTCGTTATGTGAAGTACTCTACTGAGAATAGGGGATTTTTTTTTTATTATCTGACGGGTTTGCGCCGGGGGTCTTAAGATTTTCCCCAAAATTGAAAATTTGGTTAATTTTTGCGACTTAAAAACACATGTATTTTTTCAGATTTCTAACATTTTTATTTTTTGAGTTAGCTTCGGTTAGATTTTTTTGTAAATAAAAAATAACCATTTTTCAAAGCTACATAACTCTGTTGTTTCTCAACGGAAATTATAAAATAGCACATCAAAATGCATTGAAATTTTATCAGCTTTCCAAATAGAATAGTTTAAAAAAATTAAATAATGACCTTCAACATGAAAAGTTGTAGTTAAACTTTAAACGGCGTCTAAAAGTACCGTCTGCACCAAAAAATACCATTATGTAGCTCGATTCATGATGCAACTTTCATCTGAAAACACCAAAGTGGGCCATTAACACCTTGAAGAGTTATGAAAGAAATAATGACAATAAATCTCTTTTTTTGCATCGAAAACAAACAATGGTCGAACAACTGCACTCACATATGGAGATAGCAAGCACTTCTAACAACATGGAAACAAAAGAACTTATCAAAGCCGTTAAAAACCACTATTTTTTCGTCCTTTTCAGACTGCCCCTACTCGCATAACAGTCCCATATAAATTTTCGTCATTTTAGGTCAACATAAGGCTTCAACATAAAAGACTTAAAAAAGAGGTTTTGTTTTAGAAATTTCGAAAAAAAATATCAATTCGAAATATACCTGAATAACAGTACCAAATGTGAAATACCACGGATTTGGTTACTTTTCAATATTTCATTCGGCGAAATAGTCTTTGGTTTATTGCTTTGAATCATTTAAACCAGGGGTGAGCAAAGCGCGGCCCGCGGGCCGCATGCGACCCTCGAGAGGTTCTTGTGCGGCCCGCGAAGCTTTTCCAAATTTTTTTTTTCGTTTTTTTCTTCGATAGATTGTTAATTGTAATAAATACTAGTCCATACTAAACATTAAAAAAATGTATGTCAGTAACTTTATCAAATATGCCTTTGACTCATAATTATTTGAGTACTTTTTTTCAAGCGTTTTTAGCATTTATTGTGTTCTGTTTAAAGCAAACGTGTAATATTATTAATTTGCAAAAAATATTATAGGCTTTTAAATTCATATTACATATTTCCTTTTTATTTAATAAGCACTTAAAAATGCACAATATATGGACTTGAACGGAAGAACAAACAATAAATTGTAAGGGTAAAGATGAATTTTCTAAGTCCGTTGCTCAAATACCAACAAAAATGGTTAGTGGTCTTATCGACATGACTCGACATGAGTTCTCGACAAAAATAATATCAGTGATTAGTTTGAAAAAATCTGGGACGACTATTTCCAGAAATTTCGTATAGAAATCATGCCAAACATCGTTAAATTCAGTCACTTTACTTTGAAATTACTTTGAAATCCACATTATCAAAGTTAGATTTGCATAAGGAATCCTATCCCAGTGCAGTGGTATCTTTATTAAGTTTAGAATAAACATAAAATTCAAAATGCATAAAATTCAACATGTGTTTTGAAACTAGGCCTTCGACTAGCTCAGGACTCCAGCCAATCTCAGGGTCGGCTCGTCATAACTACAAGAACACTCACTTACCTGTTCGATATCCGCTTCCTCCCACCCCGTTATAACCCGTATTTTGTTCCTTTCGGTGTACGCAATAAAGCAACACAAAAATTGACAGGGCAAACAAAAGTCGTATATTCAAAGTAAATATATTGACTAAATGGAACTTTGGGGAAGTATGAATTTATTCTTAACCGCTCGACTCACTACTGTTTACCTTTGCTGCAACACTGCTCGCTGGGGACACGTCGATGCCGGGAAGTTCGCTGCCGTGGTACCACGTGTACTGGTTCCGGGATGCGGCCGGGGTTGCCGACGCCCTGATGCGTCGCCTGGGTGTTTTGCCGGCTTCGGGATGCGCTTAGTATTTACGCCGCGCCTGGGTTCCTACCCAAGACCTAGGGTGAAAACCGTAGTTCTCTCGATGGAAGTCCTAGCCGTATGTTGACGGACGGCCGTGTTTTGAGCCGTATGGTGACGGACGGCTGTTCGACCTTCTTGGGGACACGGGGACACTTATGGTGGTTACAGTGTCCTTATGATATGCACTTTATGCACTTTTCACTTAACCAAGGTCCAAAATAACGACTGACACTTGGATGGCGGGAAGGGTAATTTTGGCGTCTTAAAGTTCGCGCACTATTTTGTCGAACGACACTGACGGACTTCGCGTTCCCCAAGGGATAAGAGGCCGGCCCATTGGAGCGTCGGCCTTTTTATCATCTCCCCCGGTACGACCAATCGGTGATGTCGACGATTCTGATTGGGCCACGTCATCCCCTTGGTGTTTCCGCATGTGGCGCGGATTTCGTATGTCGCAGATGGTGTCTCGGCTAAATGGGTTGGCATAACAGTAGAGTCGCCCTAATCTGTTACATGGAAAATAAACTGCTATCCTTCTATTTAAAAAAAAAAAACTAAACTTAACTGCCCAACTGATGATAAAATAATTAATTTTAATTATATAAACCAATAAATTTTATTGCGTAAAAATTTACATTTACCTACATTTTATATTTATCTTGGCAAAACTTGCACCGAACTTCATAAAATGCAGATGCAGGTTTTAACCGAGTAGGAGGTTACAGTTTTTAAGTCGCAAAATTGAACCAAATTTTCAATTTTGGGGAAAATCTGAAGACCCCCGGCGCAAATTGTCAGATAATAAAAAAAATCCCCAATACTAAAATATATTTTTTAGTCAAAAAATATTTCTTAATCTGAATTAGACTAGGCCAAAAATCTTATTAATAAGGCTTTATCAACATATCATATTTTTCAGATTCAAGTTGGTTTTTATTTTACCTATATTTACTGGAGGTAATTTTTTTACTGAACATGATCTTGAAGTCAGAAATATTATTGTAATAAAAAAAGTTGATTACTTTTTACTTTTACTATTACTATTTTGTTTTATGCGATTCTTAAATTTGCTTTAATTTAATCTTGCAAATTTTTTACTTAATGAAACGAAGGATTAAATTTAATTAACTTGTTATTAAAATGATCGAAAACGGCTGTTCTTCTTCCTCAAATTTTGGATTTTAAATCACAATTAACTACAACAACTTCATCTGAAAGGTTCTTTGTTTACAGAGATGAAAGTTTACTTGAGATTTAATTTTAAAAAAAATCAATTATTCATATTTTATAGCATTCTATGAGCTATTTTAGCTGAAAATTCATACGCATATGGATGAGAATGGTCAAAAAAATCAGGTTTTAATGAGTTTCCAAAATGTCCCAGAAGTGCTTTTAGTTCATCTACGGGTTAACGTATCGATCTTACTTTTGCAGCATATAAACTTGAAATTACACGCAGTTAGAAAAAAGGAATGATGGCAATCTGCAACAATTTTCAAAAAAGACCTGATGAAAATTAGAAGTAAAAGGATCAATAATCCCCATTCTCCCCTACCGAATTTTAACTTTCCAAAACCAACAGAATTAATCAGCAAAGCGACATGCTGACTATGCTCATGTCGGCAGTCATTAACTTTTTTCTACGTTTATAAAGTGGGTTGACAAAATAAGAGTTTTAAGCGCAGTTCAATATTTATTTGTTAATTTTAGCCCTACTTCAATCTAAAATTACAGCTCGAGAAGTGTTAATTTTTTTTCTGTATTTATTTCTAATATCTCTGAATGAATTTGAAAATTTCTAAAAAGTCATCAAAAAATTTGCTAGGCACATTCAATTATTTCTTGAAATAATACGACAATGGTAAATTTAAAACACTTTTTTGTTAACTTCAAAACTACACTTTAGCTCCATAACAGTATTTGAATACCATAAAAATAACAGATTTCGAACCCGGAAAATTGTTTGGAAAAACTTTCCTACTTTTCCATATTGCTTTAGATAAATAAACTTTCATACCGACAGGCTTTATCTGACATTGGTTCTGAATGTGTCAAATAATGCAGCATTTCATCAAGTACTTCTATCCTTATAAAAAACCAATTGAACCTAAACTACTTTAAGAATCTGGAAAGAAAAACAAAATATACTATACAATAACATCATTCGACACATCGAATACCCTCTTCGAAACGTCACCTCAACCCTGACCCCGAGTAACTGGAGGTTTTGTGTGTCAGAATTAATCATCATCAAATATTCTACCCCTTTTAATTATGAATTTGATCATGCCAAATTCCTGAAAGCCAGCTACCCTCAACATTTATGTCATTATCGTGGGAAAAACAAAGTGATTACTTCCCATATTAATCGACATTAATATTCATTGATGAGTTTCCACCTCGATGTCACAATGGCCCGTGGGAGTTCGCCGGAGTTTATGTTTGAAAAATAATTTTCATGTGTATTTTGAAGATTTTTGATGAAATATAATCCTAAAGTTTTTTTTTTTTTAATTTTAATACATCGGAAAAAACTCTATTTTCTGAAATCAACGAAAACAATCTTTTTTAGCAACATCTTTGTTCATTCGAAAATTTTCATGATTTTATCAACTCAATAGATTTAAACTTTATGAAAATTTCTCTTAAATTTTGTATTGGACAATTTTAAAACATTAACGATTTTGAGGAGTTTGAAAAACTGTGCCATCAATAAAGCCAATGCAAATATATTTTTTCTATTCCTCCAGCTCAATCACAATAAAAACCGTCCCATTGGTGAACTCACCGAAAAGGCCATGAACATTTCCCGGACCATTACTGTCTACACACCTGGCAGATATGAAAACAAAATGATTGAAAATGAAAACAAGTGGTTGAAAGTCAATCGTATGGAATTATTCATGTCGCCTTCATCCCCCCAGGGAGGGTAGCATTACAACGATAATGAGTAGGGAAAATAAAGCGCATTTCCGCCACTTCTGATAATTATCGATGCAAATTATCGGCGAAATCGTGTTTATCAGCAAACAATTTCCGAGGGCGTGATAATTTCGCTGCAGGTGTGCCGAAATTAATGAAATTTTCTTTCCGTTAAAACCTGGGACACCTCTTGGGTGCGGTGCCAATAAGTTTAACGAGAACAATAACGGAAGGTTGAAACGATGTACCTACACTTTTTTATTATTATTTTTTGTTTTATTTACGGTTGAGAGCATCGAAATACAGTGGGTATTTTAATCTTCAGGTTTAATGACTGGATTAAGGTACAATTTGAATGATCCAGCCAGAGTGTAAACTTAAGAGGTATTCCAATAAAGAAATTGCCTTCACTATTCTCAATCCTTGCCTCAAATAATTCATTTAACATATCAAAACAATATAGTTTTTTTTCAAACTCTATGATATTTGGAAAACAATTTTTTGAAATAAGACTATTAAAAAGTAATCAAATAAAATAGGAACGAAAAACAAGAATCCTTATATGGCATACAAGATTAGGCTGAGTCACAACCGAATTTCTCAATTCCTGAGGGTTAAAAAGCTTCATCTTGGTTCAGAAGTTTCTCTTTTTTGCGGTATTTAAATGTAAGGTTTACGTGAGCAAATTTTTATTTACAGGTTTGAGAAATTTTAACATTTGTTCCGATAAACGAGAAAATGATAAACGATGCTCTCTGGAGCCACTAATTAAGAAAATTGAGTAATCATCAATCTGGAACCATCTGGAGCCATCTAATCGTGTTTTTGCAAATGAAAAAAACTCTTCGATGAAACGTTCTGCGAAACAACTTTGTCCAGATAATCGAGTTGAATCCTGTTGAATGAAGATTTGGCATTAAAGGTTGTTTGATTAATGCCGCAACCGTAATTTGTGCACCGCCTGATAAATTTGCTCATAAATGTTTTCCTTCATATGTCAGTGTGGTGGGTTAAATTAAATTGCCTTCAATGCCAGAGTTTAAAACTTCATTCAACAGATTTAAGCTCGTCCATCTGAAGTTATGGTCGTGAAAAAAGTTTCTCAAGAGTAAATTTGATTGGAAAAATTTATAGATTGGCACCAGCACAATGAGATGGTTTGGTTTCAGATTGTTTAAAAATATTGCAATATTACATCAAATAGCTGCACATGATCATTATGATTTTCATAAAAAATTTCAGATGATATTTAAAAAAATCGGTGCGTATATTGAAAAATTATTTGTATTGGCTCCACTGGGTAGCATTCAAGATCAAAACATTGAAAACTCAACCGTTTCCTTGATGGAGTGAAATCAGCAAATTTGTCTTGGGAAAATCGCGTTTTGAGTACCGTAATACGGGGTTAGATTGAACTTTTTTTTTTTCAATATTCTCGATTATTTTTTCTGTTGAGGGAGTGTGGCATGTTTAATATGTTTAAAACCAGTACTGCACTCATATGAACGTAAAACATGGTTGCAGAAATTTATTAGACTGCTTAAAATTTGATTAAAAATCGATTTCGCCTCTGTTTAGAATCAGTCTCTATTTTGACGGTATAAACGAGTTTTCTTGATCATTAAGGATACAAAACACCATCAAAATATTTACAAATCCTAGTTATTGATAAACTAAGGCAGTTCATGTGTCGAACAACAATTAAAATAAAAAAAATGGACAATCATGCTACATAAGTTAAGGATCTAAGTTTTTCAACATTACTTTTAAAATTTTAAAAACAAAAAAAAAATGCCTTTATCAATTCTTTAGGCCCTTGTACTATTCCCCTTTAATTTTTTCCTTCAAACTTTACCATTTGATGGGGTTTCTAGCCTTTTGTCCTAGACCGGCTTACTTTAGGAAAACGTATCTATTTTTTAAATATTAAAAAAAATACCTCAAAATACAACAAAACTATAAATTTACTAAGGAAAAAGTTTAACAGTCATATAAAACAATCTGTTGCTACAAACAAAGTATGTTTCCAATTTGAAACTCAACATGTAGGTTTTTAAACGGAGAAAAAAGCATAAATCTATTTCAACTTTAGATTTAGTTATTTATTATTATGTGGAACATTTTCATTTTGATCAATACTAACACGTTAATCAATGTTACCCCGTTTTACGGTACGTCTCTTTGAGAAAATCAATCGTTTCATTCTTGTTTAGAGGTTAGAGCTGATGCTTTTCGGTATGGTAGTGATCGTAATCCTCTGTCAATATATCCTAATAGCTTTGCTTACAGTTCAATTCAATTCTGGTAGAACTTACATGCCAAACAAATACAGCTGAGGTCCATAATTTGTTTCTTACTCTTTAAAATGAATACAATTTGAACGTCTAACATTGGCTACTGGATGCGATATCACATGAATATTTGTGATATAACATCACAGGACGTATTCGCATTGTGTACATCTTTAAGATGTATTATTGGAACAGAAATCCCTAATGTTACATCATCTCCAGAAATTACATCGTCCATCATTACATTTTTTGCTGTGTTGTGGCTCCAGAGAGCAGAGATCATCGTTTCAATGAGATATAAAAGCGAAATGAATAGATTGGCACCAATAATTTCAAAACTTATAAACTAAGTCTGTTCTTGACATGGCTATGCTTTGAAAAGGGAATTTTTAAAAATTTTAGGGTTAACGCCCTGGGCATTAAGCAATCACTCCAACCACGAAACTGAAGTATAATCCAAATAATATCAAATTTAAGTGTCTTTAATATTTTTTGAAATAAATGGTAAGAAAATTTGGTAATGGTTAAACTTCTTTATAGAATGAAAATACCAATGTCCTCCTGTATAATTCCTTTAAATTCAGCCACTGCACTATGCAGTGGTGTACTTATATCATTTGTTTCGAATGTAAAATTGCGCCCACTTAAGAAAACGATCTTTCTTAGTTCAATGCTTTTAATATGTAAAAAAAATAAAATATACGGGGTATTTTCCTTCCTTTTGACAAAACTAATGTGAGAAATATGCTCTTCACTCTCTGGAGCCACTTGGAAAACACCGGAATTTGTCAATCTATACATCAGAAACCACTGGACTAAGTTGTACAAATTCAAAATCATTGAGAAACCAAAGGTTTTATGTTTAGTTTTTTAGTTCGACATTTGAGTAATGCTTGTAGGTGGAGCATACTTGCGGAATGCATAAACAGTGTGTTTTTGTTTCATATATTTTGGCTTCAAGTAATAGACTTTCGATCTGCTTTTGTCTGTACAAAAGTTATTTTCTGTGATTTATACATCAGTGGTAGCAGAATTTTATTTGACAAATTTTAATATGACCTTAAAGTGTTGAAAATAATATAAACCCCTGTCATTTCGAACGGTGGAACAAGTTCAAACGCGCCTTTAAGCCATGAAATATTCACCTGTGAAGAATTTCCTCTTCAAAATGATTTCGCATTTTTCGGGAAAGGGTATCTCGTATATTGAATATAGAGAAGATATAAATGAAAGTCTTTCGCGTAAAACAGCATTCAGTAAAAGTGGAGTACCAAACATTAACTTATTCTGCAGAAATTCTGATAAATCAGCTGAAATTAGATGAAACAACAGCAGGAACCCGATTTAGATTCATTTCTTAGCTGTTACACTATTTTACGCTGCTATTAATAAGTTTAATAAAAGCGATGTGTTTTCACTTGCTTCAATAAACGGGACAAACGTAAACTTACAAATATCTTTAAGTCAAGAGTTTGTTTAAAAATAATTTATTTTTACAATAAACGAAAATTGATTTGTTTTTCAAATATACATATTTTTCATAGATTTATGAAAAAATCATCAATGGTAAAATCCGTTTCACCCCGGTGTATTTGAAATTAAATTGAGATTGAAAATGCAAAATAGAAGCAAAATAAATTTTCATAGCAGTTCCCTTTTTCGGCGAAAAAACCAATCATTTAAAAGTTTTTAATCACATTATATTTGTCACAATTTGAGAACTTATCAGACAAATCAAGCAAAATGTTACGCAATTTAGATACTAAAAATGATTTAATAGTAGTTCGTGAGCACTTCTTGCATTGGAAAAGAGAAAGAGCTGGAAGTCCATATCGTTAAAACATATATTATGACATCATCACGAAGTTTATAAAAATTGAGTAAAAGTTTTCAATCTTGAAAAACAAATTTGGAGGTCAATTTTAAGAAAAAAATCATAGAATCATCTTTGTACTGAAATTCAAAACTCCAGTTCCAGCTCTCTTTTCAAAGCGTTTACTTCTAAACTATGTTGAAATCTGGTTTGAAATGCTGTCTAGGAAATAAAACTAAATTTCAATTATTTTAACAAATCAAATTCATTTTTTGAAGGTGTAACAAAGCACACCGGGTCATCTAGTAGGTATTTGTATAAATTTGACCAAAATGGCAACAAATGGGGCTATATCGCTTACTTTTACTACCCACTTGCATTTAACTATTAGATGTACCATGAAAATGGAATTTTTCAACGAAAAATTCAAGCGCTCTTCTTTGAAGGGTCATTTTATTGTGTTATTTTGAATTAAAAATAATCAAAAAAAAATTCAGACACGCTCTAACATTGATTTTCTATGGAAATCATTGAAAATTTAGCACGTTCTAATATCTGATACTGTATTACGTATTTTTTATGAGTATCTTTGCTGAAGACATTTTTTATTGTGACATTTCTCATGGTTTGTGCGTTATTAATTTTGTCTCGCTGAATTCCCTTTCTAATCCACTGAGCACTGGAAGAAGGGAGGGGTACCAAAAATTCAGGGAAGCATTTATCGTACCCTTATACCCTTCCAAGCCAAATTTAGTTATCCAAAAAAAAAAATTTAAGCAAACTTCCTACTGTCTTCTCATCCCTCACTGGAAGGAAGGAGGGGTGCCAAATAAAGATTGAAACATATTTCTCGAACCGTTAAATTATCCCATGCAACAATTGGCTCAATTTGCTAAAAGAACCTTTCCCGGCCTTCAATCCCTCCACCTTCCAAGTTTCAAGCAAATCGGCTCAGAAGTTTGCAGTCTTCCAGGCTTCAAATGTTCACTTCGGTTAAGTATTGAAACTTGCAGTGTTCTCAGAATATTATAGTTTTTTTTTTTAAATGTAATTTTTATTTTTTATTTTTATTTTTTTAAGTTAAAGTCGTTTGAGGGTCGATTTAAAGGAAAATTTTGCACATTTTGTTATCTTCATAAAAAGAAAAAAAAAAAACAAGCTGTGAAATTTTGCCTTTTAAAAACAACCATAAAGCTAAGGGCCACCCTTTTGTTTTCTACTCATAGAAATAAAATAAATTTAAACATGATTTCAAAGTAGTTGATGATTCCTATGAATTCAGTCACAGTATTTGAAAGACCCAAATACAAGTATCTCACTAGCTACTTGCTTGCATCCTCAGTGGGTTATCGACCGACACAAATTTTTCTCACAATTTTCATAAGACATTTGATAAAAAAGTGAGATTTATCTGCCATCAAATCAGGCCCTTATATCAATTTTCAAAAGATTAATATTTCGGAAGAAACATTTAGATATGAAATGTTATACATGAAATCATGTACTTTTAGAACGTTATTTGACATAATGTTCAATTCAAATTGTCGATTATACTTTCCCTATTTAACTTAGAACATTTGAGTTATGCTTGTATTTAATTTAAGTGTTGCGAAGAGATAATAATCGAGAAATCTTTTATATGGCCCGCAATATGTTAATGAAATCAATAAACGACTTAGTTTATGAACATGAGATCAATATCAGTATTGGATTTATAGTTCAATCGGTTGCAACTCGCAACTTTTACTTTCTATGTCATTCACATTTCTACTCATTTTGGCGGTTCATTGATTGAAAAATACGGTTTTTACACCCCTTTTTTATATTTTTTGTGGTCATGATCTTTAAAAAAAAACAAAAAATATATTTCCTTAGGTGCATCGTATAGCTTCTAACTTCAACTTTCATGGACACTAAGTGAACTTTTTTATAGTTTTCCGTAGCTGATCTACAGTCTTTTTTACGAAGCAGGTTTTTTCGGATTTTTTTTCTTACACTTTGAATAACGGAAAACTGAATTGTTGTATGAATACCTTCTGAGTAGCATATTTAATTTACGTTAAGAAATTTTCTGAACTTTAAATTTTGTAAAAATCGGTTTGAAAGCACAAGAGATATAACGGTTTTAAGCGACGAGTGTCAAATTGACACTCGTGGTATGATTAGGGTTTTTTTCTGGGCTTTCAAGGTGCGTCCATAAAAAGAGTTATGATGCAAAATTTAAGATTTGCATTGAAGATCCCCGACGAATTTGTTTTATTTGGATGACCCTGAATAAAGTTACAAGCAGCTAAACTTCCAATAGAGTCACATTGACCCTCAAGTGCGGATTAGTGTTAAAGTTTAAGCAGTTAAAAAAATGAGAAAAAAACGTTGAACTTGGTTTGTTGCATTTTTTATTGGAATTGATATTTTCCAAATGATTTGGTTAGAAACGAACCATAACTGATAACGGCTTTTGAACACACTTTTGAATGTAATCTAAACGAGTTCAAAGTAATTTTCATTCATAGTACCTATAAGAACTTTATAAATCTGTTTTCCGCAAAAAAACTAAGAATATTTAAGCATGGATTCAATATGAGCCTTTTTTGTTTTTCATTCACGGCACAAATATTCTTAAGATTGAATGTCCATATTCAGCATATTATAAATAAGTTATTGCGAACGAATTTGAACCAACTGCGTGTTCAAGACAATCATTCAATCAGCTAGAATTATGAAAAAATATGACAGCACCATTTGGATATGTTTGGATTCAATTTAGTTCCTATCCTATAATTTCAAGAATTTGTAATTTATTTCAAGCAAAAGGCTTTTGTCATATGTTTTGACTGTTTTACAAAATCGGAATTTTGATTTTTAATGCTTGAACAATGAACATGTTATTAGGCTTCCAAATTATTTGAATCTTTGACCGTGGAAAAGCTGTGTATTAGATTTCAGTTCTTCATTTTTTTTCTGTTACAGTTTGAATTGTTGGAGTTGATGATCAGTCTCATTATTTGAAAATAAGTTCCCCGTATTTTTTGAATAATGAATTACTAATGCACTATTTTGCAGTGGGCCTAATCATTGCTGTAAATGAAAAAAATGTCCCATCAAAAAACCAATAGTGAAAAATTGATAGTTGTTGCTAAATAATAGCACTGAAATGTTGTTTTGAAAATGCAAAAACAGTTTAGTTCGGAGATAATTATTTCATTAAATTCAGTAAAAAAAACCTAAATTATATATTATTTGAAATAATATGGTTAATGTTAATTTGTCCCAAATACCCATATTGTGGGAGTTTCAAGCGATTCACAGTGATTGAAATCGTTTCAATGTTCAATGGAAGCCGCCATCTTGGATTTCAAGATGACGCCTGATAGCGAAATTTGTCTTCTATTCGTTGATTCTTTTCAACTTTTACCCATATTAAGGGATTTTTATGTGATTTCATTCACAGCATATTTAAGTTCAGCGAAAGCTGCCATCTTTGATTTCAAGATGGCGTCCGATAGCGAAATTCTTCTAGTTTAGCCCTTTCACCAAATACCCATATTTTTTGGCTTTCTTGCGCTTTTCAGTGATTAACAGTATTTTAAGCCGCCATCTTGGATATCATGATGTCGTCGGATAACGAAATTCGACTTTTACTAGTGAAGCTATTTCTTTCAATAGTCATATTGTTGGAGTTTCATTTGATTCCCAGTGATTAACAGTATTTCAAAGTTTAGCAAAACCGCCATCGTGGATTTTAATATGGCGTCGGAAAGAAAAAAATCAACTTCTACCCTTTTAGCCCTTTCACCCAACACCCTCATAGTGGTGGTTTAATGCGAATTTTTGCCATTTGCAGCATTTCTAGTTGAGCAGATACCGCCATCTTGGATTTTAAGATGGCGTCAGATAGCGAAATTCGACTTCAACTCATGGTTTATTTCACGTGTCACATATCCCTTTTCATTCAAAAAGTCTATCCTCATTCACTGTACTAATGATTAAGAACTCAGAAATGAGGAACTCATCCTAAGCGTGTAATTGGTTGGCTTGCGAGAGAAACGTCAAACTTTAGCTTTTTATATGGCTCTTATAAAACCATTATAAAACTAATTAGCCATTTATCTGTAAAGCATTGAATTGACTAACGCCATATTGGTTGTAAAATCGAAGGGCACAAAATGACGCAATGTTGATGGATTCACAATGCGAGTATTTGAAAATATTTTTTCAGGCCTATTTTCCATCAATTCCATCATGATTGACCGTCAGATTTGACGAGGCGCATTTATTTTAAGATACTATTTCATACACATTTTACCTAAAATTTTTACTGGCACTAGGAAAGATGCTCATTATATGGTTAAACATTGATGTTTTGGCTATTAATTTAACAAGATCATATCTCAACTGACTGAGAACTGACAGAATCAGAAAAAAACAAAAATTTCTAACACGTTTAATAATAGCTTTTTAAAAGCTTTGGTGACCAACATTAATGACCAACAATGACTGATCATAATAACGTTTCTAAGATAGGGCCAAATAGCCTGATTTTGGCTTTATTTGAGTCCAGGTGATGTTATAGAATTCGCTTTAGCTTTTTATGAAGATTAATGCTTTAGTCCTAACGAAATTTTTGTTGACCATAACAAAGCTAAAATTTTTACTTGGGTCGCGACTTCCTATCAAAGTTGTTCTTGGCGGTCAGTTATTGAAAAATTTACTCGGTACAACTGTGTTCGATATTTATTCTTGTGCTAAATCTCGTACACATCGGCTCAGGAGGCAACTAACTTGCCAACTGAGCTATAAATATCACGAGCCACAACTCACATAATGGTATGTTTTATTTTCTATTGAATTTAAAAAAAAATCGAAGAATTTAACATGAAATGTATCAATCTTGAAAAATCATAAGTTCAACAAAATAGTGATCTCAGCCAATTTTTCGTATCTATTTGTTGATTGAGTTCACAAGCTATAGATTCCCAGACAATTCCAAGACAATGTTATTCATCATTTTTCATCCTAGAACATCGTGTTGGATATTCTCAAAAACTAAAGCTAAATTGTTCGGATAGAAGAAAAACCGCTTTTTGTAGCCTGTCGTAGCCGCAGCTCAAAACTAGAAATTTTATTTAGTTAGTAAATTTTCAAAGAAGATAGTGAAGTTTTACTCACTTTAAATGGTTTTCTTCTTTCGGGTTTCTAACCGAACAAGTGTAAATTGCCTTCTGCTAGGCTTGCCTATAGGTTATAATTAAAGTTCGATTAAATAATACAAAAAGAATATCGTTTACTTACGATTTAGTGGTGCAAATAAACCCGACTCACTAACTCGCGAAAACTGTATAAAACTAATTTACTTGGTTGAATAACTTTTAGGGGCAACGATCTGATAGCGTTGGATTTCCTACAAGTAATAATTTTTTTCTCCCTCAACTTTCAACTGCCAAATCTGTCAGATTGACAAAACTCGGCGCCTTTGCTTTGCAGCAGCGTCGCCGCTCGATTCAGGGTTGCCAGCGGTGCCAACATAGCCCCCACCGTAACTCTAGTCCAGGGTCCTGTTCCTGACTGGATTTACCCCCAATCTCCAGCACCGCAAGGTTTTCCACCGGACGACGCAGCTGCCTTCTATATGCCAAACACATCTCAGCTTTACGAATCACTCCTTCTCGTCCCAGTATGATCTGCTTGTTGTCTCCGTCGGCAATGTTCACCAGGCCACCTTCCGCAAACGGGTGGCTATCGGCGTGGCACTTCGTTGGTTGATCGATGACCGGCACATGCTTTTTGGCCCAGCATTGCCACAGGATGTCTTCCAGTTCTACAGAGCGTTCATACTGGTCCCTCAAAGCCTCAGCAAGATTGGCCTCTTTCTCCACCTCAATCTGTTGCTTAGAGCTACGAACGAAATGGTTGGGAGCCAACATTCTCAGAACCGACAACTCTTGGGGAGTGTATGTCCGTCGACAGTTGATTATCTCCGCAGCTCTGGCCATCACAATCAGTATTGCTTTGTTTGCCAGTCGTCGACCGTAATCCAGAGCGTTTATCGCCTGCTTGGTTGAATTTAAAAGTCCCGTCCAAATTCTTCCAAAGTGAAGGACCAAGAAAGGATTCACTTTCCAGTCGAAATTTGTGGGCGACCACTTTGGGACCGCTTTTTTCACCGAATCAACACTGTCGAGGTAAGGAGAGACGCAAGTGTTATCAACAATTTTCGCTACCGCCTCTGGATACCCTCCAGCCAATTCCTTCGTATCATGTTCCGGATTATTGGACTTTCGCTCAAAAGTTGTGATTCGCTTCAGGACTATCGGATAACTATTTGGTAAAAACAAATTAGCATGGAGCTCGCGATCTGATCGATCCAGAATTTCGACTGAAGAATCAGCAAAGTCTTGCGGACCATACACCGTCCATCCTAAAAGGGTGCGAACTCCAATTGGTTCACCAGGAGCTCCAATGCGACATTCCAAAGGCGCAAAGACGTGAAGATGTTTGAGGCCAATCAGAATCCTCGGCGTACCGCATTGGTAATCACGGACGGGTAACCCTTCCAGATGATGATACTTTCTTGCGACGTCAGCGAAAACCAACTCTTGCTCCGGAAGTTTCAGTTGTTCCACAGTATGCACATCTTTCAGCAAAAAATGCTCCGGTGAGTCACGGGCGGAAATCGAAAACTGCACTCGCTTTGAGTCGCGCTCCAGGCGCGTCATTCCGGCCGTCCATTTAATGAGAAGTGGTTGTGGTTCACCGCGAAGATGAATCTGTTCTGCCACATCACGCTCGACCAAAGAATACGAAGCGCCTTCATCCAAAAAGGCGATTACGTCTATCGATAGTTCACCGTTACTAATTTGGACAGGTACCATCCGGCAAATCACCGATTGTTGAGGAAGACCACTGTGAGCGTTGCAATCAGTCGTGGCTAAAGCTTGTGAACTTTCGCTGTTGATTGGTGGGTGCAATAATGGATGATGAAATTCTTGGCAACTCCCAATGTTACATTTGTGTTTAAAACGACATTTTGATACACCGTGCTCACTGAGACAGAGTTTACAAAGCTTCCATCTGGCCACCTCTTTCAGACGACTTTCCCAGGAAAGCTTCGCAAAGTCATCGCAATATCTTGTTCGGTGATCCGTGCGATTACAGATACGACATGGTAACCGGCTCTGTTTGTGTTGTATGGACATGGATGGAGAAGAGAAAGAGGACGATTGTTCTTCTCTGCCTATTTCCTCGTTGTTGTCCAACTCACTAATGTGTGTGTGTAGAAAACCCTCGGCTTCTTTATCTTTGTTCTTTTTGTCCCCTCTCGGCTGGTTTATTTTGGGATTTTCTTTGCTGCAGCTATGCATCCGATTGATGTGCTCCACTTCTAATGCATCGGAACCAATGGCGGAAACAAAATCGGCGAAAGTTTTCAGATTGGAGTATCCTTGCTGGCGTCGGCATCGGACCCACTCAATCTGCGTCATACCAGGTAACTTGGCCACAAGAATATCAATCAGATGTGGGTTCACTAAATGATCTCGGAGCCCGGACGCAATCAAGTGATCGGCGAGTTGTTGAACGATGATACCGAAATCCGAAAACGTTATCGGATTTTCACTGCATGGTGGTTTTGCGTTCTGTGCCTTGCGCACAAGCACAGACAATATTTGTTCCGGCCTTCCATAGAACTTCCTCAACGTTTCAATGGCTTCCGGTACTGTTTCCGGCAGCATCAAGTGGTGGCGCACCTTTGCGCGCGCAGGATTTTGGATTGCCTCTTGCAGTCTTCCAAGGTTGTCTAAGTTCGACCAGTTGCACGCCAAGTTTCCGTTGAGATAGCTGCTGTAAAACAGTGGCCATTCCTCGGGATCCCCGCTGAAGGTCGGTAATTTACAGAACGAACCCTTTCGAGCAGCGATCTGTGCTCTGGTTAACTCCGTAACAGCTGGCAAAGGTACTTCCGGCCATTGTGCATCCGAATGTGGAGGCGGATTGGGCGGATCGCATGGACCCACTGGGCCCTCTGGATGTGGAGGCGGATTGAGCGGATCGCATGGACCCACTGGGCCCCCTGGATGTGGAGGCGGATTGGGCGGATCGCATGGACCCACTGGGCCTCCTGGATGTGGAGGCGGATTGGGCGGATCGCATGGACCCACTGGGCCTCCTAGATGTAGGCGATGCATGGCCGAATTCGGGAAATGATATGGCGAATCTGGATACACTGGTTCCTCTGGTACTAATGGCAGACCGCGATTTGACAGCGGGTTGTGCCTAACCGAAGAATACACTGGAACATTCGAAGCATTGTGGCCATCACTTTTCTCTAGAAATGGCGGAGGCGGCAACCGGTGCGGGGGCAGAGGATGAGGAACGATCGGTGCGTTTGAATTGCTTGAAACCGCTCTTGCCAGAAATACTCCTGGATTCCGCAGTGGTGTGATCGTCACCGTAGGGAGATTACTTCCAGACAACGGCGTCGAATATGCTGGGTATACTTGTGGATCAGTGGAAAATTTAATTTGATCTACACCATCAGAATTCTTGGTGCCTGGATAGCTCGGGTCTTGTGGATTAATTCCGTAGGTACTCCACAGTTGACTGCGCTGTACCTGGTACTCTTCATCAGCTTTCCGTCTCATCTCCAGCATCTCGCGTTCCAGCTCGAGCTGCGCCAAGCGCTGCTGCTGCTCGCGCTGCAGTTGTCGTTGGAAATTTCGTCGCTGAATCTCCTTCATCAACAGCAAATCGCGTTGGTGCTGTTCGTCGGCAGCCTTTTGCTGCTCCTCGTTCCTTTTCCAGCGTGCATCTTTCCGGCTACCCAAATCCAGGAACTCAAGGATCGAAATATCCTCCTGAGATCCGCCACAGACGGTACCAGCTTGTGGTTCGAATGAGCAAGTAGGGCAGCTCCATGGTTTGTCCTCAATCTCCTCAGTAACGCCGGCGCAGGTGTAATGGAACCAGCGCGGACAGGTATCACACTTGACCATATGATGGTCGGCATGATTTGGCTCCTCACACAGAGCACAATCATAGGCAGTATCCTCGGCTGGCTGCTGTTGGAGGTTATGATTCCTAACCTCATTTTCCTCCAGTCTGCGAGCCGAACTCATTTAAATTTTGAGTTTGTTCGGATAGAAGAAAAACCGCTTTTTGTAGCCTGTCGTAGCCGCAGCTCAAAACTAGAAATTTTATTTAGTTAGTAAATTTTCAAAGAAGATAGTGAAGTTTTACTCACTTTAAATGGTTTTCTTCTTTCGGGTTTCTAACCGAACAAGTGTAAATTGCCTTCTGCTAGGCTTGCCTATAGGTTATAATTAAAGTTCGATTAAATAATACAAAAAGAATATCGTTTACTTACGATTTAGTGGTGCAAATAAACCCGACTCACTAACTCGCGAAAACTGTATAAAACTAATTTACTTGGTTGAATAACTTTTAGGGGCAACGATCTGATAGCGTTGGATTTCCTACAAGTAATAATTTTTTTCTCCCTCAACTTTCAACTGCCAAATCTGTCAGATTGACAAAACTCGGCGCCTTTGCTTTGCAGCAGCGTCGCCGCTCGATTCAGGGTTGCCAGCGGTGCCAACATAAATCATCTTGGCATAGCTGCATCTCTGGACAGTGTACATCAGGAATAATTTAATAAACTTAATGCCAAAAGAGGTTCCCACTAAGCTTGCTGCTTACCCGGCGACATCTGTGTAGCAGCATTGGAACTACAGACTACCGAGAGCACCGAAGCTTATTGCATAAATCTCAACTTATTGCCGTTTGTTGCAAAGTATCTGTCTGGATTTGAAAACATCTCTGGAACGATCCGGTACAACAGGATCGAGCAAGTTGGCCCCACCAAAACTAGGAGACACGACGCACAACCTTGTGTACATTTTGAAGAAGCAATTACTCAACGGAAAGCTCTTCGGTGGCAAGATTTTCTCACCGAATGGAGGAGGGAAAAAAATCTGAATGAGAGCTGCAAGCAAGTCCAAGCTGTTCCCCCGGTCTTAGTTGTTATGTAATTCCAGGATACTCCTGTCACAGGAAAGATTCCACCCAAGGTTTTCTTGAACAAGTGCCTTGAGAGATTAGGGATTCTGAAGCCGCTGAAGTGTTCAATACCACATTGATCCTCTTTGATAGTCCGTCGCACTTTTTCGACAGGTGTCAGAATTTTGAAACATTCGGTAGGGTTATTGAACAAAAAATCTTGCTGTCACATTTCCGGTATTAGTATCTCGATCCCGACACGTGTGCGCAATCTGTTTCCCTAGTTTCAACAACACTAGTTATACATTTTCCTGGACTAACCTTCAACGAATGCGCCCTTCGGTCGGCTTCTGATAAAATAAGCGAATAAACATGTTTTTCTAACAACATTTTCTCGCACTTTTTCGCATTCCTTCCTTCGAAATTGCTATGTTTATGAGGAGCAGGTTGTCGCATAGCCACTGGGGCAAGGCAGCCAGCCAGCTGCTGCTGTTACTGGACTAAGCTACAAGGCGGATGGCACAACCAGGAGTGGAAAACGGATGCAGTTAGCTTCCTAAGAAAGGTTCTGTTTTCTATATCCTCTTTACATCCCGGATCGAAGGCTACCAGCTTGGTGGATTCTTGGATTTGTTATAGAATTTGAGTTTTTTGCCTACAGAAATTTAATTTTAACCGTGATGCACTCAACTTAGAAAAAGGATCAACTGGGTTTGAGTTTGTTTTGCGATACATTTTTTGTTCTTTTTGAAAGGATCAGTGACAAACAAACTTCTATTTAATAATAAAGGAAAACTTATTGAAAAAAAATAGAATAATAAACTGATTATTTATTAAAATTAAAAAATAGAATTGATAAACTGATAAAACACTGCACCACAATCCCATCAACAGTAGGCTTGTGTCTTAACTGCTTATTTCGCGATTGATAAGTACACCTTAGTGATGACGCAAGCATTCAAAAATTACTCCACGTCTTCTTATGACGCAAACAGTGCTGGTAGAGCCAGTAATTTTCAAATTTGATTCATAAATATTTCATAAATTTTATGATTTTAAGTTTTTTTTCATGACGTCAAATTTTTCAGCTGCAGAATCATACCGATATCTTAATAAAATATTATTTTAAGATTTTTTAAACTTAAATTATGGATATGTTCTACAACCATAAATAAATCTATGCTTTATTTAAACTTTTTATGAATTTTTATTTTTGAGATGATGAACAATCAAAGTACAGATCTCGCTCGATAAGCAAAAGTCTAACAGTTTTTTCAAAAAAAATCATTAAATATTTGCAATTTTTACTGAACAATTAGAGTTTAAACAGACAACAGGAATATGTTGTTCAACCCTCAACCGTCCCAGAAATATATAACCGTTAGAGTTCCTAGAGTGTTGTTGTTGTACGTTTATTTGAAGAGGGTTTTAGCCTTAAATTTTTACCCTATTCCTGGAGTGTCAATTTGATACTTCTGACGGACACCACAATATCGCTCTTGGTAGTCAGCTGATATGTACAAAATTTATAGTTTCAAAGATATCGAAATGTTACTCAAAAATGTTTCATACTGAATTCTTATTTTAGTGTACTGGATGTTCAATAAGTTCAAATACACTTTTTAACCAAATGGTGTGGTAAAGCCGTAGGATACACATCTAACTCTTTGTTAGAGTAATTTTGTGCTACCATCATACAAACTATTCCTGGTGTCGAAGAATTAATTTTCATTAGGTGTTCGTTTTTATCAGCCTTTTCACACCAAAAGTATTGGTACAGACGAAAAATCCAATTTATTGACAAAAGTAAATAGTTTACCCAAGTAACACCAATTGTTTTGTAAAACTCTTCAAGCCCCTTATTTAATCTAAACATGGTCTAGTAGCCTGCTATAAAACTTGAAATGTTACTTGGGTACAGGTCACCATTTGGTCCAATTCTCATAATCATTGATGTTGTCGAGAATAAACAAGTACAGAATTTCTAAACGTGTCTCAAAGAAATTCTTTTATTTTTTTTTTATTAGATATGTGTGAAATGTCGAAAAAGTAGCTACGTGCTAGCTGATTTTCATCAAAAAGCCTATCAACGTGCTGGAAGATGGAACTATTTCACATCATAAATAGACGAAAACCATTAAATATTTGCTTGTGTAACTTTGTATTAGGTTTAAATAGGTAATTATTGGACTTTTTGCTAATTTTGCATGTAGTGTTTATTTTTATAGGCCATTTTACTCATAATAATACATGTTTTTGGAAATTTTGGCTCAAAATAAAGCTCTCTTGGATTGGTTAGTTATATCTTACATGATGTCGCGACTGAACAAATACAGGAAACCAATTTTGACTCTATATAAAAATCATCGGCATTCTTATGTGGAACGAAATTTCAACAATACTGGAACGTGTGGCGTACGGTGGACTTGACAAACCGCTGGAGCTGATATAATTGTTTTAAGGTAAAATCTTTCCAAAACAAAAGGTGTGATTGGCCTTTATTAAATTACCTTTCCCTTCGAGTAAAAAAAAACTCAGTTTAGTTGATTTTAAATAATCGTTATTTTAATTTGTATTCGAACTTATTGAAGACTCTGTACAAGAAAGCTTAAGTTTGATGCTATACGTTTCGCAAAAGAATATAATTTTCTGAAATTTTAATAAATCTAGACCACAAAAATTGCATAAAAGTTGTTTTAAAACCTTACTTTTCTTCAAAATTATTTTAGTCACAATAGATTAATTTTTAAAAGTAGATTTGATGGTTGACGGGATTTGGCATAATTAGGCATTTTCAGATTTCCAAAATATGAAACAAAGAATTTGTGGCGAAATTTTAAGGTAGCTGCTTTGTAAACTTTTGCAATTTCTCAGATTTTCTAAAACTGAAATTCAACTTTGCACTGAATTATGACGTATTATGGATTATTATGGATCATAATAACGCAAGATTAATCCAAAAAACTTACATATATTCACCAGAAAGGCAATTTTATACTAAGTTTAGTGAAGTAATCATATAAGCCCAGCGATACATTTTGAAAAACTTATAACTTCAAATGTAACATCCTTTCTGAGTATCCATCAGTCAGTCCAAACCAAGGATGGAAAAAATCGCATCGATGAACGATCAATTTGCCATCGGTGGTGAATTCGTTCAGCTCTAACTGCCAATCAAAGCAATCGGGAATAGAAAAAGTTCACACACCAAAATGAACGCTTACGATTGCAATCCCGAACGAATGAACTTTGACAAGCTTCGGGTAAACGAACCGAAACACAAAGCATTCACCGCAGTAAACTAGATCGCTTTTTATTTTCACCACGGACATTCGAACTGATTCGCAAACACAATCACCAAACGATTGCAATCGCGATTGTATTGGCGAATGTTTCGCAAAGGAATTTCCCGGTAAAGGATTAAGCCATCGGGTGTTTATTTTGCGGCTAAATTTGTGTGTTACGGCAACCGCGATAGCCATTTGCTCTGGTATTGCATATCATCCAGGCGCATAGCTCGGACCTCACATGGATTTTATTTTTCTATTTAATCGACGTTTCTGCAAGTTTAGATTTTAAATTTACCAGAGACGTCAATTTAATAGCTTAATGATATATCGCAATGATAAAAGACATTTTTACATGGATTTTGGAAAAAAAATAGTGGCTCGAATAAAGCGGAGGATCGGATAACCGGAACTTTGATGAGCGGGATTCAACTGTACATATTTCATGCTATCAGAGGTGGCACTGAGATATTTCAATGTAATCAAATACTGTTAATGTCTTGGAGGTTATGCGAATTTCATGAACATTATTAATATAAATATTCTTTTACAATACCTGAATTTTGTTCATATTATTTACTATTTGCATACTCAAAGGCGCTTATCGGGCTTACTGTTTACAAGGACTAAAGTACATGTTTTTAGACCAAAATTTTAAAGTAATTTGTTGTTAACTGTATTGCTTTCGTAGCTTTTGCTTAAGATGTGAAACAACTTCAAATGGAAGAAATACCTTGGTTTTTCAGATCAAATGTCTTTCAACAAAAAAGAGTACATTTCTCGCTAACTTTCAGCTACTCAGTTCAGAGTGATGGCTACTCAGTTGGCTACAATATTGTGGAATATAGAATTATATTTTCCAGAAATCTTAAACTTAATTTTAACAATTGTTGCTCTTTCATTGTGATTTGCCTCGCTGCTGCTGGTGCACATCCGAAAATTATTCGTTTAACCAACAGATGAAGGTATTTTCCATTATCGTGCCCTGTAATGAAATCTGAATTATCTGATTGTTCATAAATTGTTATTTAAAGCTTATATTTACCATTAGAAATTGGGTTTTTCTGATATTTATTGCAGACAAAAGCGATTAGTGATGGCAGGCCTTGAACAAACTGATCACCATTTACTCAGTTGTCGCCTTCAAGCACTCGAATTCGCTGAGTGCCAATTTTCGTGTCGTCTGAGTAGCCACTACTCGGGAAAACTGAGTCGTTTTAGATCAAGCGACGGCTTCGTCATACAAAAGGCGATGTCTGAGTAAAACGGAGCCGGGCTCTGAGTATTTCAAATTTAGCGAGTTGGTAAAATTTCACAAATAGAAGAGTACGCTCATTTCTCGATCGAAAAAGAGTCCATGTACACTTTTCGAGTTGCCGGGTGTGGACTAGGCTTAACACAAGTTATAATAACCTCATAACAAAACACAACGTTGACGAGCGCGGAAGTCGTAACGCACAAATTTAGCTCAAAAATAAACACCCGATGGCTCAATTCTTTACCGGGAAATTCCATTGCGAAACATTCGCCAATACAATCGCGATTGCAATCGTTTGGTGATTGTGTTTGTCAATCATGCGCCCAACGAACGTCGTGGTGAAAATAAAAAGCGATCCAATTTACTGTGGTGAATGTGTCGTGTTCGGTTCGTTCACACGAAGCTTGTCAAAGTTCATTCGTTCGGGATTTCCAATCCGACCAATCAGCGTTCGGCTGGTCACATTCGCATCGCCGATGCTACCATCGTAAGAGATGCGGCGATTGAGAATCATTAGCGTTCATGCTGGTGAATGATTTTTTCCATCCTTGGTCCAAACTACTTAGGATTAACCTGATTTAATTTTTTTTTGCAAAATCATGGCATCTGGTAACTCTAAAAATCTGGTAACTTTTGATTATTTTTACTAATAATAAAGAATATTACGTAAATCCAAGACTTTTATAATCAACTACTTATTTGTTGAAAATTATTTCTGGAAATTGGGCAAAAAATCTGACAGTGTTGGTTGCCAGAATTATTCAAGCACGTATCCGGTCCAGAAAATACCGGGCTATTTGAAATAATAACCTGGCAAAATCTGGGCAGTTGAAAGCAACATTTTCATCCCGAAAACCGGGACATATCTGAAAAATTTGAGCAAAAACCCAGAAAAAATATAATAGAATTAAAAAAAAATTACTTGAAACTTAGTATTTTTATGAAAACACATCAGTAGATTTTTAATTGTATTTTAGGCTTCCATACAATCTTGTATGGATCTTGTATCTTGTATATCTTGTAGACAAAATTTGTCCAAAAATATTTGTTTTTGGTCGCAAAAATAAGAACTTATTGTTAGTTTGAGTTTATTATTCGAAATAACGGTAACACCAAAGTTACATAAACTGTTTTACAAGGTCAAGGATAGTTAGTGGTTAGTAGTTAGTGGATTTAAGTTTTTGGTTCGTTTTTTTTATCAGCAAAGTCCGAGCATTGAGTCGTTATAACTATTTTTTCTCTTTTTTATCTTCTGCATAAAAGTGGTCAGATAATATTCCGGGAGACCCCATATTTTTTTTAATTTCATTAACATCGGGTAAGTACAAAATTTTCAAGAATAACAAAACAGTAATTTGCTTCGAACTATTATTTGTGTTTTTTTATACAAAATTTCAAATCAAATCGTAGGTATCTTAATCTCTTTTTAAACATTTGCAAAAATTGTGCCGATTGCCATGAGCAAAACGGAAACTTTTGAGATTATTGGTGTTTTGAAGTTTGAAAAAACGACCTATACGTATCACAAATTCAAATTTTAAAACACCTTTTGATAAGAATTGCACGTAACATAATTGAAAAATCTGAAAAGGAATAATAAATGTCTCTTCTTCTTAAAATCATGAATATTTCGATATTTCAATAAATTGACATTTTTTTTTTCATTTAAAACACTGCAATTTTAACCAACATTGATGAAATGTTGAAATATGAAATAAATCATAATTCTTCTCTCTTTGACACTTGTTTCCATAGAAGTAAATTTAACAGTGGGATTCAAATTCTTTGTACTAATTTCACTTATAATAAAAAAAATTAAGAAAACAACTTCGCTGACACGATTCTATAACCCTGTCTTTATTTTAAAAAAATGAATTTATTGTTTTATTTAGATTAAATTTTGATAGAAAAATATCGTTTTAATCTGAGCAAAAAATATTCTTTCCTGAAATCTGAAATTAAACTCAATTTTAATGTGTACCGCTTCTTAAATTTTGGATTCTGAGTTCTTTTTCTACTGCAAACGTTTTAATTTTAAATTGAAGTATTCAGTGAAGTAATGATTCAGATTAATTTGAAACACCATTTTTGATTTTCATTAAGGGGGGGGGGGGGGGGGTAGGGGGTTTTTATTTTCTTATTGTAAAACATTTCAAGAATGTTGTGTCCAATTTTCAAGTCAATTGAAGCAAAATTGTAGAAATTATAGGCCTTTATCTCCTCCTATCTAATACTGCAAGAAAGCAAGAGCAGAAACTTCAAACGCGTTTTTCTCGAAAGCACATTTTTAAAGTCCGTGGACATCGTCATTTGAAAACTACTTATCCGATTCTTTTCAAATTAGGAACATATTTTCTACATACAAAATACCAGACTCCAACGTTTTTGTTTTTTGTTTTTTTTTTTACTTTAGGGAGATTTTACAGGTGAAAATGGCGTATTTCTTCGTGAAAAAATCGTAGTTTTTAATTCAAACAGCAATAAAAATTTCATAAAATTTTTTTTAAGTTAAATAAAAACGTTGGGGTCCAGAAAAACATCTATTAAAAATATTTTGCTCTGATTTTTTGACTTCAGATGATTCTGTGCTGAGATACAGTGTCCATCGCAAATCCTGTTTTCTAAAAGGCATCCTCGAAAGTGCTCCGTCCCCGGCTCATTTTTCAATATTTTTCAACGAAAAAATTACTAAATGTTCCTTTAACAATGCTTTGTATAATGCGAAAAATTTGAATACATTTGTTTGAACGATAGCTCTAGAAAAAAAATCGTGAAAATGGTGTTTTTTTATACCCGTTAGACCCTACCCCCCCCCCCCCCCCCTCCCTTAAGGTTTTTGAGAATATTGTGTTTTAATTTCATATTTTCCATTTCATACATAACATTTCTAACTAAGCTAACTTAGCTGAACCAATAAAAGTTTTTTTATTTTCAATACAATTATAATTCGATTTTATACGACGAATGTATGTCTTAAATAAGTTGATACACTCGGTCAAACCTGAATAAGCGAGAAATGGAACTTTTATAAGTGAAAGAAATTGCTAGGTTTTATGAGTTTCATGGTATGAATCTTCGATTAGTGAGAGTGATCAGTGTTGTTATTCAGGCTTACCAAGATACAATATAAATTAGACGGAGGAAAACTGAAAACTAGTCATAGATTATACCAAATTCTTAGACTCGCTAAGAATAATCTCGAGCTGGTGCATATTAATCATTTTTAAATTAATGTTTTAAAGTGGCGAAATTCATATTAAATTTGTTTATATTTTGTATTCGTTTGTTTTTCAAAATTTTTTCATCTTAAAGAATAAAATAAAATATTTTTTACCTTTATCTTTTCCTGTTTTCATCAGAACTACGAAGGTGTTATTTACTATCGCTAAAAATTGAAAGAAAAACTAAGCCTAAACTTCTCTTGAAACTTTTTTAGCTAAATAAATAAGGTTTTAAATTTAATCTTATGGAAATCTCCTGAAAATTCGTAAAAAAAATAAACAAACTGCTTACCTTTAAGAGTGCAATTTCTTTGAGAGAGTGTGTGAGAATCAAAATCACGACTAAATACAGATTTTTTCTTGATTAACATTAATCCCCAATTGGTGTTTTTCATAAGCTGCACTCTTAATTATCTCGAAATTTAGCAAAATAACCAATTTAAATTTACTCAAAAATTATCTCAAATCAAAGGGAGAATAGTTCAATAAATAAGATTAATAAAATAATATTTATATAATAAATAATAATATAATAAATAAGATAAATACAATGGGCTTTGAAAAATTCTTTTCCAAGGATTATCCAGGCTTTCCTTATAAAATAAGATTAAAAATATAAAAACATCTATTACTTTATTACTAATAACTTTCATTTTAAAATACGTTGATGTCATCAAAACTTAAAACTTATATGATATATTTTTCATTTCAGCCAAATTTTATTAAGTTTTTCGTTCTTCTAAATATTTTGAAAATAAAATACTATGAAAACTATGAATATTTTGAAAATAAAACAAACCATGTTGTTCTTAATGCTCAACTCCACATTCAAGAGGATTTTGATAAATTATAAAGTTCAAGACAATAAAACCTCATTTTTGTGAGGTGCAAAACGTCGAAGAGCAAATTAAGATTAATGTTGATGACCTGAATTGAAATATGCAATTAAAATTTTTTCTACTCAACTTTTGTTTTCGAAATGACGTTTGAAAAACGTTAAAACCATTTAAGAAATTGCTGCAGCTTTTGACAAAACTTCTGAAAATTACAAAAATTGATAAAAAAAAGTTTCTTAAACAATGATCAACTTTCCCGACGACCAAAATAATTTTGACTTTGGTGAAAAAAGTTTTCTTTTGTAGACGTCAGAATTTTAAACTATTAATTCTACACTTGGCCATTGTTACGGGCGAATTAATATTTTTTTTCCATATCGGGAATTCACTATCATTAACGTGTTTGAAGATAGTCTTCAAATTCAATATCTTACCGAGGTTCAAATTTTCAATTGAAAATGAAAAAAAGAAATGAAAATATAGAAAACATTTCCTTCTTTCCTGACTAGGTTTGAAAAAAAAAATTAGAATTCGTAAGTATTTATTTCAATTTGTAAAATAGACTGTTTAAAATTTATTTTCAATTAAATCTTCAATTGAGAATAAAGAACATCATTTGGATAATTTATTTAAGACTTACAGGAAAAAGCACTTGTTAGAACTTTGATTCTAATTTATTTTGAATTGCATCAGTAATTTTTCTTTTATTCGAGTGTGTTGATGTTCATTAGAAGCAAATTGGTTTTGGAAACAAATTTTTTCATTCAATGTGCATTTTCGGTATCGTTGTTTATTCTAACAAAACTTGAAATTGAAACCCCCCTTTCATGAATGAGTTCTTTGCACAGACTTATTTTAAATGTTTTTTTTCTATTTTCTTGATTTCTCTATTACCTTATTTATTAATCCTTAAAAAAACGCTTTGAATATTCCCTTATTATTGTCGTTGAATAAAATCCCGAATTATAAAAAAAATTACTAACAAAATTTTTTAAATGAGAAACCCGTTCATTTAAACACTGTGTTCACGATTTTTAAAGCACTAGATATGATTACCGAACCTAAAATGTAGCTGGTTACCTTCAGTTTTTTGGTTAATGTTCTCAAGATTTACCATCGAAGAAAGTGTCGAGTTGCAAGTTTTGCATAAACCTCCTTGTAGAGCTCTGAATATTTTGGAAGTCCAGAGTGTAGTAAAGTTTTTTTTCTCGATCCAAAAACGGAAAAGGATGCGGAATGAAAAGTGACATCCCTAACGTAAAACGCCGCGCACTCTATTTGCATAGTGGGTGTTGCTTTCATTCTCTTATTACATTTTTTTTTCAGGGCGAGCTGGCGCTTTTCAAAGGTGTATCTACTAGAAAAGCTTGGAAATGTTCTTAGGAAAAGTATTACAACGGAAAACTATCTTCATTCAAAAAGCTGCGGAGAAAGTGAAGGTGGGAGACAGTGTTAATGAAGAAAAACAGATCACCTTTGAGAACTCGTTCTTGAAAGTTCTCTTCGCTATGAAAATGATACCGCTAGAAAATGAATCTTCTTGAGAGGATGAAAGTCTTGCGGGTTTTTGTTTTTTTTTTTGCACTTCTGTCCGGGGAAATATTATCCACTTTCAGTCAATTGCTCTGTCGTTTAATTATTAAAACTTCATTATTCTATAACGGGTTTCCCTCTGAGAAGTTATAAAAAAAATCATTATTTTTCACACTACAAACGAAGCGAAATAATATTTAAGAAAACTTACACTAGGTACATATGTAAGTTATTTTCCAGTAAAATTTATCACAAATTTTGAGCATTCAGAACTTTTTCATAAAAATTTGTTTGATTTACAAAGAAAATAAACACATCCATCGGTTCAGATGAAAACCAACCGCGAATCGTTATTCTAAGTCCATTTCGATTTTCACTCCGCCAAATGTGGGAACAAATCATCACAGCTTCCGGGGCTGAAAATGTTTCCAATCATGATTGATTTCCATTGTCGAGGGAGGATTTATGTCAATTCCCAGGCATAAATTGGGTCCACGCCTGTTTGTTTCCTCCGAATTTGGAACAGAAGCAGCAAACAGCAGCCAGCCGTAGAAGCAAATGTCACATCAGCGGAAAAATGGTAAAATTTATTTTTATTGCCTTCAACGGCCGAAAGTGAATAAACACGGGTGTACGTTTTTTTCTCTCGTTCCGAATTTTGTTTCCCAGACGGTGAACCTCTTACAATTCCGCTGGGAGTTTTCTTACTGGAATTATAAAAAATGTATCAATGTATTAAAAAAATGAAATATTAGACTAAAGTGACACAATCGATCGAAACGAATGCCATTTTGTCATATTTAAAAACAAAAGATAATTTTCTTTAATCATAACATTCAAAACTTTATTTATATGTGATGTTTCAAAGAAGGAAATCCTCCCTTTGCAGGGACCTGGTCTGCAGTAGACGTGAATTCTCTTTTCCAAACTTTTTATATCTGATTTAATTCCAGAAGTCAATCAATTTAGTGTAAAATGAAAAAAAAAAAAATTATAGCACACTGTCACAACTTAAAATTTATTTGGAATGAGTATGATTTAATTGGCTAAAAATGTAATGTGTTTGTGTTGTGCTCGATTACTTTTGTGACGTGAATTCATGCAGGAATTGATCATTTTTGACTTCAGTTCATGAATATCAGCTTAATTTTCTGTTCTTCCAGAAAAAATAGAATATCAATGTCCTAAAACCAATTCTAAAGGAATAAATTATCCACAATTTGATAAACGTAGCTTCTGATTGATTAACAACTAATGTAGTTAAAGTTGTGACGTGATTTCACTCAGTACAAACACAACAGGGTTGTGAACTGAATTCACATCACGAAATTTTTTAAGCTATTTTGGACTTTATTTTTACAAGATTCAAATATCAATTCATGTTCAGTATCAGTATCATTTTCTTATTATTTCCTTATTTTGACTCGTAATTACATAACAACAAAAGGCGTTAGTTTTATTTGCTAATGCTTTTCACAATCTATATATTATCTACAATATACATTATATAATTCTTTTTCAATAGTTTTGATTTTTTTAATTTATGGACTGTTAAATAAATGTACCAAATTAAGCTCGATTTGGAAAAATCTGACCATTTGGAGATTCAAGACAACTTTCAGAGCATATCTCTCTAATAATTTTTTACATAAAACTAAAATTTGCAACTGTTTTGAAATTTTTTGAAGCAATTCCATTGTGTGTAAACAAATTCTCATTTTACAATATGAGTCGGTATTTGTAGGCCTCATAACATATAATGCACGTATTTTCAAAATCAAAATTTAAAAAAATTTATTCTTTTTTCCTATGGATTTTTCTGATATTACCAACAAATTTGTCAGTCGCATTTCACATGTGTGAAGCTAGTCACTCTTTTGATTGAGCAAATGTTTTACTGATTCGTTCATTGAATAGTAACTCACTTAAACTGGATGTTGCTGAAAATATTGAAATTTTTCAATCAAAAATAGGTTCGCCCATTTTATGCAGATACCGTATCATGTCACACTTGATCATTCAAATTCTTATGTTTAAAGAAATACAATAACTTACCTGAGAATGCCCAAAATATGGTAGGAAATAGATAATGAAGCACTACCAGGCAATATCCAAAATAGGGTAGGTACAGTTTGAACCATAAAAAGCGAAAATCTGTCATCAAAATTCAAAAACATAATGTAGTGAAAAGTGGTATCATAGAGCTTCATTCTTTGGACAAAAAAAACTTAAACGAAGAAGTAGAAGGTGATAATTCAAAAACTCTTTTCTTGATGTTAACATTACAACTTGAAACAACTTTTTATTAATTTTGGCATGCAGATCTACCTACATACATATTAAGAAACAAATCCTCGATGTGTTCACTTTCGCTCTCCAATACTCTCTCAAGGCCAGATCTGTATCGGAAGCATACCTTAGGAATATATGCCATTGAAACCCACGCCTCGGGTCCTTTCTCCACTCCATACTCTTCTTTAAAAGTGGGAGGGACATTTTATCCTTTGGACATTTAAATCTACTCCCGCGTATGTTCATCACCGTGGAATTTCATATTTGATTTTTTGCCAGATCTTCATCACTTTTATATGATCCATTTTAATTTAAATTTGAATTGGCATTTTGGCAAATTTTAAAGAAACTAAGTGACGAAGAAGCCAAATTGCTACCCACAACCAGCTACAGATGGGTCTAACAGGTGAGGTAGCGTCCAACCGGGATTCATATTCTTTTGCATTAAAAATTCTACTTACTTTTTATAAATTTGCCGAAATGCCAATTCACCATCTTTGGTATTCAGCGAATTCGTGACCCACAAAAAAATACCGAAAGATTTTTTGGATGAAATTTTTATAGTGCAGCATAAACTTGTTCCTCAGCTACGAATCGATATGTATTTTTCGTGGAATTGCTTTTGTCCCAGTGATTGAACAAAATGATTCTAATATTGAACAGGCAATGTTTTTCTCATTATTGATTTTGATTGAGCTAGCAACCAAGAAACAGTTTGTTTATATTTCCAAGCACCTACCGTTGTTTGTTCAATGACTGGTGCATGCATTTCTTCACGAAACGAGTATTGCAAGATTGAACGTTCAATAAACAAGAAACATTGGCATTTCCGGTGATCCAATGATTGCACACTTTAATTTGTAAAATTTAAAGAAAATACAGATAATAAAGGCTGCCGCTCTTCCAGAAATCATTGAAAAAGACTTATTGGAAGACTTTTTTCTGTCATGTATTGATTTATTTTTTTTTACCACAGAAGCAAAACCTTTGCAAAATCATGATATTTTACACAAACTCACCTGGAGAAAGCAGTTGGAATCTGGTTGGAACCTTTTCATGAGTAGGCATCTCGAAGAATTTGAACTCTTATATCCGGTTTTAACATAATTTTTTTTGTCCATCAGAACACATCTGTCATATTGGGTAAAAACCGGATGCACAGATTGCGATCTTTGGAACTGATCATTATTAGTTATTTACTTGGTGTCTACTAGTCAGGCAACACTTTTTGCCTGCCGGAAATGAATTTTTTGCATTACAAAGGAGTCTGCATTCAGTTATCCCAAATAACCATAGTTTTTTTATCATATTTAAGATCAAGGGTTGCACTCCAATGGTTGGTTTGAACTTCGTGTGAATCATAGAGTGGTTCCTCTTACTTCTTAACCATTTGGTCCGAAAAAAATCAGAAAAAATCAACAGTTCATGAGCTTTTATGTCAACAATGAAGAATTTTCGAGGCGCAAAAGGAGCAAATTTGTGCAATATTATTTTCACCATGTCTTTTTGCATGGTAAATATCTCAAACAAACGTTAACTTAAAAATCTATCAAAAATAGGCAATATAGTCTTTTTTAATAACCAATACAACGCTACTAAAGTTTTGTATATCCGAGCTCTATTAACGTAGCTATCACCGAAATAAAGTGTCCGGATACTAAATGATCATAGCTTTAGTGTTCAACAGCTGGTACCTGTTCAATTTTTAACTAGTGATTCCACCCTAGCCTGTTAGGTATATGTGTTTGTTTTGTCAGTTTCTCAAAGGTGCTTAAGGGAAAAGTAGGCTATATGCGCCTGTTTTTTCACGGATGTGGATTTTTCGGGGCAATTAATAACGCACGATTTTACTGGACAAGACGAACATGAATTTATTAAACGGAATGAATTAAAGGGTACAGCGCTCCGGTTCGGATCAACTTAGAAGATGCTTTATTCTTGCTAGGTGCGGGACGACACAGGACAGAACACAAAAGACGCGTGTGATCTGCTGGCCGTTTATTGCAAATCTATCTAGGTTAAGTATGAGATGCTTCAAGTGCCGCCAAATCAAGGCAGCTGTTTTTGAAACCGAAGAGACTGACTGGTTGTTTGATGATTGACGGTGTTCTCTAATCGGGATTTTCGATTATTGGATTTTTGTTCAAACATACCGGCTGCCTTGAAATACTATATTTTTCATACAAGTTTCTTGCTAAAGTTCCCTATCGCACTTCTTTTTGCAATACAGATTCTTAGTTTTAATGTAGATATCGACTCAACTGATACAACATGTAGAACGATGATAGGTACGATATCAATGATGGCTACGACGATGACGAAGATGATGAGTACGTAGACCAGGACCTCCAGCGACACGCCGACCCTGTGAGGAAGAGTAAGTAAGTTCCTAATATGATGAAGAAAGGCAGGATACTTAACGTTGGGTGGAGTTGGGGTGACAGGTCCGACCCTTCTACCTGACGCAGTTCCTTTCGGGTCATGGGTGCTTCAAGCAATACCTTCATCGGTTTAAGCTTATCAGCTCGCCTTATTGCCCGGAGTGCGGAGATACGGAGGAATCGGCAGAACATGCTATCTTTGTCTGCCCCAGGTTCACTTCAAGGCGTCAACAACTTCAAAATTTGAACGCTGAAACTATTGTGAGTGAAATGTGTCGCGACGAACAGTCGTGGCGTTGACGAAATCTCGCAATTCATGCGCGATCTGATAAAAATCAGGAAAGATGATGAACGGAGAGAGCGAGATAGTCACCCAAATTTGACAAGCTAATGGAAGGTCTTGGGCCTCGTATGACACTTCAATTCAAAAGCAACGCGATCTTAGGACGCGGTATAACCCTAATCTGGACTCATACGTGTGGTGGGACTTAAAAGGTCTCACGTACTCAGCTACGATCTTTCCTGCAGCAAAAAGAAGCGGAGATACCATTCGGGGTGGTCGTAACGGGATTCTAGCTTGGTAGTTTCTCAATCGGCCATGCCTTGGTGGTTAGAAATCCTGCGGGAGTGGATGCTGTGACGGGCGTGAGTTACTATGAAAGCGTTACCTAACCGGCACACATCTCGTGGTCTCCCGTACCAGTCTGAAGTTGGCGATGGAGAAAAGGAGAAAGACCAAAATTGAGAAAGTGGAAAAGGGTGAGATGTATAAGTGCATGAGCACAGCCTACCCCTTGATGTAGTATCATAGGGTGAAACCAAGGGGCACATCTGGCACACGAAGCCCAAGGTGGTTTTTGTGGGATGAACCCACACACGGCAGCAAACACCCGGCTGTTATGGTTTGAAGTCAAATTTCCATCTTGTAAAAAAAAAGAAAAAAAGGTCCGACCCGTCCGATCGCGACCGCGTAACCCTCCCAAGGCTTTAGGGCTGGAATCCCGCTCAGACTGGCTGCGTCTGGTTGCGCTACCGCAACTTCAATGACTGGACGAACGCTGGACGAACTATGATGTACAAACGACAGGAAACACATATCGCTGGTAGTACGGTTAGCAGTTAGACGAACGGTATATCCATTTGAGATGGACTCGACTGGATGAACTAGATGACTAGATGGCTGAATGTATTCCGCTGGACTCGACGTAAGTGGACGGACTGGATTCGTTGGTGGGATAATTATAACAGGCTGGTTCGTAATGTTCCGAGACTCTAACGTTTGTGTGTGCGCTACCCGGCCGCCAATGAAGATTGCTCCACGATAATGCAAACAATCTTTAATCCAAAACAACCTTCTGATGCTGGCTTCCTGACTACTATCTTCTTGGGGCGATGTTTCTCATTGTCCAATGTCAATTTTTCTGGAAGGGTGCCTGCGACTATCCACCCAAACACGGAGTTGTGCAGATTAGGACCATTGTTCATCATCTGCAAACTTCCAGCCAGTAGCAGATCGAAGAAAAACTCCGCGTCAATGATAAGGTCGATTTCTTCTGCTTTCCAGAACTTCTGATCGGCCACCTAGACGTCTTGGGGTAGATTTAAGTTCTCGCACGCAATTGACCGGAAATTTGTCTGTTAGCTTACGACAAAGAACCTCATCGAAGTGTTGAATGAAGAGTGTAACACACGAGAACCAACAGTAGCTTCCACCAGTCTGCGTGACACAGTTTGCAATCCACCGATGCCCTGAACGGTAAGGTATTCTGAGATACCGCACAACTTGAGTTGTTCACTAAAATGAGTAGTCATAAAGCAAAATTGGGAGCATGAGTCAAGTCAAACAAAACGAGTGTTTCCGAATGAATCCTGCACAGTAACAACGGCGGTGGACAACAGGACTTGTTTTGCGAGACTCGTTATTCGATGGGGAAGTACAATGCTGTGCTGTGGGTCTGTGGTGAGATTTGGCTGTGTTTGCGACAGTGTTGCTGGAAACGAGGTGGAGGGGTGTTGGGAGGTTGGAAGGTGTATGACTGGTTAGATTGTGGCGATGATTGTGGCGATGGATTCTGAGGTTGAGGTTGAGACACTGGAGATGATGGTCGGTTTGGTTGCTGCGGGACGGAGGATTTCGGATGTAAGAGTGAATGGTGACATGCTCCACAATTGTGACAGGACCCTCTTAGACAGGATTGGACAAAATGACGTGAAGACAAACAATTAAAACACAATTTTAAAGTTTAACAGCTTCGTTTCTATGCTCAATGGTTTCCTTTAAGAACTTGGTACATTGGAAAGCTCGATGATAAACTTCACTACAAAAAGAACATTTAACTGATGACGGGATTGCAGGATTGCTAACACTTAATTGAACAGGAATATCACAGGATTCTGACTGCTCTGGTTTCCGGTTAGCGATGGACTCAAGAACCGAACAATGGTTACGGAGGAAAGTCATCAGTTTGTCGAATAGCGACACATCTTTCGAGTTGTGGTGTGTTTCCCACTGGCGCAGGGTCGAATGATCCAACCGAGAACACACCATATGAACCAGGAGGGTGCTCCACTGGTTAGGTTTCTCGCCAACTTTATGTAACATTTGGAGGTTCTGCTCGAAATCACTCAGCAAGATGTTTGTACTTCTCAGCTTTCATCGATTCAATAGAAAATAGATAAGATTTAACGAGTATTTTGCGGTTCTCGTAACGCTTTTCCAACATCGACTAAGCAATTTCATAATTTGCAGCCGTGATTTCCACCGAAGCAATGACTTGAAGCGCGTCACCCTCCAGCCACGGCCGAACGCAAATATGAAAAATTATCCATCTCAGTCAACTGATTGCTTGAATGAATAAGGTGGTGAAGGCCAGCCGGATACGCTTAGCGGGACTTGTTGTTAGAATGCCGGACTGTTCTGCAAAACAGGTGTTCGCTACGAATCCGGTAGGAACAAGACGAGCGGGGGCGCAACGAGCGAGGTAGTTAGACCAAGTGGAGCGTGGAGCGTGATCTGGCGAATGTGGGATGTCCGAGAAATTTGAAAACGGTTGGTATGGACTGAGTGAATTTTAGGAATTATGTTCACCAAGCTATGTCGTGAGACGGAATACTACGGAACTGAATAAATTTAGAATCCAGACATTTGACAAAAAAAGGGGGGGGGGGGGGTGGCATACAAAAAACTCTCTTATTTCACTTTTTAATCACTATGAAATCTTCATGAAAGCTTGAATTGGTTTCACTTTTTAAGTTCATTTCAAAAAGAACAAAAATCACCCTAGTTTTGTTATGAGCTTCTTAACAAATAATTTTTAAAGGTTAAAATATTACATCAAAAGGAATCAAATCTTGTATGATTTTTTTTATTTTTTTAAGGGGTGCAATTAATTCATCACTTATTCTAACAAAACTTAGAACATCCTTTTTTATTTTTATTGGTAACTAGCTGATTTTACCCGGCCTTGCTCGGGTTCACAAAAGATATTAATCATAATCAAAATGAGTTTGACTTTTCGAAATATTGGAAGCTTTATATTCATCATTTTAAGAAATTGGGGCCATGTTGGGCCACGGAAGTTTTGTAAGTCTTTTTAAAGTTTTTTTTTTGAGATTATTCACTGTGTTTATCGATTTCATTTTTTTAGAAGAAGCTTATAGTTTTAAGGATTATGAATTGAATTTCAAAATAATTTCCTTCTTCTCTATCACAAAAAACTTTAATCTTTTTTGGAGACTATTCCACTTTTCAAGATGGATGATCTCCCTGTACAATTACAGTACAAATTTTTAAAAACACTTCCAATCCTTGTTGAACCATGTTTAAGACTCATTTGGCATGTTTTCAATTGTATGTCTGTATTTTTTTCTCTTTTTTAATTTAACACTGTTTTTCTTAAATGTTGAAAGTTGCACTAAAAGTTTCTTGGAGTTATCGAAAAGAAATCATCTCTGAACCGAAATAACCATTTAAATGTTATGGAAATGGTCTTATTTGAGTTCCATTAATTATTTTGAAGAGTGATCAATGTTAAAATTCTTTGAAATCATTTGTTTGAACTTGCAGTACCAAACATTTTTTTCAAAATTGGATGGTAGAATTGAACACATTGATGACCAAAAATGAATCAAAAAGTATAAATAAATTGGCCAATGAAATAGGATCGTATAAAACTAAAAACCTCAGATTGTATTATCTAATCAATTTTAGATTCCCCGGCGGCTATCAAAGCGTTGAAATTGCAGCCTTCAACATATATGTATATCTGAATCTAATGATTTTTTCTTTCTCTATAAGGAATCCTAAAAATTTGAAAATGGTTGGTTAAAAGCTGGAGTTTATGAAAATCGGTTCATTAGTTTTTCAGCATTCAGTCCAAATAGTTATTCAGCTGAAGAAGCCAATTCACTGTTGACTGTTCAGTTTACTGTATATCCTTGTAAACTCTCAAAGCCCCCCAGCGGGGCGGTAGGCAGCACATTGAAAATCACTGTAATTTTAGTCAATATATTCTTTACAGGATAGTTGTATTTTTCAATACAAAATGTAGGCTCATTATTGCATCCAAATATCTCGTACCGGTACCACGTGTTTTGAACAGTAGAAGGAAAAAACACCCGCCAAAATTTTACCTTTTAAATCTTTGATGCTCAGCAAGCTTTGATTTGCTTTCCAATCCACGTGAACTCTTGATGGTCGTTTCTAATGCCCGGCCCATGGTGATGGTGAAAACAACCCCGCCAAAGGAAAAAAATTGGTTCTGAAAAATGGGTGCCATGACTTTTGGTTTGTGGGAAAAAAACGAAAGTTGTATGGGAGGGTCCCTTTTCTCAGGTGGGAGGGGCTCGAAACTATTACTAAAACCTTCCCATGGTCCAAACACATAACTGTACCAAATTTCAGGCTGATCGGTTAAGCGGTGTGGATTTGTATAAGGTGCATACAAACATATATAGTCCAACTCATCTTTATATATTAGATATATCAACTACTTACTTTGAAAATTTGATATTCTGTGTTTATATTTTATTTACCTCACAAATTTTATTTCGCATTTTAAGTCAGTTTGATTTTCTTTTCGCCCATTCGAAATGAAGAAAAGTAAAAATTTAAACTCAGCTCAACTGACGTCCCCGTTCTTAGTATACTTGGGCGTGTTGAGCTTCATAGGCGCGATTTAGGTATCTGGTGACTCGGAGCAGATCATCAGCGTTTGCGTTTACTTTTGCCGCAAGCGGGAGCCAAGTGACCTTCTTTCGATAAACGTACGTACGTTTGTACGATTGCCGACAATCCGATTTGGACGGCAATATTCTAGAGCTAGTCTGCTTCCTGTGTGAGGAGGCAGGCTCCCTGTTAAAAAGTGTGGGACCGAGAGAAATAGATATGCGAAAAAATGGAAACACATCGCTTCAACGGTCCCGTCAAAACGCAATGGTCTATAAAAAATGAAATATACCTTATTGAGCGGGAACACAGTTTATATTCATTCAGAGCTGGCAAATAACCAGTAGCCGAGGACCAGGGCGGAGAAATATATGTAGGTATTTTTGTTTTTTTTTTATTCCGGACTAACGTTTTCTCAAGCAGGGTCTTGATACAGGGAACTGGCAGCCGCGGCGTCCTTTTGCTGTAGAAGCAGAGTCGTCCTTATTCTGTGCGGTTTCGACTTCCGTTACGGCTCGCGGACAGATAACTCAATGAGTCGCAAAGTTCCGTTCCGTTCGGATTCCTGGTTTTTTCCCTCCCAGCCTCCCTTACTTTTTCAAGTCTGTGATGGCAATTCTCGGTCGTTTAACCTAGACTAGGGCGCTGAATCGGATAACGTCAAGGTGGACCATAGTAGGTTGGCTATCGGGATAAAGCCCACCATCTTCCGCGATAGATGGAAGCAGCTCATCGGGTGGACCAAATCTCGGGTAGGCTTTGCAGCAGGTTTTGCGTCTCATATCGCTTGATTTGTGGTCACAGAACATCAGGAGTTCAGCATCCCTCCAAGTCGTGGTTGACGACGGAGGGCGTAGGAGGAGAGCTCATGTTGTTATCGTCTTATTTATGGGTGCTGATGGAGATTTTTATCGACTCGTCGGCGCGCTCACCAATGATTTTTGAGTCCTTGGTCCTGGGTGGGTGAGGCTATTTTGATTGCCATTGCCGTTTCAGCTATATTTCATTGGAGCTATAAACCATTCTGTTGATGAGGACATGCTTTGAGGACGAGAAATTTTAGCTGAGACAACTACAAACTAAACATTGTGGAATTCAACTTACCTCATTAAAAAAAAAACAAGAAAAAAAAGCAAATTATAAATCAAGAAAGCTTTATAAAAATGCGGACTGTATTGAGAATATGTATCAAACTAAACTTAGACAGTTTTGTAAATAAGTATTTTTAATAATATTGGCATTTTAAGTTCTGTCATTTTCGCCAATATTTTCAATTTTATGAAATTCGTGAATTGTGTAAATTTTGTCAATTTTGTCAATTTTGTCAATTTTGTCAATTTTGTCAATTTTGTCAATTTTGTCAATTTTGTCAATTTTGTCAATTTTGACAATTTTGACGATTTTGTCAATTTTGTCAATTTTGTCAATATGTCAATTTTGTCAATTTTGTCAATTTTGTCAATTTTGTCAATTTTGTCAATTTTGTCAATTTTGTCAATTTTGTCAATTATGTCAATTTTGTCAATTTTATCCATTTTGTCAATTTTGTCAATTTTGTCAATTTTGTCAATTTTGTCAATTTTGTCAATTTTGTCAATTTTGTCAATTTTGTCAATTTTGTCAATTTTGTCAATTTTGTCAATTTTGTCAATTTTGTCAATTTTGTCCATTTTGTCAATTTTGTCAATTTTGTCAATTTTGTCAATTTTGTCAATTTTGTCAATTTTGTCAATTTTGTCAATTTTGTCAATTTTGTCAATTTTGTCAATTTTGTCAATTTTGTCAATTTTGTCAATTTTGTCAATTTTGTCAATTTTGTCAATTTTGTCAATTTTGTCAATTTTGTCAATTTTGTCAATTTTGTCAATTTTGTCAATTTTGTCAATTTTGTCAATTTTGTCAATTTTGTCAATTTTGTCAATTTTGTCAATTTTGTCAATTTTGTCAATTTTGTCAATTTTGTCAATTTTGTCAATTTTGTCAATTTTGTCAATTTTGTCAATTTAGTCAATTTTGTCAATTTTGTCAATTTTGTCAATTTTGTCAATTTTGTCAATTTTGTCAATTTTGTCAATTTTGTCAATTTTGTCAATTTAGTCAATTTTGTCAATTTTGTCAATTTTGTCAATTTTGTCAATCTTGTCAATTTTGTCAATTTTGTCAATTTTGTCAATTTTGTCAATTTTGTGAATTTTGTCAATTTTGTCAATTTTGTCAATTTTGCCAATTTTGTCAATTTTGTCAATTTTGTCAATTTTGTCAATTTTGTCAATTTTGTCAATTTTGTCCATTTGGTCAATTTTGTCAATTTTGTCAATTTTGTCAATTTTGTCAATTTTGTCAATTTTGTCAATTTTGTCAATTTTGTCAATTTTGTCAATTTTGTCAATTTTGTCAATTTTGTCAATTTTGTCAATTTTGTCAATTTTGTTAATTTTGTCAATTTCGTCAATTTCGTCAATTTTGTCAATTTTGTCAATTTTGTCAATTTTGTCAATTTTGTCAATTTTGTCAATTTTGTCCATTTGGTCAATTTTGTCAATTTTGTCAATTTTGTCAATTTTGTCAATTTTGTCAATTTTGTCAATTTTGTCAATTTTGTCAATTTTGTCAATTTTGTCAATTTTGTCAATTTTGTCAATTTTGTCAATTTTGTCAATTTTGTCAATTTTGTCAATTTTGTCAATTTTGTCAACTTTGTCAATTTTGTCAATTTTGTCAATTTTGTCAATTTTGTCAATTTTGCAATTTTGTCAATTTTGTCAATTTGGTCAATTTTGTCAATTTTGTCCATTTGGTCAATTTTGTCAATTTTGTCAATTTTGTCAATTTTGTCAATTTTGTCAATTTTGTCAATTTTGTCAATTTTGTCAATTTTGTCAATTTTGTCAATTTCGTCAATTTCGTCAATTTTGTCAATTTTGTCAATTTTGTCAATTTTGTCAATTTTGTCAATTTTGTCAATTTTGTCAATTTTGTCAATTTTGTCAATTTTGTCAATTTTGTCAATTTTGTCAATTTTGTCAATTTTGTCAATTTTGTCAATTTTGTCAATTTTGTCAATTTTGTCAATTTTGTCAATTTTGTCAATTTTGTCAATTTTGTCAATTTTGTCAATTTTGTCAATTTTGTCAATTTTGTCAATTTTGTCAATTTTGTCAATTTTGTCAATTTTGTCAATTTTGTCAATTTTGTCAATTTTGTCAATTTTGTCAATTTTGTCAATTTTGTCAATTTTGTCAATTTTGTCAATTTTGTCAATTTTGTCAATTTTGTCAATTTTGTCAATTTTGTCAATTTTGTCAATTTTGTCAATTTTGTCAATTTTGTCAATTTTGTCAATTTTGTCAATTTTGTCAATTTTGTCAATTTTGTCAATTTTGTCAATTTTGTCAATTTTGTCAATTTTGTCAATTTTGTCATTGTCAATTTTGTCAATTTTGTCAATTTTGTCAATTTTGTCAATTTTGTCAATTTTGTCAATTTTGTCAATTTTGTCAATTTTGTCAATTTTGTCAATTTTGTCAATTTTGTCAATTTTGTCAATTTTGTCAATTTTGTCAATTTTGTCAATTTTGTCAATTTTGTCAATTTTGTCAATTTTGTCAATTTTGTCAATTTTGTCAATTTTGTCAATTTTGTCAATTTTGTCAATTTTGTCAATTTTGTCAATTTTGTCAATTTTGTCAATTTTGTCAATTTTGTCAATTTTGTCAATTTTGTCAATTTTGTCAATTTTGTCAATTTTGTCAATTTTGTCAATTTTGTCAATTTTGTCAATTTTGTCAATTTTGTCAATTTTGTCAATTTTGTCAATTTTGTCAATTTTGTCAATTTTGTCAATTTTGTCAATTTTGTCAATTTTGTCAATTTTGTCAATTTTGTCAATTTTGTCAATTTTGTCAATTTTGTCAATTTTGTCAATTTTGTCAATTTTGTCAATTTTGTCAATTTTGTCAATTTTGTCAATTTTGTCAATTTTGTCAATTTTGTCAATTTTGTCAATTTTGTCAATTTTGTCAATTTTGTCAATTTTGTCAATTTTGTCAATTTTGTCAATTTTGTCAATTTTGTCAATTTTGTCAATTTTGTCAATTTTGTCAATTTTTTCAATTTTTTCAATTTTGTCAATTTTGTCAATTTTGTCAATTTTGTCAATTTTGTCAATTTTGTCAATTTTGTCAATTTTGTCAATTTTGTCAATTTTGTCAATTTTGTCAATTTTGTCAATTTTGTCAATTTTGTCAATTTTGTCAATTTTGTCAATTTTGTCAATTTTGTCAATTTTGTCAATTTTGTCAATTTTGTCAATTTTGTCAATTTTGTCAATTTTGTCAATTTTGTCAATTTTGTCAATTTTGTCAATTTTGTCAATTTTGTCAATTTTGTCAATTTTGTCAATTTTGTCAATTTTGTCAATTTTGTCAATTTTGTCAATTTTGTCAATTTTGTCAATTTTGTCAATTTTGTCAATTTTGTCAATTTTGTCAATTTTGTCAATTTTGTCAATTTTGTCAATTTTGTCAATTTTGTCAATTTTGTCAATTTTGTCAATTTTGTCAATTTTGTCAATTTTGTCATTGTCAATTTTGTCAATTTTGTCAATTTTGTCAATTTTGTCAATTTTGTCAATTTTGTCAATTTTGTCAATTTTGTCAATTTTGTCAATTTTGTCAATTTTGTCAATTTTGTCAATTTTGTCAATTTTGTCAATTTTGTCAATTTTGTCAATTTTGTCAATTTTGTCAATTTTGTCAATTTTGTCAATTTTGTCAATTTTGTCAATTTTGTCAATTTTGTCAATTTTGTCAATTTTGTCAATTTTGTCAATTTTGTCAATTTTGTCAATTTTGTCAATTTTGTCAATTCTGTCAATTTTGTCAATTTTGTCAATTTTGTCAATTTTGTCAATTTTGTCAATTTTGTCAATTTTGTCAATTTTGTCAATTTTGTCAATTTTGTCAATTTTGTCAATTTTGTCAATTTTGTCAATTTTGTCAATTTTGTCAATTTTGTCAATTTTGTCAATTTTGTCAATTTTGTCAATTTTGTCAATTTTGTCAATTTTGTCAATTTTGTCAATTTTGTCAATTTTGTCAATTTTGTCAATTTTGTCAATTTTGTCAATTTTGTCAATTTTGTCAATTTTGTCAATTTTGTCAATTTTGTCAATTTTGTCAATTTTGTCAATTTTGTCAATTTTGTCAATTTTGTCAATTTTGTCAATTTTGTCAATTTTGTCAATTTTGTCAATTTTGTCATTGTCAATTTTGTCAATTTTGTCAATTTTGTCAATTTTGTCAATTTTGTCAATTTTGTGAATTTTGTCAATTTTGTCAATTTTGTCAATTTTGTCAATTTTGTCAATTTTGTCAATTTTGTCAATTTTGTCAATTTTGTCAATTTTGTCAATTTTGTCAATTTTGTCAATTTTGTCAATTTTGTCAATTTTGTCAATTTTGTCAATTTTGTCAATTTTGTCAATTTTGTCAATTTTGTCAATTTTGTCAATTTTGTCAATTTTGTCAATTTTGTCAATTTTGTCAATTTTGTCAATTTTGTCAATTTTGTCAATTTTGTCAATTTTGTCAATTTTGTCAATTTGTCAATTTTGTCAATTTTGTCAATTTTGTCAATTTTGTCAATTTTGTCAATTTTGTCAATTTTGTCAATTTTGTCAATTTTGTCAATTTTGTCAATTTTGTCAATTTTGTCAATTTTGTCAATTTTGTCAATTTTGTCAATTTTGTCAATTTTGTCAATTTTGTCAATTTTGTCAATTTTGTCAATTTTGTCAATTTTGTCAATTTTGTCAATTTTGTCAATTTTGTCAATTTTGTCAATTTTGTCAATTTTGTCAATTTTGTCAATTTTGTCAATTTTGTCAATTTTGTCAATTTTGTCAATTTTGTCAATTTTGTCAATTTTGTCAATTTTGTCAATTTTGTCAATTTTGTCAATTTTGTCAATTTTGTCAATTTTGTCAATTTTGTCAATTTTGTCAATTTTGTCAATTTTGTCAATTTTGTCAATTTTGTCAATTTTGTCAATTTTGTCAATTTTGTCAATTTTGTCAATTTTGTCAATTTTGTCAATTTTGTCCATTTTGTCAATTTTGTCAATTTTGTCAATTTTGTCAATTTTGTCAATTTTGTCAATTTTGTCAATTTTGTCAATTTTGTCAATTTTGTCAATTTTGTCAATTTCGTCAATTTTGTCAATTTTGTCAATTTTGTCAATTTTGTCAATTTTGTCAATTTTGTCAATTTTGTCAATTTTGTCAATTTTGTCAATTTTGTCAATTTTGTCAATTTTGTCAATTTTGTCAATTTTGTCAATTTTGTCAATTTTGTCAATTTTGTCAATTTTGTCAATTTTGTCAATTTTGTCAATTTTGTCAATTTTGTCAATTTTGTCAATTTTGTCAATTTTGTCAATTTTGTCAATTTTGTCAATTTTGTCAATTTTGTCAATTTTGTCAATTTTGTCAATTTTGTCAATTTTGTCAATTTTGTCAATTTTGTCAATTTTGTCAATTTTGTCAATTTTGTCAATTTTGTCAATTTTGTCAATTTTGTCAATTTTGTCAATTTTGTCAATTTTGTCAATTTTGTCAATTTTGTCAATTTTGTCAATTTTGTCAATTTTGTCAATTTTGTCAATTTTGTCAATTTTGTCAATTTTGTCAATTTTGTCAATTTTGTCAATTTTGTCAATTTTGTCAATTTTGTCAATTTTGTCAATTTTGTCAATTTTGTCAATTTTGTCAATTTTGTCAATTTTGTCAATCTTGTCAATCTTGTCAATTTTGTCAATTTTGTCAATTTTGTCAATTTTGTCAATTTTGTCAATTTTGTCAATTTTGTCAATTTTGTCAATTTTGTCAATTTTGTCAATTTTGTCAATTTTGTCAATTTTGTCAATTTTGTCAATTTTGTCAATTTTGTCAATTTTGTCAATTTTGTCAATTTTGTCAATTTTGTCAATTTTGTCAATTTTGTCAATTTTGTCAATTTTGTCAATTTTGTCAATTTTGTCAATTTTGTCAATTTTGTCAATTTTGTCAATTTTGTCAATTTTGTCAATTTTGTCAATTTTGTCAATTTTGTCAATTTTGTCAATTTTGTCAATTTTGTCAATTTTGTCAATTTTGTCAATTTTGTCATTTTTGTCATTTTTGTCAATTTTTCTGTTTTTTTATTTTTGACTTATTTGCATCTTCTGAACGTTCGCGCTGATTCAGAAAGCGTTTGTCTCCCTGCAGTTGCCAGCATTTTGAGTCGAATAAACAAGCTGAAAACATTTCCGTGCCAGCCGGAGCTAAGATCTATCATTCATATCTTGATCCCTTTGGCAAACGCAAATGTTTACCCAATCTGTTTCCATTCACAACACATGGCTGATGGCTTGCTGCCAACCTAGCCAGTCTTGGGAAATGAAACAATAACCTCAGATGTATGTTAAAGCTCTGTCAAACGTGCTTGGCGAGAGCGAAAAAATAAAGAAAAAATATGAAAGCATCAACAACCGCACTAAGAAAACCGAAACAGAAAAGCAAAACAGCAGTCAATATCCGGGAAAATCTTACTTGGTAGCCATAATTTTTCATTCTGGCAACGGAATATTAATGGATGTCGTCCCACATGATGGATACGAAATGTGCGGGCACACGTGTGCATAGTTGATCATTGGCTTTAGGGACTGGGAAAACCGGCGCCTCTGTCTTGAGGGATTCAATTTTTCTCCCTTTCTTAAGGTGTAAATGGATTAAGAACAAAGCCTGTTCACAAAATTTGAATCCGGTGGGCATCGGAGTGCCATACAAAAGTAACGTGTGATTAACACAGTAAATTTGGTCATCACTTTGGACTCTTGGGAGGAGAAGTTAGAAAATTATCCTGAAAACCCTGTTCAATCTGGTGTGAGAATTGTTTTAGTATCTACCCTTCCCAAATCAACTTTTTATCAATTATTGTATATATAGTTAGTTATTGTTAGTTATAGTTAGTTTTTGAATGGGTTAGGTTAAATGCAAATAATGAATTATTTCTTTTTTTGAAACATTTGTTTTCGAACTTGACTTTTGAAAAGTAAAAAAAACTTGAGTCCAACACGCCATGAACATAAAACCGGTCAATTTTGTTCTTCAGAAATCTGGCGTTATAACGACTCTGTCAAATATGACGTTTTCTATAAAGTAAGTCGGCGGGGGTAGGAGAAAATCTCAAAAGCCCTTTCAGCGCACAAGTGCATAAAAACAGCAAAACCATTTCACAATCCGATGAATCCTCTCGCTTTGAAAGCGAGAAGCAAATGTGTGCATACCTGAACATTTTTCAGCTTCCACGAGTTTGTTTTTCTTTTTTTTTTTTTTGGACTATGATGGCGTCAGTAATGATGATGATGATGTTGATGGCGCTGCTAGTTGTGGTTGGCTTTGGTGTTTGCGCCGCCTGATGAATGCACCGAAAGGGACCTCCGGGAGTTTGAATGAGCCAGTTCTTGAGACCAAACAGGGAGACATTGTGATTCTTTTCAGGATGCTGATGGCGGTCGGTGGGCCAGTTGCCAACCCCCCTCCATTTCATAAATCGCTCAGGGTTAGGGGGGATGAAAGGGACTTTTGAATATTGCACCGCGTCGCGCCGACCGACGGATGATGACGACGTCGACGAAAAGGACGCTAACGTCCGGACGGGACGGGGGATCCGTTGAGGTTTTTTGGAAACCATGTCAGCTTTTGGTGCCCATTTGTATTGCAAGGGGCACATTCACTCACACACGCTCACACAAACACACACACACATCAAACCGTTTGCTTTTCATCCCGAAGGCTGGCTGGCGTAATAAACCTCGTCATATGCACTTGCTTCACTGGAATGGCGGGCTTTTGTGATGATGGCTATTGCTACCAGGAACGTTTCATATTATACGCTTCGTTAAGGTGAGTCGAGCCAGTATGTTATTTTTATGATGTTACGACCATCTAGGACAGATTCAGCAATGATAATTTCAAATATTTTAGGCCTAGAAGAGTTCTTATTTTGAGGTAAAATACTTATTTTAACAGTTTACACAGCACGAAAAATTCATGTAATTTTAGACCGAAACCGATGCACGAAAACGGAACACAGAATTTAATAAAAAAAAATATAACGAAATAATTTTTCAAGAATCTTATTTTTGAGGCGTATGATTTTAGATCGAAAACATTTCACGAAATCAGATAGCGAAAGCCGTCGTGTAAAAAATACAGAGGGATAAAAATAAAGTAAAGTAAAGTAAATAAAAAATCACTGCAGCATGTTTTTTTACTTTTCGACAAAAACTGAGCAGTTCTTGAAAAGAGTTTAAATCTTTTAAGATGAAAATTCTTGCCAGGATTAAACAAAATTAATAAAACTAATGTTTCATTTATAGTGTGCACATATTCAAGAAAATCTTTCTTAAAGACTTTAAAAAAGTTTTTTTAATGATTATTTTCAAGAAACAAAATTTGTTACCTTCTTACTGGTCGGTGATTTTGACCAATTTGACATCTGAGCGATTTTTTTCATTTTTTAATGTTTTCCAGCCCTGGCTTAAAACGAAGGCTTAAGTTAACCGTAGACAACTTAATATTATCAATTCATTCTAAATATGGTAATATTAAGTTATTTTTTTTATGAACTGATCTGCGAAATCAGTAAAAATAAAACTTTATTGTGGAAAGTAAAAAAAAAAACCAGCAATAAGCTTATTTTAAAGAAAAGAAGTGCTAGTAGCGAGAAAAAAAAATAATCAGTGTTGCACGCGGCGGTGGTGTGAAATGACAGAATAAACATTTTTCCTCTTACTCCAAAACGCATTTCTCGAAGAGGCAATATTCGCCTGAATTGCCTGCTGGAGTCAGATTGAATGACATATCATATTTAATGACAAAAAATAAACATCTTTCAGAAATAATTCATGAGATTGATAGAAATACATGGGAGATTTAAATTAGCGGAACCAAAAAATAGCGGAACTTTTTAATTTGCTTGCTCAATGAAAATTTAACGACAAAATTGAACCGCTTAAAAAAAGTAACCGGATTTAGTAGCGATTAGCAGATTACCGCTTTTATGCCGAACATTGCACTTTTATAAAAAAAGATGATAATAACATCAAACAGAGTTGAAAATTTCATCATCTTCAAATTACACTTGTGAAAAGTTAGAATAGGGGAGAGGCGGGCGAATTGCTCATACTAAAGAGAATACTCATTTTCTCCAATATTCCAATAAAAATAAGTCAGAAAACTATATGCATATAAGTGGACATCTGTTTTAAATATAATTCTGAAAATAATTTGTTTTATAATTTTATAACAATAGTCAAAATAGCTGATTTCCGAAACCGGGAGGAATAAATGCGCATATTGATGTTTTAAGCTATAAATCAGTTCCACTTGCAAAATTTTCTTAAAATTTTATTTATAATGGTAGAAGTTTTTGTGAAGCATACGGTGAATGCCGAGATTTTGGCGACATTTTAGAAATCACAAGTTCTTTTGCATAAAACATAGTTACAGATGCCATATTGCCATGTTGCCATATTTCATGTTAATATTTTGTTCCATATTTAAATCGAACCAGCTGTCTAGGTGTGCTTTGCTACCCTTTTCATGGGAAAAAAAATTATATCGAAAAAAAAATAATTATTAAAATAATCTTTCTTTTTATAAAATTTCCTCACTTTTAAAAGGCAAACTTTTTTTCATGATAACCGAGCTTCTAGATTGTCTTGAGTCGCAACATAAAACCAAAACAAAAATGGCTAGCGTGAACGTTCAATCGTGCGTCTAGAGCAAGAAAAACATAAATTCTAGAAATGGCAAACCACTACAGTGCGATGGAAAGTGCAAACAATGGTTCCACAAGGCATGTGCATCTGTCTCCGATGCTGATTACCAGGAAATACTAACAGTTCCGGATAAATTTTGGGTTTGTGCTCCATGCAAAGAAAGCCGAAATAAAAACAGAAGGAGTACGCTGAATATGGTGGAAAGTACTTTGTCTACACCGATATCAACCTGCAAGTCTGCTGCAGTATCATCCAATCTGGAGGCCACAACCGATCGTATCAAGTTAAAGCTAGACCGGCTGATAAAATGGCAGCAGCAAGTCGTTGAGGAAGTAAGAGGAATCCAAAATACCCTTGAAGAGCTACGTTCATCAACAGAAACCCTTATGATGAACAACAGCAGCTTCGTGACAGCAACGCGTTGTTGCAAAAACAATTGAAAAAAAAATAAATTGAAATTGATTGGCAGAAACAGGACAAATTTCGGAAATCCTTTGAAATATCGAATGTTCCGGCCCAGGAAGGGGAAACCTGCTTGACAAAGCAACTAAAATTTTTCAGGCAATGGACGTCCCGTTGGAAACTCATGAGGTACAGGAAATCTTGAGGGCACCTAGTAACATGGACAAAAAAGATATGGAAACCGAACCAACACTACACAACTACAACTGCTATTTTGCCTCAAGGTCAAACCGCAGAGGCGGTGGTTCTGCAATTTTTGTCCATACAAATTTCTCCAGCACCCTACTATATTCGGCATGTGATGAGTACAACAGCATTGTCGCAGTGGAAATCAATGATCCCGAAAAAATAACACTCGTCAGTATATATCGTCCACCAGAAACTTTGTCGCATCGGATAGATAGTTTCCTACAGCTATTGGAAGCTGTTATCACGAAATGTCACTCCAAAACCGTTATTATGGTTGGCGATTTCAATTTTGACCTGCGCACATCGAACACCAACGTAGACAGATACAAGAATACTGTACACTCCAATGGATTCTATTTCTGCAACCAACAATCTACCCGATACGAAGCCTGTTTAGACCACGTCCTCTCGAATAGAACTGACCTTGTTTTCATCATTCAGCAGCATCAATACAATCTGTTTGACCACGATGCACTTTTTATCGAGGTTGATCAGATTATTACTCGACCATGAATGACCGGTGTGTTCTATACGAGAGTCAAGTTCATCTGCAAGAATACCTTTCCAACAACCCAATCGACACAAGTTCCAACCTGGATGCTGAGTCTATCTACAACTGTTTTCTCTCGCAACTCAAAGTTGGTTTGGAGCGCTCCTCTAAAAAAGTGGAACTCACCCGAAGCAAAACCAGGAACTCATAACCGTGGATCGATAGTGAGATGATCGATTGTATTCGCTGCAAAAACTGCTGGTACTACAAACGTCGTCGCAACCCTACGGACAATTTTCTCCGGGACATGTATGTGCCTTGGTCCAACAAAAAAAAGCAAACTTAACAGTTGACTTCTGCTCTTAGTACACATTCCGACAAACACCAACTAGTGAATGATATCAACAACTCTATTGTTTCTGCCTGTGAGGATTTAGCGAACAGCATACCGTATACAGCCATCCATCGATCTGCAAACAAACTGTATTTTTGCTCTCCGACCAGTTACTATCGACGAGCTACGAAAGACGTTGTACGTAATGAAAAACTCCAATTCATCAGGATACGACGGAATCCCATCACGTATGTTAAAATTATGTTCTCCTCAACTACTTAACGGCATTGTTCATGTTGTTAACAGCTCAATTGTGCAAAACTGTGTCTCCAAATCTATGAAAATATCTAAAGTAGTAGCTATACCTAAACAACCAAGAGTGAAACAGTTTGCTGATTATCGACCAATTAACATTCCCAGTGTCATTGACAAAGTTCTACAAAAAATGGTTAATAAGCAATTCACAAACTACCTAGAAAACAGAAAACTGATTTCATCTCGTCAAAACGGTTTTAGACGCAGTTCAAACACGGAATCAGCACTCTTTGATGTCGTGTCAGAAGTAAAAACGCAATGCGACAATAGAAACAAAGTTTCGACATTGTTTTTAGATCTCAGCAAAGCCTTTGATACTTGTAATAGGCGCATTTTTCTCAGAAAACTGAATGAACTGGGTGTGAATGGATCTTTTATGGAATGTTTCAAAAGTTTCTTAAACCATAGAGTACAGTTTGTTCAAGACGGTGAACTGAAAAGCAGGCAGAGAGAAATCCATTATGGCGTGGTTCAAGGAAGCACCCTTTTCAACTGTTATGTTAACAGCATTCAGAATCTCCCCTTGCGTGGAACCCTCTACATATTTGCAGACCATATTGTTCTCGTTTATGCTGGCGCATTCCTCGATCAACTTGAACGCGGGATGAACGAAGACCTGGGAATCCTTTATAGATGGATAAACTAATATAAACTAATATAAACTAATAGGGAATGTTTCTAAGACTAAATACATGTTATTTAACACAGTTGAAAATCGACGATTGGGAATAATTTACAACGAAAAGCAAGTAGAACATGTTTCGAGCTACAAAGATTTGGGAATTTGGTTAGACTTTGGACTCAGATGGAATGATGATATACGATATTCATGTACGAAGTTGTCACAAATTGCTGGAATTTTTCGTAAGATGTTGATTCAGTTCCGGAGACCATAAAACGCAGCTTATTCTTTTCGTTATTCCATTTCTATCTTTGCTATGACATAGCGGTATGGGGTTCAGCCAATAGACCAGCCTTGCAACATGTTCAAATTCTCCAAAACAAGGCCATCAAAAATTTGTTTGGCTATAATCAACGAACGAGCACCGAGTACATTCATAGGAAGCAAAATCTGCTTTTTGTAGAGAACGTGTATGCAGTTGCGGCTTGCGAGCATGTTCACCGAATTTCGAGAGGCACGATACACACGAACACAACTCTCAGCAGAGTATCAAAAATACATCATCATAACACCAGGAGCAGGCATCCGTCAACAGAAGTTTTTCGACAGCCTACGGTTTGAATTCGGTTCAGGTACGAGCCTCAACGATGTACAACACGTTACCACCCACCAGTGTTCCGAAAATCACTCAATTCTCATGAGAGACACTGAAACGTTTTCAACAGCGAAAGCAAAACCTAAATTGTCGGTTGGTTTATCTCCAAGCGGGGCTAAGATTGTGTTCAACAGCGCTGCTCCGAGAACCATAAAAAAAACGTTCCTTCTCCAGTTGGAATTCTCAACTGAGTGAGGAGCTACCTGATTTTCAGTTTCTTCTATCAGTCAATAACTTTTCTTGCTCAATCACTCACTAACTCACTCGTTTACTGATCGATGATCGAATGCTGTCTGCCTGATACATCTTGCTTTGTTGTTGATGTTGTTGAGAAGGACCAAAATAGCCATTCAAACACGCAGGCAGTATGTATGTTCATTGTTCATATGTATCTGCCGCTTTGGCAGAAAGTACGCAGGCAGTATGAACCGATGCAAGGCCGCATTGATTGAGTTTGAGTGAGTGAGTGAGTGGATTTTTGAATTGGATGTTGTGTCAATCACTTCTGATACACTATACGCAGAGAAAACTTGGATTTTGAAACAAAACAAAACTGACTTTGATTCCAAACACTCAGTTTTTTTTAATCAAACTCCTGTTTTCTTTGAATCAATGAATTCTCGTTCTGATTCAAATGAATAATTTTTGGAAGAAAGAGTTAATTTTTTGAACCGAATAATTTTGGAATTTGATTTTAAACAAATTCTTTGATTCAAAAGACATTTTTTCAATTGCATATGTCTTTTAAAACAAAGTTAATTTTCTTTCAACCAAAGAAAAATGTTTTCAACAGAAAGGAATAATTTCTTTAAGTTAAAACTTCAAACTTAGAAGATAATTTGGATTGAGCAAGTACCGAATTTCGAATTAAGTTTCGCCGGTCGTGTTAAAAATCAAAACTAGTGAATCAGAGATAGCTATTTAGGAGGATTCAGGATGAGGAATGCATACCATGGTAAGTGCGTGTTAATCCATTAGTCAAAAAGTGAATATTTCAGATTTTATATAAACTTTTGCATTGTTACAGGACCACGGCTGATTCCGCCCAAAATCCAGCGGTCTGATTATCTTCGGGCCGATCTTCAGCGGCAATCACCAGTTGGATGACCGGAGTTGCTTCCGGAAGTTTATTGAGCGGTCCTAGAAGAATGCCCTCAGGCCAAAATTTAGGACCGGTTAATTCCATTATAGTGAACCAGTGTTTGTGTTAAGTTTGTAATAAAAATGAATTTAAGATGTAAATTGTTTCTTTTTATTGTTCAAAATTCCTAATTGGAACTTCTGAACAACAGAAAATATTTTTTCCAATTGGAATAAAAGGAAAATATTTCAATGAACCAATCCTTTTAAATCTAAATCTAAATTACATTGTAGCAAACGAAAACAACTTTGCATCAAATGAAACTGTTTTTTGTTTAAAAGCATTAAGATTTTGACTCAAAGATTTTTCAAAAGAAAAATTCTTTGAAACAAAGGAAAATGTCCTTGAACCAAAGGAATTTTTATTTATACCAAAATCAAAAGAAAAAATTTTTTGTTTTTGCGGCGCTTTCCTTTGAAATAAAAAATCTTTTTTCTGCGTGTAGGTAGTGAGCTTGAGAGATCGACTTTGATGCGAATCCGCTCTCGCTTTTGAATCTTGTTGACATTGACTACGCATTGTCGATCTGCCGACTCTCTAGGGAACTACAGGCAGCAGCATTCGGCTTTGATTTTTTCCAATTAGAATCCTATCATGAGCGTTTCTTCCGAGTGATTTTCGTAACACTGCCACCCACCATGAAGGACTTAACAGATAAACAGTTTAAGCAGAACATTAAGCTCAATGAACAACGAACCTCAAAATTTTCCTTGTCTTGTCATAGAATAATTCATTTTCTTCCATAAAAATCAAATATATCAGTTTTTTTTGCATCTCATTATTAAAATTATAAAATTGTAACATTGAAATGTACAACTAGTTAGTCTTTAAGAGCCAGCAAGGCTCATAGATAATCAAATTATCAAAATCAACTTGAAGGTTGAAGGAGCCACTCTTTAGAAAAAAGGAAGGATGATCAATACAATTTAGAATACTTTTTGAAGGGGAAGAAGTATTAAGATACAGGAAAATATGTTAAGAGTCAAAAAGTGTGCCAAACTTAATGAAAACACTAAGACTTTGGCTTTGATAATATTATGTATATACCATTTTTTGAATATGAGAGTCTCAATTCATTATAATCGGAAGCGTCTACCAAAACAATATATCATCAGAATTTGTAAAAACTTTTTTATCAATTCAATAAATCTCACGATGTCAAAACGCTTGCGTTTATCATTTTTTAACAAAAATCTACCGAAGATTGTTGAAGTTTTGACAATTTTTGATTGGTTTTGAATGGAAGCCCCCCGCCCTTTTCGGATTCGGAGAGGTTTGAAAATATATTAGAAACCATTCCCGGTCTTGAAAACGGCCACATACCATATTTTACTATGATCAGTTAAGCTGTTTTCGAAAATTTTTCGGATTGTGTCATATTTATTAATTTTGTATGTGAGCCCTCTTTTTTAGATTCGAAAAGGTTTCAAAGTATTATAGAAACCACGCTCGATCTTGAAAACAGCTACATGAAAATTTCAATTTGATTGGTTCAGTAGTTTAAAAAAAATGTTCAAATTGTGTAATTTTTTTTTGTAAATTTTGTATGAGAGCCAGATTTTTTTTGATTCAGAAGAGTTTGAATGTATTGAAGAAACCATTCGCGGTCTTAAAAATGGTTTCACCCCAAATTTTACTTTTATCGGTTCAAAAGTTTCCAAAAATTGTTCAAATTGCGTCTCATTTTTAAGAATTTTGTATAGGAGCCCCCCTTCCTTAAAGCCGAAGCTAGTTGAAAGTAAGTAAGTAAGTTCAATTAAGGTAGTAAGGATAACGTACTGGTTACATGTTCATCATGCTTTTGATTTTCGAAGCATCTGTGAAATAAATTGTAAGTTATTTCTTACAAAAAAAAATTTAATAATAATTACTTTTTTCATGTAGAACATTCAATGACCTCAAAATTTTCAACGTTACCATCCGTAACTAAAAGTCTTTTGAAAGCGCATTAACGGAAAACTTAGGTGTCAAATTAAATTTGACAACATGAAGTTTTCGGTAGTTTACCGTGCCATCGTTAAAGTTCTCCCCTTGAAGCACCTTAGATCCACCCTCATTTTCCTCCACTGAAGAAGCGAAAACGATCTTGTACACCTGGAGATGATGATAAAATAATTAAAATGCGCCTGACTCAGGTGCACACATAAACACACCCACACATCTCGCAACTTGTTGGTGGTACGATGTTGGTAGTACACCTTCAAGAACATGTATGCTTTTGTGCTGCTGAGTATGTCACTGGAAATTAAAACAACAAATTGTACGTCTCAGCATCATCCATAAACAGATCCTGCTCAAAGCTCGACTCCCCAAGAGGAGGCGGGGGTGGGAAGACAAGCTTAAAAAAGTATACATACACTGCGAGGCATCAAGTCATGCGGTTAACGTCGTTAGCGGTTAGCTTTTGTTCGTGACCAAGATTTTATGACATGTTCAGCGAGGCTAAATGGGAGGAAACGTGTTGTCAGCCGCTTGCAATCAAGTGCTGCTGCCTCAATTGCTGAAGTAGGTGAATGAGTGGTGTAAGGGAATTGTGCGAAAGCATCAACGGCTCCAGAGCAAAGAAAATTGAGTTATTAACGTCACATCTCCCTTTTCCAAATACTTAGCTGTGATTTTATGAGGACTTTTTCCGAATAAATCATTTTCATTTATATGTTTCATTTGTAAACTACTACATTATTTTTATTTACAGCGTCACCTGATGCTTGCCTGAAAAAATGTTGTTTGATAAATCAAATATTTTCCATCATGGTGTTTTATTCAACAAAAGTTGTTTGTAAACACAAAATACAACTTTTGTGAATATTTTAGCGGAAAAAAATTGGGGTTCCATAGAGTTAATTAATAAAAAAAAATCCCGAAAAAAAATTAAATCTAGTTGGTTTTCATTGGTTAGCCAAAAAGAGCCAAAATATTATAACGGCTCTAAATTGTCTATTTTCAACCATGAAGGAAAGTTAAAAAATGATTGATTCTACATATGTTTTGAAATAATTACTTGAATAATCTTAAGATACTAGAGATCAGCACATTTTCGGAGACATGAAACAGTAAATGTTTCTTAAGTCATTTGAATTAACTGCCTTTTGAACATTTGAGATAGTCTATAATTGTCTAAGCATTTGAGGTTTTTTTTCAATCAATACAACAAAACGAAATCAATAATCATGAACCGAAAAATTCGAAAGGTTCCTATTTGAGTTTTTTATGCCGGGTTGTGAAGAAGATTTATTGTTCTAACTAAGCGCGGGGTGCGAAATTAACTGATGTGCTCAGCCAAGTGGCGGTTATAATTGCACCAATAAATCATGGCCCCCCACACTCGATTGGGACAATTAGCGACAACACATTCTGGCGAAATAATTTATTGAAAGAGCAGGTTTCACTTTCATCACAACCAAGAGCCAAGTCGGAATGAAACCGAGTGCTGAACGCTGAAAATCCGCAATAGGTATAAATTAGGTAGATCGCTAGAGAACGAAAGAAAGAAGAAAAGATTTGGCACTAGAAACCCACAAAACGGATAATTGGCCCAATTGAAAGGACATCAGGGGTATCAGAGCGGGCTTTCCGGAGCATCCAGGAAACCGGGCTCTGCTTCAAGCTTCTAATCTTGTCGGAGTTTTTCCGTTCTGTTTTTCTTTCCTAGTGACAATCCACACCTACAGCTGAAGCAATTTTTCTGATTTGCACGGGAGTCACGTTTCGGAAAGCGCTAGGCACTACCAAGCTGGTTCAATATTTTCAAAATCATTAAATTAAAGTTAAACATTAATATCTGTTTAAAACGGCCAAAAATCGAAATAAGTAAGTCCAGTAAAGAACAGACAATATTGTTCAGCATGGTATTTTTTGGTTATTTTTAACAACTTTTATCCACTAGAGATAGAAATATCTTTATGACCGAAAAAAAATTATCAATTGCGATTTCTTTTTCATTTGTTTAAAATGGTTTCCAGTTGAAAAAAAAGTTAAGCCTCACAAACAGACTTCTCGTGAACATTTAATAAAACAGTTTTTGACGGTCGCCAAACAAAAAAAAATGAACAACCTATTGAGTGAACGTTGTATCAAGCCGGTAGCTATAAATAGTCATCTCAAATCAATAGATCCGTAAAAAAATATCACCGATTATTCGGACTCGTTAAATTCGCTTAATCTATTTATCAATTCGCTACAGTGCAGATGTAACAGCAAAGCATAAACATTAGAAGGTTGAACAAACAAATAATAGTAACTCGAAGTTAGATACAATTTTGAGTAATCATATAATTCTATACTATGCTTGATTAGACCAACCGCTCTTTTTTTAATATTGATTTTTTTCTGACTAAAAATGGAAATAAATTCGTTAAAACTTTGAACAGATCTATTCATAGAACGAAGATTGTATTCGTTTTTTTCCTGAGTTAGATAATGCCTTTTGGAACCGATTCAACAAAAAGATCAAAAGAATTAATAGCTACTGCAAAGCAGAGACAACAAATTGAAGCTGGGTTTCTACCATTATATGGCAAATATGGCAAATCAAGTAACAATACAAGAAAAGTTAACAATAATAAAATTCTTATGTCCGAGTATTAACTTGTAATTATTTTTTAAAACTTACCTTTGTGCGCAAAAGCAAAAAACATCAAAAGTGAAACGGTATCGAAAGTTAATCAAGCTATCTTTGAAAAAAAGATTTGAATTAATTTCAGTGAACAATCCAGTAACAAGATTTCGCCTGATTTCAATACGCAACATAAAAGTTCTCTTCGAAAATTGATTTGATTTAATTTCAGTAAACAACCCATTAACACGACTTGGCAGAGCTTAATGCACAACCTGAAAGTTTTTTTTTTTTTGAATAAAATACTCAATTCATTTCTGTCTCGGTTCCGGTCTTTTAAAAGAAAGGCATTACAGCTTTAAAGTTGACTGCAATAACCATGAGACAAAATAGGATATATTTGATGAAACGGGTCAGTTCTTTAAAAAAAATTTGTTTTGTTGTTCAGCCCTGTAAAATGAATGTAACATCAGGATTTTCCTTTTTGAAATTAAAACAGCGAGGAAGGAAAAAATAAAAAAAATTGTAGAATTCAATTTTCCTCTGCTATTAACACATAAGCGTGATAAAATCCAAACCGGAAAATGTCGAAACTTAATGAGAAAATTTGGACCTAGAATCCTAAAAACTTCCAAGCCGTAGTAAGTGATTTGTTTTTGCCATTTATTACCCACTTAAAAAACAATCCTAACTTCATGAGAATTGATTGCGAGAAAAAAAATTTTTAGAAAAACTGTTTTTGGGAAACATTCTGATGTAATGTGAAAAATTTATGAATATATATAACGTGTTACAGAGGTTATAAGCCTTTTAAATGAGGCCTCTCTAATAACCCGGCGTTTTGATAATTTTTTTTTTTTCAATACCTAATTTTAATACAACAGTGAATAATTTTTGCATACAGTAGTCGACAGATCTAAAATTTCAACGTTGTTTGATACTTTCTTCCGTTTAAATTTGATGCTCATTTGGTTAATATCGATTCACGCTCAAGTGAGATATAAAGAAATTATTTTATAAAAATTATACCATAAGGACAAACAAATAATTTATTGTGATATCCTTATCCTTATCCGTTTGAAATTCAAATTTTTAGGTATTTTAAAACCTTACAGATCGTTTTTCTTTTAAATTGCAATGACTCAACATATCATGTTGATAAGCAATATAGAAAAAAATGTAATTAATGTCAAAAAACGTCTCACTAAGATGTCTCCGCTCATATGCAATAGCAGGTATGGATGTCTGAGAATGTTTTTCGTAAGAAAATCATTTTTTTCAGGTCCATAAATTTCCGGTCTCGAATATTCGGAATTTTGGATTTTGCGTTTGGTGAGGCCTATCTGAACAATAGCTGACATATTGAGAAATGTTTTGCATAAAAAAAATATTAATACCATCTGGCCGGAAAAAAATTAAAATCCTTGTTTTGTCACTTGGAGTAGAAACATCACGCTTATTGGAAATAATCCAAATTTTCAAATTAATTGGAACAAATTGTACTAAATCTTGCATTCAACAATCTTACGATCAATCTACATTGCAAAAAAAATTAAAAAATCATAACATTTAAATCGAAAAGTTGTAAAAATATTGAATTTTAAAAACAATACAATTCCCAATATAAATAGTATGACTTTATAAATTTGAACTGAATGAATTTACGAAGAATTTATCTAATTTTACTTCAAAATACCTTAAAAATACTCCAGTTTGATTTCCAAATCCACTTCTTACATCAACTATGAATTCTAATTTTATTAACCCAAATGCTTACAGAAAAATTGAAAACTGAATTCCTCAATTCTTTGCATTACCCCGCAAAATTTTTAATTATACATTTAATTTTTGCAATTTCCAGTACCATTTGTTATCGAAGATGATTTTTTTTCGGTAAGAACTTGCAATAATTTTATTTTTAATGCATTTAATGCATTTTATCAATCAAATTCCAAAAGCTTACATTTAATCTGCTCATAATGTTCAACAAAAAAAATGTATGGGAGAGTGGGGAATCATGGGCAACTTTTTCTTCTTTGTTTCATAACTTCTTTATTATAAGAAATAAAATAAAAATGGTATGGTTTTCTACATTTTTTAGATATCATTAGGCGTTTTTTTTTTAATTTTGTATAAGTTATTTTCCCCAAGTCCTGACTGTTTAAAAAAAACAGTATTGTTTGGATTATGAAAAATGGTGGGGAATTGAAGACCACTAAATCCAAATTGACCAAATCACATGCAAAGTTTATGAGTTGATATAAAACTGTAATTTTTTTTTAAATTCATTTAGTTATTTTAATGCAATTTCAGATGATGGAATTATAAAGAAAGTTGTGTATGATCGAATATATTCAAAAACCTAGCTCGCGAACGTTCTGGCTAAATTCCATTTATAGGATAGACAAAATATTTTTCATAATTCTTAATTTGGCATGAGGGAACTTTGCAGATAGGGAAAACATATTTAAAGTTCTGAATGTGAATAAAAACAAAAAAATAAAGGTGACCCAAGATACCCCACAAAATGTGGCCCACGATTCTCTCAAGCTATGATTTGCAAATTGGTTGCGTTTGTGTGACTTATTGATGTTTCATCAAAATCTCCTTTTCCACGTGAAAGAACATGACAAAACTAAGATCATAAGCGTAATCTTGTTATGAACTATAGATTCCCCATCGATGCAATAAGCGGGTGCCTGTTGAGTAATGTTAGTAAATTTAAAAAAAAAATTAAGCTTGATAATAAAAGAAGCATATGATACGTTATAGAATAGAATTTAAGAAACATATAGAAAAATATACTTATGCAAACGACGACGATGACAATTGGATTGAGATTTTTTATCTCGACACTCATCTGAGTGGCCCTCGTTACCCCACTCTCCCCTTATTTGTTTATGACAACTTTGTTGAATATTCTAAAAAAAATTAAAAATACCACAATAGAGTTATGAAAAAAACTGATTATAAAATGTTATTTTCAAATTTTTCACTGTTACAAAAAAATAAATGTTCAAGAAACTCAACGTACAAGACAAAGCTTCATGAATTTAATTTTTTTTAATAAGTTTGTTGAAGACATCCATGGTAGGTCGGCTACTCAAAAACAACAAAGAGCCAGGAGAAAACCGCATCGCTTTCAGTTCGGCTCCACTCGTTGTTCGATTTTTTTTCTTTTTTTTTTCCTTTTTTTGTAATTAAATATGTTATGTTACGCTCAAGCTAACCCCCCTCTTTCCCCCCATGTCATAAATTGTCACATAAATCGAAACCCCCTTTTTCCCCCTAGCGCCTGACATCATTAATGGATGGCCCTTTGTGAACATAAGTTGAGTTATTTTCAGTGAAGATGTTCTGACGACATTTTGCATTAGCTACTTCGCGCATACGTCGTGATGCAAAAAACGTTCATTTTTTTTAACTTGATCAGATTATTCTCAATTTTTGTTATTTCTATCGAAATAACTGAAAAGCTTGAATTTAACTTAATGGAAAGCAGAAATGTTACCTGGAAATACAAAGATGATGACCAGAATTGGTACCCAAGTGATTATCAGAATCGGTGCTGCTTGAGATTGTCCATCAGGAATGTTCGAGTTGAATAAACATTTATGGCTGCTTGCTGATGTAATTGCGATGATCGTTCAAGGAGATTTATCCAAATAGTCGCTAGTTATTTTGGCTGCCTCTGTAAAAAAATATTAAGCTCATATTTTTCCCAGCATAAATAAACATTAAATGAACTAACCTTAACATACTGAAGCAAGGTAGATAGCTAAAGATAGCTAACACATTATTGATCACGATCTCCGACTGAATTTTTCAACTTTTGTACAATTTCCGAAGCATTTTCTGAAAACATGCAAAAGGTCGCCTCAACCACTACGCCGATCTGTTGTTATGCATCTTATTGTATGCACGGCCATTAAGTGCGATGCAAATAGTCAATAGAATCAAGCTACACTCGAAATTGAGAAAGTCATTATACGTCTAAAATTCAAATCATGCTCTTAAATTTATTGATTGATCAAATAAAACCAAGTTTTAACCTTACGTAAAATAAATGTTTTTCAATCGTTTGCAGTGAATAACTCAATTTTGTTTATGTTGGTTCATACGACCTAATCAAAACAAACTCTAGAGTTTCTTACCCCTATCAGCGTTGCCACATTCAAATCTTTATTTTCTTTGAAATAAAAATTTAATTCAATAATCTGCACCGAAATGTGTACCAAAAAAAAAATCATCCATGAGTGAAAAATATTAAAGAAAAAAACGTTTTTCATTTTAACATTATGCTGTGCTCTCAAAACTTCAAAAAACGTGTTTCATTTCGAAATCTTTTAATAACCTTAAAGTTGTACCGTAAAACGGGGTAGCATTGATCACCGGGATAGCTTGATCAACATGAAATTCTTCCACATAATCATCGTGAATTTATCGACTTTTTTCGGCGAGTTTTCGTATGATTTAAAACCTTTTTACCAGTTGTCCATACGTTTCGAGCTACTATGGCATTCGCTCTACTTCAGTGGACACTAAAAATATATTTTAAACGATAAATTTTTAACTTAACTAACAATTTTAAAAATCTTACAATTTACTGGCCTCCGTCTATTCTTATTTTTTTTCGGTCAGTTTGTTTTGTGTTGCGTTTACATTTGTTTGTCAGTGTCTGTTTCAATTTTGAGATTACAGGGTCGTAAGCTGTTTTAAAGTTACACGAGTCCCTCTGTCTATTTACTACATTATCATCACCTTTAATTTTAATGTAAAAAGTCTCAGCAGTTATTCTAGCATTATAGCCTGCTACTCTTTCTAGTATATTCAATTTTTCACAATTAAATAGGTGACCAGTTTCTATACTGCGTTGTGCTAGTCCTGTACTCATTTGTTTTGTTGATACATTTGTTTTATGTTGTTTTATTCGCTTTTCAAGGAATTGACTAGTTTCACCTATGTATGACTTTTCACATTTTCCACATTTAATTTCGTATACAACATTGATACTTTTGTATTTGGGGATTTTATCATTGGTTTTTGTTAGAATAAAAACCTAATTTTATCTACAGGTTGAAAAGCAACATTTATGTCAAATTACCAAAGAAATCTCGAAAGTTTTTCCCCTAAACCTGCGCAATATGGGATGGTGACAAAATTGTTTAGTGTTTTTCTGGTTACACTGAGACTGTTATGAATTTTGTGAGTCCGCTCTTTAATTGAATTTGTAACAATATTTCTAGGATAGTTATTTAGTTTTAGGATATTTCTAACCGTGTTGAGCGTTTTTTCTCTGTATTTTGTGTGTATGAGTCAAATAGCTCTATCTACTAAAGCGACAACAGGGTTCTTTTTATGGGAAAATGAACTTAAAGAATTGAAGTCTAGATAGCGTCCTTTTTCGTCCTTCGGGAACCACTCCGTCGTTATCTCATGATCCTCCCGGTGCAAAATTGTGTCGAGGAACTTGATTTCTGCATTTTTCTCACGTTCGATGGTAAACTGTAGCCGTTGATGGAAACCGTTGAAAGTGTCAACGATTTCAGTTTGTTGATCACTTTTAGCAGCCACCAAACAATCATCAACGTACCTCTTAAAAAATAACGGCGTGATCCCCTTGGACCCTAACTCAGCAAGCGCAGACTCTCCGATTCTTTCGAATATAAATTAGTTCAATTCCTCCCTACAAAAAATAAAATAACCCCTTAATTATTTTAATAAAAATTTCTTTTATTTATTAAATTATAATTATAATTTATAAAATAAATTTTAAATTTAATTATTATATAATAAACTAGCTAATCCCGTACGAACTTCGTTTCGCTTTAAATCATTGGTACGTCAAAATGAGTTTAGAAAATGAATTCGAAACATTCTTTCGACAATTTTGGGGAAAAAATTCAATAGTGTTTAAAGTCGCTACTATTACTATTACTTGAAATTCAAATTAAACTGTTGATTGGCTTTTTATTAAAATTTATGTGAGAGTGTTTTCTTCTCGATTGGTTGCAAAATCTAGACATTATGGCAAAAACATGTACTATTTGTTTGTGTGCACGACTCTTTTGCTTGACCTTCACACTTAAATTGGTATCAATTAACTGCCTCCAACAAAATTATTGCACAAAACACTGAACTTTTAATGAAACCCTCTTTTTCTGTCCCATGGCCCGAAATTCGATAATTGAAACCAATTTTACGTTCCTCAAAACTCCCTTGTGCCATTTTTTCTTTTCAAATTATATGTAAAATTACGTAAGGAACTTGAAAACAGTGATCAGTGAATATAGACGCCCCTTTCGCCGACCCTTGACACGGAACATGCTACCTGGAGACAATTGCTCATAGTTTATAACCCTCATCTAAATATTTTCATCTCAATCCGATGCACGATCACGACAATATCGCGAAAACAGTGAGCAACTAACATGGACGGCCTTTTTTTTGACCACGATTCAAAACATGACACCTGAAATCGATTATCTTTTCTGTTAAACTCCCATATGCCAATTTTCATTACAATTCTATACTCAATCAAGAGAATATCGTAAAAACAATGAACAGATAATAACCCCTTTTGCCGACCCCTGAGTCAAGATTTGAAACCTGAAAACAAAAGAGCGTCCCTCAAAACTCCTATGCGGAAATTTTAATCTCAATCCAATGTAGAATAACGTTAAAATCGCAAAAACATTAAAGTTGGGTATGGACGACTCCTTCAGCCGACTTCTGATCCGCAATTCGAAACTTGAAATCGATTGCTCGTCTTTCAAAACACTCATGTGCAAATTTTGGGCTTGTCATATAGCTCAGTTGGCAAGTCTGTTGTCTCCTGAGCCGATTTCCGCGAGTTCGAGCCCAAGAGTAAACATCGAACACAGTTGCACCGGATAGTTTTTCAATAACAATTCGCCAACTGTAACGTTGATAAAGTCGCGAATGCCATAAAGATGGTAAAACGACTATAATCGAAACAAAAAAAAAATGTCCAAATTTTCATCACAATCCAGTGTATAATAACACCAATATCGCAAAAACATTAATCAGTGAATATGGACGACCCCTTTGGCCGACGCCTGACCCTAAATTTGATAACTGTAATCGATTGCTCGTCTCTCAAAACACTCATGTGCAAATTTTCATCACAATCCAATGTAAAATAAAGCCAATATCGCAAAAACATTAATCAGTGGATATGGACGACCCCTTTTGCCGACCTCAAACCCTAAATTTGATAACTGTAATCGATTGCTCGTCTCTCAAAACACTCATGTGCAAATTTTCATCACAATCCAATGTAAAATAAAGCCAATATCGCAAAAACATTAATCAGTGAATATGGACGACCCCTTTTGCCGACCTCAAACCCTAAATTTGGTAACTGTAATCGATTGCTCGTCTCTCAAAACACTCATGTGCAAATTTTCATCACAATCCGATGTATAATAACGCCAATATCGCAAAAACACAAATCAGTGGATATGGACGACCCCTTTGGCCGTCCCCTGACCCTAAATTTGATAACTGTAACCGATTGCTCGTCTCTCAAAACATTCATGTGCAAATTTTCATCACAATCCGACGGAAAATAACGACAATAACGTGAAAACAATATTTGTCTTGTATGGACGACCCCCTTCAGAAGGGGTCGTCCAAAAATCTAAAAACATTTTTCATCATTCCTGGTCCTAATGAGCATCCATGCCAAATTTCAGATCTCTAGCTCTTAAGACGGCTGAGTCTATAGAGGACAAACAAACAAACAAACAAACAAACAAACATACAGATAATTGCTTTTTATATATATAGATAAAAATACAATTTATATAAATTTAAATATTATTTCAATTTAAGAAAATAAATTAGTTCAATTCCTCCCTACAAAAATTAAAATAACCCCTTAATTATTTTAATAAAAATTTCTTTTATTTATTTAATTATAATAATAATTTATAAAATAGATTTAAATTTAAGAGTAGCAGGCTATAATACTAGAATAACTGCTGAGACCTTTTACATTAAAATTAAAGGTGATGATAATGTAGTAAATAGACAGAGGGACTCGTGTAACTTTAAAACAGCTTATGACCCTGTTATCTCAAAATTGAAACAGACACTGACAAACAAATGTAAACGCAACACAAAACAAACTGACCGAAAACAAATAAGAATAGACGGAGGCCAGTAAATTGTTAGATTTTCAAAATTGTTAGTTAAGTTAAAAATTTATCGTTTAAAATATATTTTTAGTGTCCACTGAAGAAGAGCCATAGTAGCTCGTAACGTATGGACAACTGGTAAAAAGGTTTTAAATCATACGAATACTCGCCGAGCAAAGTCGATTAATAAATTCACAATTTATCGCGGCGATAAACAAAAAAAATCCACATAATCATTAATAACTAAGTCTAAAGTTAAAATATCTCAAAATAAATTCTTCGTTTAAAAACCTAAATGTTAAGTTTTAAACTTGGAAAACCTTGGTTTGTTTTTGAAAATTTCAAATGTGAAAATGAAGGCAAAATTTCTTTATTTTTGCTGTTGAAATTTTATAAGCTATTAATAAAATATGAAACATTCCCCATAACAGAAAAAATAATCGAGAAATTTTGAAAAAAGTAATCAATCGTACCCCGTTTTACGGTAATAAATTCGGATATCACGTTCAACTGTGATATTATTTTTCAAAATTGACAACCTTTACATAAACTTAAATTCGTTCTTTTTCTTGATGAAATGTTCAATCAATTCTATTACCTATTTCAAAACAATTTTGTGCTCTTTACTTCTAATGGTGAAATCTGTTCTTATACTAAAAATCTGTCTTCTGTGTGGATGAATCTGTTCAAAAATTAATTAAAAAGTCTGTACTTTTTTAGATTTATCTATGCTTGAAGCATCCATGCGCACTACTGTGTCAGTTTTTTTTTTCTTACAAGGATGCTGTCAAAGGTAGCGTTCTGAAAGCAGCGTTTTTTCGTAAACATATCATACAAAAATTATCAGCTCACAGATATCTTCTCTACACAATGCGCTTTCTGGAGAAAAGTGTTCTATTCATCAGTAGATGTTTGCCCACACTTAAATATGTGTTGACATTCTTTTTTTTGGATGTGCGATTTATATCCCTCCACACAGATTGGAGGGAGCAGACGAAAAATATTTCACTCTCTTCCACTGGACAAGCCGATCTGAGGAGTTTCACCATCCATGTAGACAACTAAAAGATTGAATCTAAAGTTTATGATCTAGATTTTTTTAGTTAAAAAACATAACATTTTCTTATAGAGCTCATTATACTATACAACTTCTCCGATGACATATATATGATAAAATGTAAAAAAAAAATTGTGTGAAATGATCACGTTTTTCACAGATTTGACCACTGTTCAATAGTATAAGTCATGCACATGTGGTTGTTTGTTGTAATATGCTTTTTCTAGGATGATTGATGTATTTACAAGGGAATTGTTGTAATTTGCATGATATTTTTGTATACTACTAGTTGCTAAACTTGTTTTTTTCAGCATTAGACATAATTATTATGGTGAAAAAATCATCTTTTTCAACAAGTTGCATAGACAACTATTTGCAACTCCATACTAAAATGTTTGTTTCTCAAAACAAAGTTTCGTTGCTTTTCTTCCCTAAAAAACAGCGTCGAAAAATAAAACTTTTCGTTTAGTTTCTGAATAAAATTTTTAAAAAAATACTACTTTTCGACACTGTTGTGATTTTGGAGAGCAAACTGCAAACTGTTATTTCAGATAAAATAAATTAGTCGAAAAATCGTGCATAAATCGAACTAATTTTTTTTCAATTTTTTCATACTTAGGCCGGAACATATTTGAAATCCTTCTTAAGTTGCAAAAAGTTAAACGAAAGCACAACTTGCATACAATCTATATTTAATAAAATCGTTAAATCGAGTTTTCTCAGATTGAAAATAAAAAAAAAAATCTAAAATACGAAAGGTTACACATTTCGCATCTTCAACTGTTAGATTTTGCTCATAAAACTGTTTGAAATTTTGTCCAATAAAAAACCTTGAACTTAATTTATTTTCCCTTTCTTGATTTTCGTAAAATTCAAAGAGGGAAGGGTGTGACAAAAGGAGAAATTATTTGTTTTAATTGTCTAGTTTGGTTTACATTATTTTATATTCAGTATTTAAATAAAAAAAAGTTAATCGTTCGTGTCTGGATTCATGTTCTTAATTTACGTAGTTGGAAAACACTTTAAACTATTAAAATTTAGATCTGGGTCTATTCGTTGCAGTATCGGATACTGTTAGTTTTCAAATGAGAACCGCCTTGCTACATTCGCTATTACTTCGATTTTCCTTTGAAGAACATCACATGCCGGTGAAAATCTTTTACATTTTTTAAAATTAAATTATTTTTTTATCATGATTCAGACCCATTTCGAACTTTTTTTTTTTTTTTTTGGTGTGTTAAGAATGTTGGTTATTTTTTCATAAATCATTTTTCCCATTTTTCATTTTCTTTTTGAAATTTTTTGTCATTTACTGTCTTTTATTTGTATTTGTTTTAAGGTTTGTATTTATTTTAAGGTTTTATGAATTTCATCATCTTTGAGTACTTTATAATTTTTTTTTAATATTTTTTTTTCTTATATCAACTTTCAATAACGTTTAAACAAAGTTATGATATTTTTTTTTAATTTCTGTAAAAGTGGAAGATATAAGGTAATGTAATTTAAGAAAAACCGTTCGATTTTGGTATTTAAAATCGAATGGTGGCGAAATTGAACGGTATCTTTTTATGGTGTTGTAGCAGAACATTTCGAAAGAACAAAAAAAAACTAGTTGTTTCACGAACAGCTAGCAGAGAAATGAGAATTTTATTTCGTCTATACTCAAAATTACAGTTTTTCCCGCGAATTTGAAACAATACAAAAAATTACAATAGAACAAACATTTTGCCAATATTATAGCGGTGGTTGAATTGTTCTGCCTGATAGTATACTTTCAGGCGTTTAAGTAGTCTATCAGGGTGATCAATAGTCGTGAGATCGATCATATGGATTATGAGAACGATCTGAAAATACGATTGTTTTTTGAGATCGGTTAATTTGCTTGTTATGAATCCGTATTATTCGTTCAAGAAACTCACCTAGATACAGCGTAAACTTTTTACACCTCACGAAATTCTAAATCAAAAATATTTCAATTAGTTCATGCTGTAGAAATAACATTTTTCCTACCAAACGTACATATGTTGCAGCTTGCATGACATTCTCTGATGTCCCATTCAGGCCAAAGACCAGGAACGACAAACAGTTAAAACTGGAAATATTTCACAGATCCAATACCAATAACCTTCGCGGCCCACATCCCGGGGCGGCCTCGGATGGGTGGAAATGAGCCGAAGATCCTATTTTTATTGCTTGTGAACAACTTTTTAAAAACTAGATTCATTGCATTGGGACAGCGGCAGCAGAAACGAAAAACTATTCACCCCCACTTTTTTTTTCAACAAAGAAGCTAAAGCAAGGTACCGGACAAAAAAACACACTGCAATTTATTGTTTAAAATAAAAACAAATTACAGCTAGCCGAAAATTTATTGCATTTGTTCGCACTTGGAATGTGGGAATTTATGCATCGCTTGGCGAAAAAGTTGCGAAAAATTATTTCTGTCACTTTGTTGGGCATGTCCTACATTGCAATGCAATGGTTTCAGCTATTCGCGCACCCAGCTTGGGGGGGAGCAGTGATTGTCCTGGGAATCGGTACCATGGATTTGATTGCGATTTGGAAAATGCAATCTAATTTTAGTTGTCAAATTGGAATTGTGATTCAATTTTTGCTAATAAGAAATTACCTATCACAAATTTTGAATTTTACTCTCTGAAATCTGTTTTCAAATCTGTATAAACATTCACAATAATATAGAAACATTCAATAAAGCTAGCCCCTGTGACTAAAAACACATTCATATTTATCGCAATCAAGATCAGGCCGGGTTAGTTTCTTGCTGATTTCCGAAATAAGATGCACCGTTATGTTAGTTCCATTGGGCCCTGAGATGGACCAGGACATACCAACCAGCGCCAGGCAATTGAATGAAATTGCTGAACCAGAAAGTCGTAAAGTTTGGAACGCGTGCTGGAATCCTATTTTCCGGTTCAATGAACAAAAATCGGGAACATTACTGCAGACAATGTGGAACAAGGTGGGAAAAATCCACACGGATATGAACATCTACATGTGAGGATCTCGTTTTTTGGGAAGGACATCAGAGCGGGTTAAAATTAGGGACCACTTTTTATAATCACCTCTTGATGCCTGCTTTTTTCTCGTTCTTGTGATATCGTAGTAGTAGCTTTTGTCCATAAAAACCGTTGACGGTGAATAGCCTTTTTAATGCCTAAATTATTCAAGGATCAGAGAAGAGACTGGGCTAGAAAAACTATCACATACTAAACATAAGCAAACTGAAGTAAGGAACATAAAGTTATTCCGGAAAACGCTGGAAGCACCATGATGATCATAAATAGAAGAGTCCAAAACAGATCAAATGAAAGCCTATAATTCCATTCATTAGCTACCAGTTTAGCTGCATCAATCATGTCATTACAGTCTGTCGCTCACATGATAAGATCAATGCAGACCTTGATATGTTTGTTTTGCATAGTGTTGCCAAAATAACAAACTTTGCTAAAGGAATTTATTTTATTTTATTTATCTTCAGTGTTGCTGATTTTATTTTTTATTAACTTAATTTTTTTTTTAATTTTATTTTTGTAGAGAAATGAATCCAACTGTGTAAGATGAAATTTCAGGGACTAGATAAGAGAAAATCGATGTTGAAAAACATGCGAAAAAAAATTCGCCTTGTCTCCCGGTAGGACTTGAACCCACATCTTGCGCCTCTCCGGGGCCCATGTATCAACATTCTTCTACAGGAGACAAGGCGAATTTTTTTTCGCATGTTTTTCAACTTAGATTTTCTCTTATCTAGTCCCTGAAATTTCATCTAACACAGTTGGATTCATTTCCTTACAAAAAAAAAAAAGTTTCGCTGACTGAATGTTTGAGTCAAGACCCATCTCTGGGTCGCAGTTTAAAATTTTAAATTTTATTTTTATAAAATTTGATTTATTTTCTACATGTCCTTCATGTCATCTATACATTCCTTCTAACCACTTTTCTCAAAACACTCTTTTGTTCGCCTTTTCACAAACAACAAACAATCAGCAAAAGCTGCCTTAAAATCTAAGCATCATAAGCCATTTCTCTTTTATCAACGGAAAGGCCAAGTTAAAACTAACAATCTTTAGCACAGCAGCCTTAAAAATCTGCGCTTTCTTAACCAATGCATATTTTTCCACTGGAACGTCAAATCATAACAAACTATCAACAGCTAAAGCCTTGTAAATCTGCGTTTCCTAAGCCAATCCCGTCTTGATCCACCAAAAGACTTAAACAAAACAATCAGCAGCAGCCTCACAAATCTGCGCTTCCTAAGTCAATTCCGTCTTTTTCCACTGGAAACAATCAGTCAGCAGCATCCTCAAAAATCTGCACTTCCGGTACCAATCCGTCCTCATCAACCGGAAGGCCAAATCATAAGAAACAAGCAGCATCAGAGGCCTTAAAAATCTGCTCTTCCTAAGCCAATTCCGTCATTTTCCACCGGAAGCCAAACCAAATCAATCAATTAGAAGCAGACTTGAAAATCTGCGCTTCCTAAGCCAATCCGTCTTTTTCCACTGGAAAGCTAAACAAAAAATCAGCAGCAGCAGCCTTGAAAATCTGCCCTAAAGCAATCCGTATCTTGTCACTGGAAGGTCAAATCACGACAAACAATCAGTAGCAACAGGCTTTAATATATGCGCTTTTTTGGCTAATTCATCTTTTGCCACCGTTACTAAAATTCGTAAAAATCAGCAGCAGCTGCCTTAGAAATCTGCGCTTACTAAGCCAATCTCGTCTTTTTCCACCATAAGGCTAAATCAAATTAACCAATCAGTAGCAGCCTTAAAAATTTGCGCTTCCTTTACCAATCCTTCTTCATCCAACGGAAGGTCATATCACAATAAATAATCCGCAGTAGCAGCCTTAAAAATTAGAGCATCCTCAGTCATTTTCGTCTTTGTCCAACAGAAGGCCAAATCAAAACAAACAATTCACAGCAGCAGCCCAAAAAATTTGTGTTTCTTAAGCCAGTACGTCTTTTTCATCCGGAAGGCCTAATCACAACAAAAAAGCAGCAACAGCCTTCAAATCTGCGATTCTGAAACCTATCCGTCTTTTTTCACCGGAACGCGTAATCATAACAAACAGTCTGCAGAAGTAGCCTTAAAATCTGCGCTTTCTAAGAAAATAACTTCGTTTTCCACCGGAAGGCCAAATCAAATCAATCAATCAGTAGCAGCCTAAAAAGTCAACGATATCTGAGCCAATCCGTATTTTTCCACCGGGAGACCAAATCACAACAAACAATCCGCAGCAACAGCCTTAAAAATCTGTGCGTCCTAAGCCAATTCCGTCGTTTTTCACCGGAAGACCAAATTAAATCAATCAATAAGAGCAAATCTGCTCTTACCAAGCCAATACGTCATTTTTTACTAGAACGACAAATCATAACATACCATCAGTAACAGTAGCCTCAAAATTGGCGCATTCTAAGCCAATTCTTTCATTTTACCCCGGAAGGTTGAATCAAATCAAATTTATTAATCAAAAGCAGCCTTAAAATCTCCGCTTCCCAAGCCAATTCGTCTTTTAACACCAGAAGGCCACATCAAAACAAACAATCAGCAGCAACAGCAGTCGTAAAAATCTGCGCTTCCTAAGCAAATCCCGTCTTTATCCATTGGAAGGCCGAAACGAAACAATCAGCAGCAACAGCCTAAGAAACTGCGCGTTTTAGCCAATCCGTATCTTACCTCTTGACCTCCAGTAGATCCTTCTTTTGGAATAACCTTCCGAGCTCGGTATTTATCCAGATAACCTCTGATAAATCTTTGCCGGCATTCAGGATGTCATCCACGTACAGGATGAGAATGAGTCCTCGCTTGCAGGATCAGTAAACGCAGCAGTCACTCTTCAACGGAACGAATCCAAGTTTTCGTATCTCGTCGTCGAATCGCTGATTCCAAGCAAGACCCGCTTGTTTCAAGGCGTATAGGCTTTTCTACAGCCGAACCACCTTCGATTTGCCGATGTCATCATTTGACAACTGCATGAAGATAACCTCTTCTAAATTTCCGTTAAGAAATGCAGCTTTGACGTCCATCTGATGAAAGACCATGTGGAGTTCATTTGCCAACGCCAAGACTGTGCGAACACTCTCTTTCTTGGCCACCAGAGCGAAGGTTTCCCAGTAGTACAGTCCTGGTCTCTGAGAACATCTTTTTGCAACCAATTGTGCGTTGTAGCGACTGTCATCCTCCATGGTGAACACTCGCTTCAATAGAATGGGTTTTCTATGACTCGGGAGTAAGCTGACCGCTTCCCATGACTTGTTTTCTTCTAAGGCAGCCATCTCCTCATCAATGGCCTTCTTTCGGGACTCCTAGTCATCTCGGCGCTTTAACTCGTAGATGATTTGAGGTAGCTCCTCATCAATAACAGCGGCCGCATTGGCTGCGTACCGTTGAGTAACTCCTCGAGTTCGCTGACTTCGTCTCAGCGTTGGTTCCGGATCAACGGAATTTCGTACATCATCGTCGTCCTCATCGTCTGGTAATTCTGCGCTGCTCTCGTAGTCACTTTCGTCGGGTTCATCCTCAATCACACTAACAGTTTAAATGCGATCAACAGGCACATCGGCAAACCGCTTGGATGTAGGTTCGGGTGATGGCACTTTGGATAGCCGCTCGATAGTGTTTTGTTGTTCTGGCATATTGGCTAACCGCTCAAATGTTGATTCAGGCTCTGTTGAAGTCTCGGACTTCTCGATGGATGAGGAAAATGGCTCTATGCGGTTTTGTTCAGGCTTCATCGTGCTGGTTTCATCGAAGACTACGTTTCGATGGATTTCAATGGATCGACTCGACCCGTTCCACAGCCTGAACCCGTTCTTTGCATAGCCCACGAAAACGAGTCGTTTGGATTTAGGATCGAGCTTTTGCCGCTTTTCCTTCGGGATCTTTGCGTACACTAAGCATCCGAAAATCCGAAGATTATTCAGCCTGGGTTTTCGACCAAACCACATACGCAGCGCACAAAACGGCTCCACCCCACATAGCTTTCGGTTGCTTGCTGCCATGGAGCATCGCCCTTGCCTTTTCCATCACAGTTCGGTTGGCTCGTTCGCTGACGCCGTTTTGCTGCGGAGTGTATGGTACCGTGAATACAATCTGAACTCCTTTCTCAGGACAATGTCGTTGAAAGTCGTTTCTGATGTATTCACGCCCGTTGTCGCACCGCAGTTTGCACAATTTCTGACCGAAGTGTGATGTAGCCATCGCCTAGTACTGTTTGAACCGCTCGAAGACCTCGCTCTTGTGCTTGAGCAGATACACGACCATGAAGTGGGTATAGTCATAGATGAAGGTGACGAAATAACGGAATCCATCAAGCGTCGGCACCTCCATGTACCCACAAACATCGTAGTGCACAAGCTTGAGTGGTCTAACCGACCGAAGGAGCTTTGCATTGTTGAACTTGTTGGCTGTCTGTTTTCCTGCCATGCAGCTTTCACAGACAACTTGGTTTTAAATTTTTGCTGGTAAATGACAGACACCCTCTGCCATTTTGTCGCGAACCAACTGCTGTACTGATGTGAAGTTAATATGACTTGGCCTCAATTGCCATTTTTGTGTTGTCGTATGGCTTTCATGCAGCGCTTTCCGATGAGACTGACCAGACTACAGAAAATCAAGACAGTACAAGCTTTCAACGATTTTTCCTTCAGCCAAAACTTTTCCAGAATATTCGAACCGAACTTGGTTGCCCAGAAAAATCACTCTTTTCCCGTTCTTGTTGCATTTTCGAACTGAGAGTAATTTCTTCTCTGATTCGGGTATAAAAAAACGTTGTAGAGTATTAGATATGAGTTTTATTGGTTTACCAACTACGCTCTTCAATAACATTTTTCCAGTTTTTTTAGCACGTAGACTCTCACCAGATTTAGCCGTTTCTATGATGACGGGCTCGGCAAGGTCTCTGACGTCCTGGAGAAGTCCTTCATCCAGGTCCATGTGCGCCGGAATCGACAACAAATCTGACCCTGCGCTCTTTTCGTCCGCTGGTAACCCCAGCGGTTGTACGTCGAGCTTCGACAGCCACTATGTTTTTTCCGCGTCGGCCTTAACGTTGGGCTGGGCAACGATTTTTGTATTGCCTTAGTTCACCACACCCGAAGCAAATTATCTTCTGCGCCTTTCGAACCTCATCGCGGAGTTTGGTGCTGAATTTCTTGTTGGAAAGTCCCCTCGAATTTGAAAGCTAGCTCTGCATCCAGGAACATTCTTTTCAGCTCCATTATCGGTTTCGCGCAAAGGTCCGCAATCGGTAAAACGGTCAAAGCCCCTTTTACGTGACTTTAGTCATTGGGAACGGCGGAGATCAGCGCCTGGACCTTTTCATCCGCTGGGATGCTTGCACCCATGCGCTCAATCTCCCGAACGATCAGATCGTATTCCTCAAATAAATGACTCAACGATCTGATGCTCATCCGATGTTTGAGGTCATAGAGCCTGTCGCGCATCGCTTTAAAAGTATAGGGGCCAACGCTCTGGTAGGTCTTCACCAAGATGTTCATGGCCTCCTTCGCATATCGTGCTCTGATTATGCGGTTCAGAACTATGTTGTTGACAGTCATCACAATCTCGTCCAGTGCCTCGGAGTCCTCGTTTTTGCGCTTCCGGAGCGCTATTTACCAGGCGCCGTTCCTCCTCTGAGGGCTTCTTCATCGGTATGGCACAGTCATCTTCCTCGGAGGTTCGCACCATGGTGTGGATGAGGTTTATAGCAACTAATCGGCGCTTAATTCCCCACTTCCATGCTGCGAAGGTCTGGTGACGAAATCGAGAATCTCCATCTCGGAAGAAGGCCCTCCCCGGGCGGGGCAACTGGCGCAGTCGAGAGTAACCCTCTCGGAAACCGACCATTCCCGGGCACGTTTCTTGACTGCTGGTTCCTCCGGATTCCTGGTGGACTTAGCTTCCTTCTTCGGGACCTGGGCTTGGGACATCTTGGCTGACCACCTCGGACCTCGACTGATTCCTAGGTGACTTCTTCGGACCTTTGGATGACCTCGTGAACTCTGGCTGACCTCTTTGGACCTCTGGTTGGCTGGAATGCTCCTGGACTCGCTAACCGCAAGTTTAGTTTTGTTTTTTTATTTCGTCAACCGTAACGTAGACTTGAAACATGTGCATTTTCTTAAGAATATGTTTAAGCAGTGTCTGCTTCACAATTTTTTTTACAGAGTTTAGATTTCTTCGATTCAAATATTGTTTGAGTTTTTGACGAGACATTGTAAAGTCAATGGTTTCACAGTGTTGATTGTAAGAGGCCATCATGCGATTTATTGGCCCGTTTTTCGCGTAGTTTGTGCGATAGTGATTGATGAAAAATAAATTTCGATTTCGGAGTGGCCGAGAGGGTGCATAAAAGTTTAATTTTGAAAGAATTTCTTTTGAGTCTATACGCTGCGAAACGATATCGATAACAAATGAAGCCATTGCATATTCGCAGCGTTCTTTAAGTGTTTGTATGTCAATGAGAATGCAGCGCGCTTTATATGATGGAAGTGGAAATGATGTCCAACCTTATTTACGAAGGGCATATAGTAGAAATTGCTTTTGTACTGTTTCTATTTTTTCTTCGTGTGAAATTGAATATGGGGACCAAACAACGCTGCAATATTCCAGTACAGACCTTACATAGGCAATAAATAGTGTTTTTATTGTGTCTGGTGTAGGATACAGATGAATAGCAGAAATGAATAAATTAAAATGACGTATTATAAACTCTAAGTAAAATCTACTTTCTATTGAATGTTATTATCTAAGCGTGCCAAGAAAGCCTTTTCAGAATTGACAGAAGAGAAAAAAAGGAGAGAAAAAACGGTTATAGATCTAGAGTCAGTTTATTGGTGAATTTTAGAGTCAACGGACGCGAGTGTTCAGTTCTGAATGGAAGTTGTTCGGAAGCTTCTTGGAAAGAAAACGACATATGGGTCTTGAAAATTAATGATAAAGTGATTAATAAAGCCCAGCATCTTATTTGCCATATGGATAATAGTATAGTAATGGTCTGTGAAAGTTAGTTTGGAGTCTAAGATAACTCCGTAATCTCTGACGCGTTCACATTTTTCTACATTCTGATCTCCATATGTAATTGTGATGTTTGGTGTTGTTCTTTTTCTGCTAAATGATATTAAGTTGCATTTTTTTACATTGAGCTTCAGAAGGCTGTGTGTGTGGGTGGTTGTGTGGGTGTTGATTGGATATTTTTAATTGATAGTTGATGAAAATTTTTTTGGAGGGTTCATGTCATGGACGTTGACGAATCTAGTCAAATTAGAACGAAGCTTTTTAAGTTACAAAGAACGGCAATAGTTAAGTGCCATTTTTGTAAATTCGTGTTTAGTCTAAAGTAAAGGGTGAAACGGTCAAAATTTGATCAATTTCAACTTGACGTATTTCTTTCAATTTTACATTTAGAAACACCCCTCATTTTGAAGGTGTGTGTGTAGAATGTTGCTCCTATTTTTATTTTGGAATTCACTCTTCAGTTGTTAAAATACCGTCCAAGGAAGAAGAGCAGCGCATCAAAATTTTACTCGCGCATCGCGAAAAACCAAGCTACTCGCACGCAAATCTGCCAAAATCGCTAAAAGTTGCCAAATCAACCGTTACAAATATGATTAAAGTGTTTGGGGAACGTTTGTCGACAGCCAGGAAGTCTGGATCGGGGGGAAATCGAAAACTGGAAGTCGCTTAGACGACAAAGAGAGTTGCCGGTAGTTTCAAGTGAAACCCTAACCTCTCTCTCCGAGATGCCGCAAATAAGTAGGGTGTATCGTCTACAACCGTGCATCGAGCCAAAAAACAAGCCGGACTATCGACCTACAAGAAGGTAGTGACTCCAAATCACGATGATAAGCAAAATACGACTGCCAAAGCGTGGTCTCGGAGGCTGTACACGACGATGCTGACGAAGTTTGACTGCGTGGCAATGGACGACGAAATCTACGTCAAAGCCGACTACAAGCAGCTTCCGGGACAGGAGTTTTATACGGCAAAAGGAAGGGGAAAGGTAGCAGAAATTTTCAAGCACATAAAGCTGTCAAAGTTCGCGAAGAAATATCTCGTTTGGCAAGCCATCTGTAACTGTGGCTTGAAAAGTAGCATTTTCATAGCTTCCGGGACTGTCAACCAAGAAATTTACGTAAAAGAGGGTTTGAATAAACGTCTGCTGCCTTTCCTGAAGAAACAGGGTTATTCCGTACTGTTTTGGCCGGATTTGGCATCTTGTCATTACGGTCAAAAGGCCATCGAGTGGTACGCCGCCAACAACGTGCAGGTGGTTCCCAAGGACAAGAACCCGCCCAACACGCCAGAGCTCCGCCCAATTGAGAAATACTGGGCTATTGTCAAGTGGAACCTAAAGAAGACCAAAAAAAAAAAGAAAACTGCTAAGGACGAGCAGCAGTTCAAGGCAAACTGGCTTTTTGCGGCGAAAAAGATAGACAAGGTGGCTGTACAAAATCTGATGGCAGGGGTTAAGCGTAAGGCCCGGCAATTCATTTCATTTCATTTCATTTCTTTATTAACACATGTAACATAAGATCAATGATCTTTTTAATCGCTACAGTTTAGGATATAATATTAATTCGAAAAATTTAACTAATCCTGAAGTTTTTTGTAATATAAGGCCATATTTTTATCGGATTTGGAAAAGCGGAAGCCTAACAGAATATTTTTTCCTGAATTTTATACTAATTAATCTTGAAAAAGAAATTTAATTTGATTTTTTAACTAAACGATTTCACCAAATTACACGCGTTTTCCTTTGACCAAATTTTGACCGTATCACCCTTTACTCTCAGTTTCTCAAATTAATAAGTAGTTTGATTTACTATTGAAATATGAACTTACTGCAAAAAAATCTTGTGTTTCGCAGTCCAATACAAAGTAAGAAAATCTTTATTTGAAAATTGAGCGCACATGACTTATTTTGCTGGCAATATTTAAAAGGCAAGGAGCAGCCGAAAACACGACGAAAATAGTGTCCCAAAGCTACTGGCACTGGCTTTTGGAGCAAATAATTGGATTATAATCTGTGAATTACGATTGCACATTTTCGGCAAACTTGCTCAATGCGACAGACAGCAGCTAAAAGTGCAAATGCTTCAGCGAAATTATCCGGGGCAGTAAAAAAAACGAAAACCGGGCTCTAAAAACAATCTTTTGGTCGGAATTTTTCCAAATGAAATACAGGCAGGGTTGAGAACAAATAGTCCTCTGAAACTATCCATTGGGAATCTGGAATGATCCATGGGAATTTTATTGAGCAATTTACGAAGAACAATGTTTACAGATGTTTGCTTTCTTGAATCAGATAAAGTCTTTCCTAGTTATTCAATTTTTATCAAAAAAGGATTTTTTTTTAAATTTTTTTTTGTTTACTTCCTTTATGTTTAAAGCAGCTTTGTTTGCCACAGTTTGACATCGGAGATTTATTTGCCCCATCAAAAGCACAGAAGTGCTTTCAACTTGTCGCGATTTCATTTCCCTGTGCCATTACAGCGAGCAAGCAAGCAATCATTGCGAGTCGGTACGGTAAAATTAATTGCATCGAACACATTAAAACAATTTGCAGCAAAATAAAATTAATTCTTTTTAATCACTGACGCCCGGTTGGTATTTATTCCCGACCGAAGTGCCGAAAGACCATTTCTTCCGTTTGCTTGCTAACCTGTTATGATCCTGGTTCTGAATTAAGCAACAATTAAAAACTCCTATCAAATAGAAATATTTTTTTATATTTAATCGTTTGAATAATAAGATTTTTAAAGTTCATGGGGATTTTTATGATTGGGTGAAATTTAAAGCTGAAAACGTTATCTCGGCCAATGATACCTTTTCTGAAACTTTCGTCTTTTCAGAATTTTCATAATATACATTTTCTCCATTCTTTCTAGGTATTTGATCTGTTCAGTCTTTTCAGTATTTTCAGTCTTTTCAGTCTTTTCAGTCTTTTCAGTCTTTTCAGTCTTTTCAGTCTTTTCAGTCTTTTCAGTCTTTTCAGTCTTTTCAGTCTTTTCAGTCTTTTCAGTCTTTTCAGTCTTTTCAGTCTTTTCAGTCTTTTCAGTCTTTTCAGTCTTTTCAGTCTTTTCAGTCTTTTCAGTCTTTTCAGTCTTTTCAGTCTTTTCAGTCTTTTCAGTCTTTTCAGTCTTTTCAGCCTTTTCAGTCTTTTCAGTCTTTTCAGTCTTTTCAGTCTTTTCAGTCTTTTCAGTCTTTTCAGTCTTTTCAGTCTTTTCAGTCTTTTCAGTCTTTTCAGTCTTTTCAGTCTTTTCAGTCTTTTCAGTCTTTTCAGTCTTTTCAGTCTTTTCAGTCTTTTCAGTCTTTTCAGTCTTTTCAGTCTTTTCAGTCTTTTCAGTCTTTTCAGTCTTTTCAGTCTTTTCAGTCTTTTCAGTCTTTTCAGTCTTTTCAGTCTTTTCAGTCTTTTCAGTCTTTTCAGTCTTTTCAGTCTTTTCAGTCTTTTCAGTCTTTTCAGTCTTTTCAGTCTTTTCAGTCTTTTCAGTCTTTTCAGTCTTTTCAGTCTTTTCAGTCTTTTCAGTCTTTTCAGTCTTTTCAGTCTTTTCAGTCTTTTCAGTCTTTTCAGTCTTTTCAGTCTTTTCAGTCTTTTCAGTCTTTTCAGTCTTTTCAGTCTTTTCAGTCTTTTCAGTCTTTTCAGTCTTTTCAGTCTTTTCAGTCTTTTCAGTCTTTTCAGTCTTTTCAGTCTTTTCAGTCTTTTCAGTCTTTTCAGTCTTTTCAGTCTTTTCAGTCTTTTCAGTCTTTTCAGTCTTTTCAGTCTTTTCAGTCTTTTCAGTCTTTTCAGTCTTTTCAGTCTTTTCAGTCTTTTCAGTCTTTTCAGTCTTTTCAGTCTTTTCAGTCTTTTCAGTCTTTTCAGTCTTTTCAGTCTTTTCAGTCTTTTCAGTCTTTTCAGTCTTTTCAGTCTTTTCAGTCTTTTCAGTCTTTTCAGTCTTTTCAGTCTTTTCAGTCTTTTCAGTTTTTCCAGTCTTTTCAGCCTTTTCAGTATTTTTTTATAATCAAGCTAACTTTTCAACAGGTTAATTCGCAACGTCTTTCCAAGGTAAAAGACGTTGGAAGCAATTTTCTTAAAAGCACTTCCACTCTCGCCATGGAAACTTTGAAAAGTGTGTCGTTTGTCGAGTCCTTTACAGATTTTCTCGGTACCTGAAGGGAGCTCCGTGAGAGGGATGATTGCTTGCGATACTTGTGCCAAAGGCGGCGGCTTTCGGTATCACGTCAAACTGTTTTTTCTACCATCGACGGCGACGGACGAGTACCTTTTGCCTGTTCCATGGGGTGTTAATTTTCATTAGCTCCAGTGCCCTCTGTTAGATTGAGCGAAATGAAAAGGAATATAGAATCCACAAATTAGCTGTGTACGTAGGTATGCTTTCTGCCGCCCAAACATTAAAATGATTGAAACCGAGTTTTGTTAATTTGAATCAGGGGTTTCAAATTCAAAACTTTATTACCGAAGTTCTTAAGCCACTAATGAGAGAAGTTTTATCCTTTACGTTACACTTATAATGTCACAATGAACCTTGGTCGGTTGGTTATTGAAAATTACTTTGAATTTCTACTTTACAGATAAAAAAATTAACAATCAAATCCACCTGTTGGTAATACTTTTTTTCTTTATAAAACCTCACCAACAACAACCCAATTTTTTTTACGGAGACTGTGTACCAAAAATCTAAAACAAAAAAAAAACTTCTGATAAGGGAGCATTTCGGTGCATCGTTTGGTGTGCTTTGGTTCTTACGTGTTTTCATTCAACCAACTTGGTAACATCGAATGACTGATAACATTTACTTAACCGAAAAGCCGATGAAATTGCATTCTCATTTATCAGTCGATTTGTTGCATTTGTTGGTTGTGAAATAAATAAGGAGATGATTGGAAACTGCATTCTGTTACATTGTATACGATTCGTAGCTTTTTTTTAAGCAACGGTTGAAATGCACGTAGTCGTCAAAATATCATGATTCGAAAACTAAATCGAAATATTTTTGAATGATTAAGTTTACTAACTAATTGAGTTGGCACACAGCTTTAATGCAAAGTCTGATAGATGTTTCACTACTGTGTGTGGCTACATAATTCAACAAGCTGGAATATGTATTGGAAATGAAAAAGCAAACCAATTAAATTTTTTATGAAAATCACCATTGCTATTTTTGTGAGTTATATTTAAATATCAATAAATTCTAGAAATTTGAAACCTTCATATGGATATTAACGTAATTGGTCCTTTTTCGAATGTCGGTACCTGTATCTATATACGACCCATTCCAGCGTGACGTCACAACGTTTGCAAAACAATTTTTTGGTATACTGTATGTAAGTTTTACAGGTCATATCGCACATTGTTAAAAATTGTACATTATTAATTCTCTACAATTTGAAACCAAAAGTATTTGTATAGGATGAATAGTTAACAAAATATAAGCAAAAGGAGTCGTGACGTCACAACGCGCCTCTTTTCCCACTTTTCAGTTTTTTTTACAACGCCGCAATTTTCTGCTCGTCTTTTTGATCAAATTTTTTGAAAATTTCAGGAAAGTATCGATTCATTACAACCAACAAATTGCTGTTTTTGATTTTTTCAAATTTTGATTTCAATTTATTTTAGAGCGATTCAGTTTCGTAACGTCACAACGCACCATTTTTTTTAAAGCAGGGTTTTGCAAAGCGTTGTGACGTCACGAAATTTTATGGTTAGCTACATGAAATAAATCAAAGTATAATCTTAAAATGAATACTTAATTTACTTAAAATGCTTAAAAACTTAATAAATAATGTGATTTGGTGATGAAATCGATCCATTTATTCCCAAAAATTAAAAGGAATTAAATCTCAAAGGCCCATATAAGCAGATAAAGTTCGCAACACTGCTAACATCAATTTTATTCGAAGTTTTTTTGTGCGATCATGTGAATGTTATTTAGGACAAAACTAAAACTAGTAAATATTTATTCGTAAAAGCGTTGAAATGTGTTTCTGAATCTTTTTAATCTTTAAATGCAAAGGAAAGGAAAAATAAATGACAGTGTTCGGCACAAAAGCGCTAAACCGCTAATCGCTAATTAGTCCGATAACTTTTTGTTAGCGGTTTAATTTTACCGCTACATTTTGATCCAGCTAGCGAATTAGAAAGTTCCGCTAATTTTCAGTTCCGCTATTTGAAGAGCGCTATCTCTCATATATTGTGAAAAACTCACGAAAGATTACTGATAGAACTATACGTTTGGTCGTACTATGAATTGTGAAATGCTGTCAACAATTCATTTAGCCTTTGTTTCAAGTTCGAATGGAAACTGTTTTTTGTTTTCTAGTGTTAAGTTTGAAAATGTTGTTCACGTACACGTTTATTAAGTCCCTGACTTGAGTCTCGACACGAATTTGTGGAATTAATGAGTGTCACTGATAAAAATCTTATACATACAAAAATTGGACCAAGATGAAATCTGAGAAAAAAACTGGCAACCACAATCTTTTTCCATTAACTGTAAAACGCTTTAGAACTGCCTCAACTTTTAAGTTAAGTTTAAACGTTGGGGTCCAGAAAAACATCTATTAAAAATATTCTGCTCTGATTTTTTGACTTCAGATGATTCTGTGCTGAGATACAGTGTCCACCGCAAATCTTGTTTTCTAAAAGGCATCCTCGAAAATGCTCCGTCACCGGCTCATTTTTCAATATTTTTTTTACGAAAAAATTACTAAATGTTCTTTTAACAATGCTTTGTATAATGCAAAAAATTTTAATACATTTGTTTGAACGATAGCTCTAGCAAAAAATCGTGAAAATGGTATTTTTTTATACCCGAAACGCGTTTCTCAGATGAAGTATTGTAATAATCAAAGCTCTAAAATGCTCAAATTAAATGAAAAATTGGTTTAAAAAGACCTAAATTATTGACGAAAAACGGTTTTTTTTATCTTGCTGAACAAAATCTACATAATTCCATGCAAACTTCAGGTGCGTTGCGCAAGCACTTCCCTTAGAATATTTACATTCATACATAGAATAATCTGACCCAAATTTTGCATGAGACCTTGTGCTAGTACATATTTGAATTTATTTAATTTTGTAATTCAGTTCAAAGTCTCTTTTGTGAGATTTTATGTGAACACGGGGTTCGATTTGGATTTTCTAGTGACATTCTTTGAGGTGAAAATTTCAATAAGGGCAGTTTTCTATTAAAATAATTTTATTAATTTTATCAAATAATTTTCTATGAGAATCTTATGAATTTTTAATTAAAAAAGTTAATCTATTAAGTTTACCATGTTCAAAGATTTTTTGAATCTCATTACATTTATTTCATGGAACTTATTTTGTTTCAACAAATAGAAAGAAATAGAAGCTACTAGCGGTGTTTTTCATTCTAACATAGATATATGAAGAACTTGATCTTTTGCAAGATTTTTATTCAAATCACAGATAACTACCTGCTTTATGATTCACAAATATTTTTTTACAAAATCGATGAGAATTTCATTTGTTTGATAGTTTGTTTATTCTTGAATCAAGCGTTTTTAAGCGCTGTTTTATATGTTCTATTAGAAATGTTTAAAAACAACTAAGTAAATGCAAAAAAAAATTTGTTTCTTTGAAAACTTGATAATAGAATTCGTTTATTGAAGCACATTGTTGTGTTGAACTTGTATTGAAGAAATACTATCATAGTGTTGAAGTAAAAAGTCTTGAATGTTTTCGAAAAAAAGAAAATAAATTTTCTTGACGTCACAACGCATTCTTTACCCGGGTGCAACTCACAACCTGCTAAACCGATTTTAAATCTAAAAATTGCATTAAATTCCACTCAAAAAGTTTGAAGAGACCTACAATTTTCAACAATAAGTGAAATTTCAGAAAATCAGAAATTTAAAAACAGTAGAATTTTCGTGACGTCACAACGCTTTAAAATAGATACCTTTATCAACGATTCTAGAGCGTGAACTTGCAGTAACTGTTATTTATCTTATATCATTCTTAAAAGATGGATTTTCTACCATCATTTTGCAGTATTTTTTTTACATAGCTAGATTTTTGACAAAGTTATGTTATAAATAAAGAATATTTGCAAAAATCAATTTAATTGCATACTAAAATTTTTAGATTTCAACGTTATAATACTCAATTCTAAAAAAAAGGTAGCCGAAAATCTTTTAATGGAAAATGACACTCAAGAAATAACCTTTCTAACGCTATGTAATTTATTTTTGGATAAAGAAAAATAAAAATCGGTTCTCCAGTTGAGGGGTGCTTGGAATGGGTCATATATAGAAACCTGTTGACATCATCATTGTTGGCCATATACCAGTGATGATACGCATACCAGAGGAATGAAATATAAACGCGATGAGCAGTATCATTTACTATCGCATCAATTAGGAGATGAGTTGAAGAGCTCCAATAAATTTTTGCACGAAAAAAAAAACATGAATAATCTTAGTAGGCCGGGCTACGATCACATCGAACTGAGCGCCATGTAAAAATTTCGAAACAACAGAAATGGAATCTCGTGTAATTCATTGTGTAGGTTGGAAGAATGCAAATGATTGATTGAAACGAATTTCCTGAATTATAATCTATCGATTATGACTCATAAACATTAGAGATTTCGTCTCTTGGTGTAAATATTTGCCCATATATTTAAAGGGTCATCATTCAAAAATCAAATGTTTGAAAATTCAATGTTTAAGGCATGGGTGGCCAACATCTTCAGCTGGCAGGCCAAATTTTAGAAATATGATTTGTCTGCGGGCCGGAAAATTCTTGTCAGCACATATTTTTTCCTTTCATACTTTAGAATTATGTTTTCACACACACACATTGAAATAAATTTAATTAAAAAAAACGCTTTGAAAAATTGTTAAATTAGTTTATTGGAATTAACTCGTGGTATTTCTATTACTTTATTTCAACATACATATTACTTATGAACAAAAAAATAAAAAAAACTGTTTTTTTATTTATTGCTGTAATTTCTACAGATAAATTTTTTTTTAAAATTTCAATGAATAATAGATATTTTTCAGTACCCTATCAACAATGATGAGGAAATTATCAAAATCGTATTGGAATACATTAACAATTTCAGTTTTTTTTATTTGATGAGCCATAATTTTTATTAGACTCTACATATCGGTTCCAAACTCGTTAGATTGTGTTATTCACGTAAAAATGATGTAATTTTGCTGAATCAATAATTTCTATAACCATTTAAAAAAGCGATATAAAGGGCTTGTGACCGATGTCCGTGAGTTCTAAAACAGTTGTACAGGATATGATTTGTTATAACTGTCCGCCAACTGCATATTAACGTATCAAAGTCTCGGATTTCACAAAGATGGTACTACAATCAATACAAAAAAATCCAGGGACAATAGCGAGTTTTCGTATTGAAATTCTTTTCAAAGTTGTTTTCGTTTTTTCTTGGTTAAAAATGATGATTTTCGTGGTAAATTTAAATTTTGCATATAACAACATGGCTCATAATTTTTTTTAAAATAAAAAAAAAACGAGATCCGCAATTCTGAATTTCAAAATTTTTCCAGAGCTGTACTATTATTAGCTGAAAATAATCAAAAAGGAATCACGTGAAGAAAGAAACTTTTTCCAGAAATTGTCTTGGCATATCGTTATATTGAAACCACATAAAGTGAATATGTCCAAAACAGGGAAGTTTGATAAAAAAGTTTTGACGATTTCAAAAAAAGTAATCATTAGCATATTAATTCGAATGGGATATGCGTTAGCTCAAATAAAAAATCATGTCATCAATACAAAAAATTCACCCTCAATTTTTCATTTTACGAATATTGTCTTGAATATTTGCCTTCGTAAGTACTGACATGTAAGGTATCTATAAAAACTTAAAAAAAGATATTTTTTCAAACTTGGTTTCAAATTTTCAGATAACATAAATTGGAGCGACAATTGAGGGTATCTTAAATATTTTTTTTACAAAACTTGTTTCCATTTTGATATGAAAAATCATAAGCTTCAAAATTTTGCCGGGTGTGTGAAAAAGTTCTCATGTAGATTTTAAAAATAAATTAAGCCTGAGATGATTTTAAGCCGAATTTTGTTCAAATCAATTTATTCACACGTCTGCGATTAAACTTCAGTAAACTTTTAAAAATTCTGATGGAAAATATTTCTATGCTTTTGAAAGAGCTTTGTCATATCACATTCAGTTGAACCCAAAAACTTCTTAATTTTTTAGTTGGAAATATTTTTTAAATTTGCGGGAAATTAAAAAAAATCACAATTTTCCAGGTATTGTGCTGAAATCCAAAGTTTATTTAGGTTTCCTGGTAAATGAAAGAATGGCATTCCAAAGTATTCCCCGAAATTCCCGGTTTTCCCGGTTCACCAGCAACCTTTTATCAACCAGCTATGTTTATTAAATGCCGGATACTTCACTTTATCCAAATTTGTTTCATGGAACCTATTCAGACCAACCTGATGGAATTTTCTTCTTTATTTGGGTGTCACAGCACATTTCGCAGTGCCCCATTTGTAATTATCCTGGCAATAAGCTCACGCTATTAGAAAATTGTGTTGTTAATAAATGCTGGCTTTCCAATATCTGTTCTTTAATTCCAATATCGAGTCCGAAACTCAGCGTATTTTGGAATTTTGATGCTGTTTGGCTTTTATTCCAAACTTTTTGAATAAATTTATACGTTGAATAGTTCGCACGGATTTTCAAGTTCAAATAAGCGACTTTTTACTGCCTCGTAAGCTACTAATATTTATTTGATTCAAATTCTTAAGAGCGAAAATTTGAAACAAATTCGAGGATTTTTTTTTTAATTTAAAAGAAGTTCACAAAAACCATTATGACCTTGCTCTGTTTTATAAGTATAATTCTTTTTTCATAAATTTGATTCTTATCAAAGCTCCGCGGGCCACAAATGAACGTTCGCGGGCCAAATGTTGCCCGCGGGCCACGATTTGGCCACCCATGGTTTAAGGTATATTTGTGATGTCATAACGTTCCAATTTTTGGTTCTGTTCGAATTAAATTTTAAACTTTTTTTTTGTTACAAATGTTTTTAAAAGAAAATGCATAAAGGTACTGCAAACATATAGGGGTGGAAATACTTAAAAAAATCTAGGGGAAAGTCGGGTAAAATGGACACCCTAAGGTAGCATCGCAATAGAAAATCAGATATTGCATTTTTCATCGCAGTTTTCTTGCAGATGGGCAGTTTAGGTTGTTTGCTATCGTATTAACCATTGGAATAAGTAAATTTCCTTTATCAAGACTGTTTTTATAGCCATCTTAAACATGCTTACAAATCACACTTTTCAAAAATGGTCGGGTAAAACGGACACTGCTCAGAAAAGGTACATTTTGCCGCAAAAATTGCTGTAAAAGTAGATATTTTTGTGAGTTAAGTATTTGAAAACGTTTTCAAACAAAAATGGAACCAACTGTGGTTTCGGAATTCCGTATTTTATAGGCGCTTTCTTCTCCGGAGATCCTATTTTTACAGTTTTTATGGCCTGTTTGAGATGGTGAGTGCTTTTCGACCGACAATTGCTCTTGTCAAGATCTTTTGTAGGCATGTGGAGGATCAAACCGATGAAAAATTTAAAATACCCGGAGAAACTTATGTGTCCGTTTTACCCGCCTTAGCAACTTTTTTTTTAAAACGTTTGCTGTTCAAGCCCTTTGACGGAAATTCTCTGATTTTCCTCCTGATGGTTAGAAAGAAGCCTAATAAGCACTCTACCTTTGAAAACGGTTGAAATTTTCGAAATTTTTTCGAATTATGAACTTTTTAATGAGGAGAGAGAATTACATCAGATAATGGATCCTCAAAGTTTTTGTTTTTTTTGTTTACTATGATTATGATGGGAGCTTGCTTTTTATGAATAAACAAAGGTTCTCGAAAGTGTTGATACGCTTAGGCTAACATATTCCCATCATTACATTTTTGTTAAACATTGTGATTCTCGAAATATTGAAAGTGTCCGTTTTACCCGCTGTGTCCGTTTTACTCGACTTTCCCCTACTGGTTAAAATTTTGAACACTTATGTTTGGATAGATGAAATTTTGAATTTATCAAACGCGTGATGCACAGCAATCGTATTCAATCATAAAGGAACGAGATTTATAAGTTGAAACTTTTATTTGCATTTTGATGCATTTCAGCCCAGACTGGTAACTGAGTTATATAAATATTTATTTTTGTGGTCTGGAATCCCTCTTTTTTCAGTGGATAAGAAGGAGGGCGCTTTCTAGCAATTTTTAGTATAACTCAAGAAACAATCAAACAAATGGAACCAAATTTCTACGTGTATGGACACGAGGAATGTTTCTAAGGTTATTCTAGACATCTCGTTTCTTCCAGCGGAAAAAAAAATGAAAGAGGGAGGGAGCGAGAAATGCTTCTATGAATATTTGGTATCCCTTAATCCTTCAAAAGGGTGTATGAAAAAGCGCAGGAAGGCCAGGCTCACTTACAGTTTTCAGTATAACTGGGAGCTGATCAAGCATGTGGAACCAAATCTGGCATGTAAGGGTATTTGAATACGAGTAATGATTCTATGATAAATTGAAGCCCATCCGTTTTTCAGTGGAGTCATATCAAGGGAGCATAATATGAGAATTGAAATGAAACCAAATTTGGCTTCAAAGAGTATTTCGGTACGAGAAATATTTCCATAAATATTGAGTACGCTCTCATCCAACCAATGGAGAGACAGGGAGAGTGGATGGGATTCCCTTTTAAGATTTTCCATAAATCGAGAACATATCAAGCAAAAGGGACCAAAGGGTATTTGCATTCGAATAATTCGAGACCCTCCTTCTTACAGGGCGGAGTCGGAAAGAAAAAGGGCAGGTATTATTAATATTTTATCAGACATAACTCGAATACTCTAATCTAACTAATGCATCCAAATGTAGCATTTTTCAGATACCAAAGTATTTTTTGAAAATAAGGCTGGAACAAATTTCTTCTTTTGTCACCCCCCCTCCCCCTTCGAATTTTCTGAAAAACCCGAAGGGGAAAATACATAAAGTTTTAAGTATTTTTTGTAAATTTCGAAAAAAAAATCAAATATACGAAAGATTCCAAGACCAAAAAACAAATTTTGGAAGATGGGAGGTATTTCACCTCTTCTATTCTTGATTTTATTAAATTTCTAGATAAAAAATTACTTGATCTAAAGATTTTGTTCAATGATTTTGTATTCAATTTTTTTGCATACAAGATTTCGTGCAATTTATTTGTTTCTTGCATTATTTTTGATTCTCCCCCCCTTGCGGTGTTCCAACTCCGAGTGACAAAAGAAGGATTTGGAATTTGTTCCGGCCTTACTGAAATTTTCAGGATTGGAGATGATTTTTAATATACTTTCAAACCACTGCGAGTTTAAGGGGGTGGGGGTCCCATACAAAATTTAAAAAATGACACAATTCGAACTTTCAAAATCTTCCAAATTCAAAAAGATGGGCTCACATACAAAATTACAAAAATTGACAAAATTTTAACAATCATGGAAGGATTTTGTTATAAATTAATACACGTACGCGTTTTTTTTTAAAATGATATATTGAATTGATAAATAAATTTTAAGAAAATTCGATTATGTATTGTGTTGATAGACGTTTTTTATTTTCTTGAATGAAGACTTTCATATTTAACAAATGTACGATTCATATCCTAAACAAAACCAATGTCTCAGTGTTTTCATAAAGTTTGGCTCACTTTTTGATTGTGTACAAATTTACAGACGTTTCAAAACTCGTCTCGCTTAAAAAATGGCAATTTTTTATTTATTGAAACAATTTGTTGAACAAACCCTTTAAATGAACTCGAAAATTGCCCTTTTTTATGCCAGAGGGGTATTTAAATACAGGCAAATAAGTACACAATTAAATTCTGTGCCAAATTTTATGAAAATACTGGATAAACTTCATCCATTGTATTACAGATCCTTCCTATTTTTTTCTAAAGGGTGACTCCTTCAACCTACAAAGTTATGTTGAGACTCAAGAAAATCTAGAAGCTCAGATGCCATGAAAAATAGTTCGCTTCTGAATAATCTTGATGTTTAATTTGAAAAGAAGATTATTTTAATAATAATAAGTGTCGTAACCGATCTAGTAATTTATATTTTATACCACGACACGACTCAGTTCCAATTTTTGGCTCAATACATTTTGAGACGCACCTTACGACCGCTTCTTTGTTCATCTTTTTGCAAACTGATTATCCACTACAATTTTTCTCATTTTCCAAACTCTCACTCATCTATCTGTTTCTCGCTTTCCCATATATAGAATGTATAAATACTCCTCTGCACTGATAGAAATTATCAGATACTTTTCACAGTTTATGCTACACATTTATTTATTTCAAGATCAGATTTATTTGTTTATGACTCATTTCACAGATTGCAATTAGCTACTTTATTCCGTACACCTGACTATATTTCACTTAATTATACCTATATTCACTACAATAAGTTCAACGAACTTAACTTTTTCTCATGGAAGGGGTAGCAAAGCCCACCGGTTCAGCTAGTATTAGCATAAAGGGCAGTCAGAAAAGAAGAGTGTTGAAGAAATTCTGAAGTGCATGTCAAATAATGTGAAATTATATTGCAATCTGCCAACCCAAACCAATGTTTATTGCATTATTTCAATCATTACTAAAGGTTCTCAAAAATCAATGTTTTGTGTTGTTCATAAAATTCACATTTTTCTGAGATGCCAACAATTCAATTTCCAAGTTTGACCAACTTGGGGGGCTGATCCAAAATATGCAATATTTTCTCAATCAGCTTTTGTTTTCGAGATAATATCTGAAAATAGGTAAAAATTCATTTGGATATTTGTTAATTTGTTTGGCAAAATTGTTGAAGTTTACAAAAATTTCTTTTTTTCAATTATTTTTTCAAAAAAAAAAAATTTTTTTTACAAAAATTTCCAAAATTTTTTCTCCGAAGACACATTTATGATATTGTCATCTTGGAAAAAAATATTAAGAAGAGACTTTTCAACAATTCGGACAAACGAATATTCGGTCGCATATTTAGTCGAATATTCTGTTGAGTTTAAAAAAAATCAAAAGCAATTATTTCAATTTCCTTCTTTAACTTCCATCTTTGTGTCGCGCATGTTTTTGAGTTGATTATTTTCAACCAAAACCTTAATCATTTCTCGAAAAATAAAACAAAATACAGGCAAATCTGAACAAAATGTAGGCCAAAAACATTCAAAAGGAATGTGATAAAAAACAACTTGAAATTTAAAGTGTGTTATAATCGCATGGTATTATTTAAAAGAAAAAAATTGTTTTAATTTTAATGTTTTTATCGTTTTTGAACACAAAATTTTAAAAATTTCAGAGTAAATCTGACTTAATCCAGGATACTTTCAGAAAGTTTTAAACAATATCTGAGCATCCCGTTCAGATTTTACTTATTTACAATTCTTTATAAGATTTATGGGTACGCCAGGATAAAAAATCTAGAATATTTAAACGAAAATCAAAGTATAGACCTACTAGTGAAAGATACACGGGTACACCTCAGATTTTTTACTTAAAGAACTTATGTTTTAAATATTTAACTAGTTTTTCAGCATAACTTTTGAATATCTTATAAATTATCCAAAATCGTTTGGAAATATTTATCCACAAATCTATGCAACAACATAGTATAAATTTTGGCCGAATTTGGCCGCATACTAAGCTTAACTATTCGTTGAGTTCGACCAAACGGCTTTTGGGTGATATTCGGCCGGCCGAATATTTGGTACATTTCTAGTTATACTTGTGTTTTCATACTGTATCTTTTCCTATTTGCAAAATACGTGAATATTGCAAAAATGTCAGAGCAGTATTCAACCAAAATTAATTTTAGAAATTTATAAAGGATAAGTCAAATTGATTTGCAGTTTCCAATAAAGTTCCAATCTTCAATATAATACAAGATGTATTATATTGAAATTGAAGATGTATTATAATTGAAATTGAAATTGAAATTATATATCTAAAAATTGCAGTATTGAATTTTCCAAAGCGATGTATCTCTGAAACTAGAATATCTAGGAAACATTAGATTACTTGATTGAAAGAAACATAACACAAGGCAACAATATTCGCATTTTTCTAAGTTGCCAAGAATTAAGAAACTGATTTATACTTAATTGAGTGCGCTTAAATGTTCCAAATATTCAATTAGTTTTTCTTTATCAGCACTAACTTTTTGAAAAAGGAAAAATTTAAGTTTATCAATATTTGATTTTTTTTTTTGAAAAACTATTGATCATTACAAAAACTTCAAAAATGAAGTCTTTAAACTGATCAATTTTCCCCGAAGACATTGAGTAGTTTTAACTTTTGAGAATAAAATAAAGAAAGTTGTCTTTCTACTAATTTTAACCGATTCTGCAAAATACGAGAATATGGAAAGTTGAATTATAAATCAGTTTATCAAATCCAGAATAACCCGGAAACTCAGACTCAAATGTTTAGATGGTCATTTATATGGTTAGTAGGTGATTGATCGTTTTAATCCTGAAATCTTCTTATCGAATTCTAACTCACCTAACACTCTATTAGAATTTGCATTTATTTTTATTTCGATCGTCATTTCGTCTTAAGCGAATCATACCGAATGCAAAGTTGAAATTTTTTGTTAACAACTTCCAACTTTTTTAACTGTGTCGGAGAAAAACATTTCTAAACAAGCGCGAGTCGCTCAATTACAGATAATATCACCCTTTATCGCGGTTCTGTTCGCGATATCGTGATTTCAACGGTAGATGCTCTTTTCTCCTGAATCGTTAGCTCCGATTGGTTGAACTGGCGTTGATCAGTTGTTGCCCGGATGAATCAGCCAAGTAGTGGAACATATGTATTGTACCCTATCAAATCGAATGAGTAAGCTGGTTGTGCCCGTTCGAATTCTCTCGCTGTTGGACTGGTGCTAAAACTGGCGCCCCTCAGAATAAACCGGCAGTCTCGTGGAGTATCTCGCCGCTATCAGACGTCGTCGGCTTGCAGGGTTTACTTGGTGCTAATTGAACCAGATTGACAAAGTGGTGCTATTAGTGTTGATCAGAGAGCAAAATGGCCAACCCCAATCCAGAAATCAAGTACACCAAGATCTTCATCAACAACGAGTGGGTGAACTCGGCCAGTGGCAAAACCTTCCCAACGGTGAATCCAGCCACCGGGAAGAAGATCGCCGATGTAGCCGAAGGTGATAAGGCCGACGTCGATTTGGCAGTTAAAGCTGCTAAGGCTGCCTTCGAGAGGAAGGGATTTTGGCGGCAGATGGATGCCTCGGCCAGGGCAAAGCTCATTAACAAACTGGCCGATCTGATGGAGCAGAATGGACCTTATCTAGCCAGTTTGGAATCGCTAGACAACGGTAAACCGTATCAGAGTGCATTCTATGATGTGCATGCTTCGGTTGCCTGTTTGCGATACAATGCCGGTTATGCCGACAAGATCTGTGGCGACACTATTCCAACGGACGGCCCTCACTTCACCTACACTCGGAAGGAACCGGTCGGCGTTGTGGGTCAAATCATTCCCTGGAACTATCCGATCCTAATGTTGGCCTGGAAATGGGGACCAGCTTTGGCTGCCGGATGTACGGTCGTGATGAAACCTGCCGAACAGACTCCCCTGACGGCACTGTATCTCTGCTCCCTACTTAAGGAGGCTGGCTTCCCGGCTGGTGTGGTCAATATGGTTCCCGGATATGGACCAACGGCCGGACAGGCCATCACCCTGCATCCGGATGTGCGCAAGGTTGCCTTCACCGGATCGGTCGAGGTGGGCAAGATCATTATGGCTCAGGCGGCTGGAACGCTGAAAAAGGTTTCCCTCGAACTGGGCGGCAAGAGTCCGCTGGTCATTTGCGATGATGTTGATGGTAAGTTTCGCAGAAGGGTTCACCTCGACCATTCTTTTGATAATGTTCAAGGTCGGTTATTTTTCGTTCCATAACATCAAGCTAAAGTGAGATCATTGTGTGTTTGTTTATAAGTTTACAACGTATCGAAACGAAAAATCACACTTGTAGATTTGATCAGTCACCCAATCAATCCATTGTTTTGAAAGACCTGATGAAAATATTTTAGGTTCAAATATCAACACTTCACCACATATTTAAATTTAAACGGAAAAAGTTTCAGATCATCTTATTAAACAAATGTATTCAACAATAATCTAGTAAGAACAATCTTTTGGTTCCTTTAGGTTTTGGTTTCCTTTTTTTAACCCTTTGGTGCATAATAACGCCATCAGACGGGTTATTCTAAAATCTGCATTAAACCAAAGCAAATCATTGTTTTAACTCAATTTTTAGGCAAAATATTTCAAAATATGTCAATCTAACAATTAATACTCATGCCATGAAAACTGTTTGACAAGAAATTGACAAAAACTTCAGGTAAGAAAAGTTTAAATACATAAAAAAATCCGCAAGTGGACCTATTTTTTCGAAAAATTATCAGTTTGGTAGCCTCAACAGAAATCCTTGGTCCAGGTGTTTAACGATCTATTATAAAAAAGATTCATAGTAAGAGGGTTGGTAGGCTGTGGCCGAAGAAAGACTACGCTTTTTATTCTGTCATCAAAAATTGATAGGAATTTCAAAAGCTGGATTCTAAACGAAGGATGAAACTCGATCAATATTTTTTGTATATTTCATAAAAGTTAACATAAATGACTTAAACTTATTTCTGATATTCTTTTAGGATGTATCAAATTTTAATAAACTAAAATTTAAACATATTACGCATTTTTTATGAAGATACGTTGCATAGAGTATTGGCCAATAATAGCTTAAAAACAGAGTTATACATACTTTTTGTTTCAGCATTACTTTTTTTTTCTTTTTTGATAGGAGTTTAACCCGTTAAGGTCATTCTTCTTCGTCAGCATTACTTTTGAATTCTTAAACTTGAAGAAAATGGCAGCATTTTATTATAAAAGCATTCTATTTTCTTATATTTTTTTTTCAAAAAGTTGAATCTTCAATAAAAGTATTATCTTTTCATATAAGTTGTTGATGAAAAGAATTTTAGTATTAAACATGATTTTTTTTCAATTTAAAACAGAGCTATTAACTGAAAAACATTCAAATTTCCATATTTCCCTAAATGTTTCTTTAATACAACCTTATGAATCAAAACAACCCTATGTTCGGACGTTTTTTTTAATGTACAAATTTCATACTCTTCCTATACTAAAACTCATTGCGGCTAACTATAGCACAGTTTTCTGCTGACATTGGTTTTTGGCAGTATTTTCAACGATTTAATATTTTCAAGAGATTGTACCAATATTAAAAGTTTTTCTTCAATGACTTTTTATGCTTCCATACAGGCTTTACATTTGTGAATTGTTTGATGCTATGTTGATTCGTATCGACCTCTGAGCAAATTTCGCAATGGCTGTTTTCTAGCCGACCTATGTTGTAAAAACTTATATTTTCTTTGTTCAGCAACAAATCGTTAACTAACAGAAACAATCGCGATCTATCTTCAGCTGCTAAGAAGTTGCTATCTAAACTTTCCCAAATTATTTCCCAATTAATCAGTGGTTACTTTTTTCAATTTTTGGGATGATCTCCGTTGGATCAATGGAATACCAACATAAGGCTCTTACATTTGTCAATGAAAAGTTGGTTATTAAAAATATCGCTTCTTCAATGCAAGCTCTCCCATTCCTCGGTAACATTACAAATGATTTTAGGTTAAGAAGTAAAATTTTATCTAAATTTTCATTTCCACTGGTTTTATAAATAATATAACGGATTAACAGAGCTTTAGCTTTGATCACAGGATCTATAAGATTTAGTACCCTTTTTTTAGATCTTAAATATAACTGATTTCTTCTTTTTTAAAAATATTTTTTTTCCGCAAAAACTGGTCAACTGCGTTTATTATTTCAGCTATATGTTGTTCAGTAGGAGGGATTACTTGTGCTACATACCAAAATTTAGATAGAAAAAGACATTCAAATAAATTACTTTGTAGATTTAATTCAGATCACGAAACTTGCTGTGCAGTAATTGTGATTTTAAATAAGCAATCAGTTTTGTATACGTTGAATTCATAGCACTAATCCATTTGTAAGAAATTACTACTCTTAATATTCTTTAAAACTGTACTTTTCGTATTGGAAAAGGGCCTCCTTCATAAATGGGGCAGGAAGACAGAAAAAAAAGAAAAAAAAAAATTTAAACGTCAAATTGCTCTCCTCAATCTACCAACCAGTGCAAAGGTTCAAATTTAACTTTCTTATTGAGTGATTTTTAATTAAAAAAAAAAATGTTGATGCTGAAAAGCACTTGTTTTGCATATAAAAATAATTTGATTAGGTTTTGTGTTGGCGCTTTCTTGCAGGTTCAAGCGTGTTAACTTACTCAAATTCCTTTGAAGTATTTGAAGGTGAAAAATAACAATTGTTTGATTATTGGTTGTTCTAAAAATTGCCAAAATAACATAATTAAAGTTGTGCTTATAACCATGGACCGAACAACATTTTTTTATATTTCAAAATGTATATTTACGACAGAGTTGACAGGCTGGCGTTGGATAATCTAGCTGGTGTATTCGATTTCGATGTTTACTTTTCAATCTGCTGCAATAAACTCAGAAGACTTAAATTTAGCACTTTAACAAGTGACTTACATGACTTGCTACACGAAACTAATCATGGAAAATTATAATTTGAATCTTTTCGAAAATTGCTGACTCTTTATCGAACAGTAAATAAAACGAAACAAAAAACGATCCATCGAATTACACTTTTCCCCCTCATAGCCCTAGCCCTTACAGGATTCGGAAAACTTTGAATAAAATTTTTAAGCTCTAAAAACATGAAACGAAAAATTTAACCAGAATCCGGTTTATATATTTTCCGGTAGTTTAAAAGAGGATTTTGATTTGTCTTTATCAATTCTTCATCCAAAGATTTAATTCTCAAACATTCTGTGATTACATTTTTAAGTCTTTATGATTGATGAAAAATTATTCCAAAAGCTATAATTAATTTTTTTGGTTTGAAATCAATACTTATTTTAATTGTATTTTTCAAGTTTATATTTTAAATGAAAATCTTAAATTTAATTTACAATTTGTGTAGAACTTATATAGTTTTTTCTGATTTTTTATCCTCAATATTTTGAACGTTTTTATGATTTTTTTTAAAGGAATTTTTTAGATTGCATTGGTAATTTTCAGTTAAAATGAACTTTGAATGATAATGATGTTAATGATTGAACGATAAAAAAACTTACAATTTATTTTTATTATCACGCATTTATTCAGTTTGAAATTGAACCAACTGCAACATTTTCTGATTTTCGAAAAATTTTAATGAGTGATCCAGAGGCTGAATGACAACGAAGGTAAAAATCCTCTTTAAATAAATAAAAATAGAATAGAATAGAATGGGTGATTTTTTTTTTCAGATATTATATGTAATTATTTCCAACTTTTATCCGGTTTCAAAATTAATTTTACCTACTGACGAAAGTTTTTGGACGAAGATACGGGTGTTGTTTTTGAAAACTAGTCTTTACAATTTATACTTTTTGTGTGACTGTTTCATGTTCATAAATTGTTATTCTTTATCTCAGATAAAAGTAAATTTCTACGTTTTTAATTTTGTTAATGTTAGTTTTGAAGCCTAAAAGTAAGGATTTATTATTGTTTCAAAATTTGAAAAACGATCATTTAACACTATTGTAAACATTTTCCTAAAAATAGATTTTAAAAACGTAAATGAAATAACAAAATTCTACATAAATTTGCATAAGGATTTTATTTATATTGACAATAAATTATCATTATTAATTTTAAATTGTGCTTTTTTCAAATAAACTTTCAATCGTCCAGTCATGTGAAAATAAATCATTCTTCTGTTAATTTTTTTTTATCTATTTTAAACTCACTTCTTGGCTTCTTCACTCGTTATCTGGATTGCAAAACTGGTGGGTTTTTTTTGTTTTCAAAAATTTTAAAAAAGTTAACTAAAAATTGAAGTTTTATTCTGAAATCATGATTAATGTTTCAGGATCAAAAGTTGATTAAAATTCAAACTTTTTGCAAAAACTGAAAAAATTTTCGAAATTTTTTTAATTTTTTTACTCAGAATTCAGATGAAGATTGATTCAAATACTGCATCATTGAATTTTTTGTAGTCAATTCGGCCCAGTTTCCTGATTTCATACAAAAAAAAATATCATTAATTTGTAAATTTAAGCAAAACACTCAAAAAGCGTAATTTTTAATTTTTAATTTTCCACAAAATTTGGTTTACACATTTTGATTCAATTTGTAGACAAAATTGTTAACCCTCATCCGTCCCTGATATTTTTACCCGTATCAACCCCCGGAGTGTCTATTTGACTCTTATGACTCATACCAATATAACTCATTTGCTTCCTAACTGGTTTCATAAAATTTGATGTCTTAGGCATTGGACCGCTTATGTTATTACATCATTAGAATCGGTATGAAATTTACTTTCTAACAATTTTAAATTTATTGCGAGAATCTTGCGTGAATTTACTCAAAATCTTGTTCAAAATTTTATTTAAGCGCAAGAAAATCTGAGAAATTCCAAATTGACAAACAGCCCGATAAACAGCTACCTTTGAAAACTCGTTAAAAATTCTGTGATTGTACCAAATTACGGAAACATTTCAATCCTCTTTTCAAAATCAATCTGGTATGACTCAAACAAATTTGACGATTCAATGATTGAAAAGTATGGTTTTTACTCTACTTTTCAACTTTTTTTGTGGGCTTGATCTTGAAATGTTTCATAAAAAGTCTTAAAAAGTCTTAAAAAGAATTAAGCAGCATGCAGATGAATTTCAACAGAATTAAGTTCTAAGTTTTAAGTTTTTACTCACTCAAAATGTTCCAAATACCAAATAACTTGAACCTCATTGAGCAACTCATTAGAGTTAATCAAATGAGTACGTCTCGGTGATCAAGTGGTTAACGTGGTAAGATGGTAGTCGCTGGTCCACTGATGGCATGGGTTCGATTCCCATCTCGGTACTCGGTGTTAAATGTTTGTTTTTTTTTTCAGGCTAGCCTTATACTTAAATTTTGCGTTCAGCTATTTTCTTATCATACCATAACTATTCGAAATCAAATATCCTAAACATTTTTTTCTCATTTGCAGTCAATGAAGCGGCTGGAATCGCTTACGCCGGAGTGTTCGAGAACATGGGTCAATGTTGCATCGCGGCTACCCGAACCTTTGTGCAGGAAGGCATCTACGATGCTTTCGTGAAGAAAGCCACCGAGCTGGCCAAGTCCCGTAAAGTTGGATGCCCATTTGGAGCCGGCGTTCAGCATGGACCCCAGATCGACGATACTCAGTTCAAGAAAATCCTGAACTACATCGAGGTCGGCAAGAAGGAGGGAGCCAAGCTTGAAACGGGAGGAGTTCGTCACGGTAGCGAGGGATACTTCATTGAGCCTACGGTGTTTTCGAACGTCACAGACGGAATGACCATTGCGAAGGAGGAAATTTTCGGCCCAGTTCAAAGTATCATAAAGTTCAAGACCCTGGATGAGGCCATCGAGAGGGCCAATGCTACCTCGTTTGGGCTGGCAGCCGGAATTGTAACGAAAAACATCGACAACGCTCTGATGTTCAGCAATGCCGTTGAAGCTGGCTCGGTTTGGGTCAACACCTATCTGGCTGTGGCTTATCAAGCTCCATTCGGTGGCTACAAACAATCCGGCATTGGTCGCGAAATGGGCAAAGAAGGTCTGGAACTGTACTTGGAAACCAAAACAGTCTCCATCAAGCTGCCAGCGAAAATATAAATAGCTGTTTTCGCTTATCAGCTTCGTGATACTATTCATATTGAAATGCATTGCTTTATCTGTTTTGAGTTCTTTCTGTAGTGGTGAGACTTTTAACTTTTTCGAGGTGTTATAAAATAGCAATCTCGAATGATACGGTGCAATTCTTATCTGTGAACTGTCCCTTTATCGGTTATACCTACTAATCGCTGCTGTGTTTACCTTAGGTAATTGAGCCTTTATCGTTGAGAAACTGTAGTCAATATGACTATCCACTTTTGCTGTAAGATATATGCAACTATGTATAAGCAACGACATACATTCGATGCGTATCAACCAATCGCGTTCAGACTGGAAAGAATAATTTACGATCGGAACGCAACCTAGTGCGACAAGCTTCTCTTCAGAATTCCTAATTTGGTTTGCAAATGTTCCTCGTCTATCTTGTTCAGAAGGGCGTGAAAGCCCAACAAATTGCGTCACTGTTTCAAATTTTGTACTGAATGTTGTTGGGTTTTTTTTCGATTCTAGAAAAAAATCTATCAATACAAATGCTAAAAAAGTTTGCCTTCCATTCAATGGAAAAGTATAAACCTTACAAACTTATATTGTAACTTATTTACATTGATTCATTTAAATAGTATATTAAAATGCGCAAAATCTTGGTTCAAAGCGATAATACGCTATTGTTTAGGAACTTATATCTGTTGACGGTTTATTTTTGTTGCCTCAAAACAGTGCGTTAGAATTTGCATAAAATTATATCATAACCCTCCAGAAACGAATACATTTCTTTGACAACCGCAGCTTTGTAAGACCAACGGAGCGTTCTTCCGATAATCGCCGCGGTTTTCGCGCGCGGTCCCTCTTTGGTGAGTAATCTTTCTGTTTTGCTTCACACCACGCTACCAGTTCTGATGTTTTGTGCAGAGAAAAAAATTAAAAACATGCTCCTCTCGCGATGAGCATAGGAATCTACACGGTTCGTTTTCAGTTAGTTCATCAAGATCTGCCAAGGTCAAACAGATTATTCAGAAGCTAAGCGAGCAAAGGGGAAGTGTGACACTGTTAAAAAAAAACCAAACACGATGATTGTGCGTTTTAGTAATGGTTATTCACTTTAGATTTCCAGCATAAAGTTAGGAAGGAAGTTTCCAGAATATTTTTACCATATTACTGTCGTAAAGAAAGGATTTAGATTTCAATATTTCATTTTTATGAAATTGCGATTCAAAATTTATCATAAAGAATCATTACGATTTGTCGACGTCATATTTAGTCGTTAAATAAAATGCTTGAACCAAGGCTGTAGGCTCTAGATTGATATAAAAAAAAATCCGCAGGAGGCGAACATATTTTCTAACAAACTGGTTAGCGCTTATTTTTTAAACACTTTTTTTTTTATGCAATAAATTCTTGCTTTTACTGTGGATGTTTCATTATATGAACTGATAATTTGATTTGAAAAAACTTCCATGTCGGGGAGATTTTATTTTGAATCACAGTAAAAGGCGATAACATAAAAGTGAAATGAAAATTTAATTAGCTTCTAAATTGTGTTTACACCACATATCGTCAAACGGTGTATAGCACAACTATTAGTCATTTTTTTATATTAGTATAATATAATATTATTGGTTATCATTTGATGATAACAAAATGATGATCACTTAGTTTTTCCCTTCGTGAGAAAGTTTATTAAAGTTTTTGATTCTCATAGAAAATTTCAAAAATCAAGCAATAGGGAAGATAAGGACATAATGGCCACCTTGAGAAGAATGCTAATTAAACCATAGAAAACAGCTAAAATTTCATTGTTTCGTGTCCAGACACTAAAAACAATCTTATTTCCTTACAGTCTAAATCATGGAAAAGTAGATAAAACCGTTTGAAAATGTATTTGATTTTTTTTTTTCAAAGTTGAAAATGAGTCACCGTAGGGGCATAGTGAGAACCTCACTGAGGCAGTATGAGCACCATTAATCGGGGCAAGATAAGCATTTTGGCCTCTAAAATCTCGAATCCAACTCGATGAAGTCATCTGAATTATAGAGCTACAGCTTGACTTATTTCATCTGACGATTTGGCCTATTGGTTAGGTTTCGTAGAGGAAATCATTGTACTCGAGTTGTTCCTGGTCATAGTGATTTTTTTTTCATTTACCATTCATGATCGATGCATTTTGCACTAAACGGTGAGTCGTAGATCCATCAAACAAAGCAAAAACAGAACAATGTATGTCAAGCAATTTACACCCACTCATACATTATATTACTGGTGCTTTGTTTGGCAGCTGACGCTACTATCTGTATGAATATTTCAAATTTTAGGATTTTCAATTTTCTTATTTCCTTTTCTCAAAAAATTGACAACAAATTTTGACAAATATTAAAAATTTAAATTGAAAAAATTTTCTTATAAATTATAGAAGATACTCAAATGCGAAGTGATAAGGAAATTTCAGCTTTCACTAGAAATTAAAACTAAAACTAATAAATTATAACGATAATTTTTGCTTCTGGAGGTAAACACTACCCTTAACATTTTTCGAACATAATTAAAGGTGATTACAGGAAAAAAGGAATATACAAAAAAAAACAGTACCAAATCCGAACTGCTATTTCAATATCATTTGACAGAAATATTGCGAAAATAGTTTGTAAATTTCTATGGACATAAATCATGATTTACCGTCTACTTAAATGAACATTTTTTTGTGAAAATTATAAGACTCAACAACGTTTTCCGGGTCAGCTAGTATTTTTAAAATTGAGTTACCAGTCTGGGCTTAAATGCATCAAAATGCAAATCAAAGATTCACCTTTAAAATCTCGTTTCCATATGCTGGAATATGATTGTTTTGAATCACGCGATTACTTATTTCAAAATTCATCCATCCGAACATTAGATTGTTTATTTCAGCTAGTTGAATTTTTTGGTAGTACTTTTACCCCTTAATGTATGTTGTGGCCATGAAAAGCCATTGGTGGACTGTGGGTGCTGCGCTTGGCAAAACGACCACTGGTGGACTCATTCCCCTCGTGGTAGTGAGCCTCTCCTAGACAACCCCTGGTGGCTGTCTCACCAGTGGAGGCAAGTCCTCGGACTGTACCTGGAGGCCAAGGCCGCGTCGATGTGAGCGCTTGGGAAAACAACCACTGACGGCCCGTTCCCCTCGTGGGATTGGACCTTGAGAGACAACCACGCATGGTTGCCCCATCAGTGGAGGCAGGTCCTCTTGACGCTGCTTGGCGGCCGAGGCTCGGGGGGGATCTCGGTTGCCTAGTTCACCGAGATCCAAACTCCTTCAGATAGAGGGCTCTGAAAAGAGCCGATTGTGGCAGCTGGACCCGGGAGCAAGGCGTTGGAGCGAAGCAACGAAGAAAGGAGGCAATAGTATCGGCTTAAACACTATTTATTTCTCTTTTTACTTTTCTAATATTTACATTTTATATACAACTTTGCACTATTTACACTTCCGCCAATCTTCACGGTTTGGCGATTTAATAACGAACGACGACATACGCGCGGCAGCGCGCGTTTTTATACCTTCGGTTTGTCGGCTGCTGCTCGCTGGCCCACGACTGTTCTCTCTTCTCTCGCGCTCTCTTTCCAACTTTCAGTCCGCTCGCCGGACTGAACAATGTATGTTGATAGAAAATAGGTAAAATTTAATTCTAATAGAACCAAAAATAATTGCAATTGGCGCTATATGTGTAATGACTCGACAAATATATCAAACGCTAAAAATTTCACCAATAATTTTTCTGAATAGTGACAAGTGACGAAAATGTAATAATTTTTGATCACTGGAATAAAGCCTTTTATGATCGTTGAATCATCTTAATCTATAATGTACGCACTGCAAAATGACGAACAAATTGTTCCTCAATTTTCACCATCATTAAATTTTTGGTTTTTCACGATAATCAATTTTAAAACACGTTTTTACTTTAAATTGTTGACTTGGGGCGAACAGAGCACACTTTCTCGGGGCACGATGAGCGTTTTCTGCCGTTGCATTTAGCAGCGAATTCAATTTCATGTAGTCAACTGAACGATAGAGCTACAGCATGCCTAGTTTACATCTAACGGTTTGGCCTATTGGTAAGATGTTGAAAAGGTAATCAGTAGGTTCGAGTTCGATTCCTGTTCAAGGAAATTTTTCTTTTTCATTTACCATTCATGATCGATTATTTCTATTGTTGCCTTTCATTACTAGTAGCTTCTTGGCGAGTGACGCAAATCACCAAAAACATAATGAGTGTGAGTGAATTGCTTGAATTCTACAAAAAGACATACATTATTTTAGTATTGCTTTGTTTGATGGATCCACGCCTCATCTTTCAGTGTAAAATACATCGATCATGAATGGTAAATGAGAAAAAAAATTACCTCAAACAGGTGTCGAACCCGACCATACTGATTACCTCTCCGACATCTTACCAATAGGCCAAATCGTCAGACGAAATAAGTCAATTCAGTAGACATCATCGAGTAAAGTTCGCTGCTAGATTCCACGGTAGAAAACGCTCATCGTGCCCCAATTAATGTTGCTTATACTGCCCCAGTAGGGGTTTTCATTATGCCCCTACAGTGACTGATTTTCAGCTTTCGGATTTTTTTTAAAATGCATTTTTAAACGTTTTTATCTACCTTTTCAATTACAATCCAGTTAGGAAATAGACATTTTTAAGTGTCTGAACACGAAACAATGATGTAAGTCACATATTAATAGCTGTTTTCTATGGTTAAATAAGCGTCTTCCTTAAGGTGGTATGCCCTTATATCCCCTACGTCAATTTAATGTCCCATCAATCTTAAAACTTTTGATATGATTATCTGTGGACATTAATTTTTAAGAAGCCATTAATGATGAAAATTTTAAATGCCCCAGTTAACGGTATTGTTCATTTAAAATCGTGCTTAGACATAATGGGTCACCCTATATTATGAATCAGGAGGAATAGAAACCTAAAAAAGGTTTATTTTAAAGCTAGCATCGGATGGAAGTGAATATTTTCATGAGAATTTCGATAAATATATCCGCCTGAAGCTGTTCTGTAACATTGAATGAAAAAAAGACTCCCTGAAATATTAAAAAAAAACTAACAATCTTTTCAAACAGCCCACATGCCGATCCATGATGCGATAATTTCATGAATACATACATTTCATGCTGTCCGTTAGCTTGAAGCATTATGATCCATGTGTTTTTGTGAATTTTAAAAACACCAAAAAAAGGTAAATTTGTGAAAAAAGACTCCCGTTATCGAATCAACAGCTCTGGAATGTGACAGAAACTTATTTCAAAATCAATTCCATCCATAATAAATTTCTCAATTTTTATGCGACTAGACTTGATTAACCGCTGCCTGCGGAATATCATCCGCGCTTGGTGGCCTGGCAACTGAATCTCGAATGAGGAGTTACATCGCCGGTGTCATCAAAGGGCGCTAGAAATCGAGATTCGGGAACGTAAGTGGAGATGGATTGGGCACATGCTGCGAAAAGATGAAAACGAGATTTGCAGAGAGGCGCTAGATTGGAATCCAGAAGGTCATCGAAGAAGAGGCAGGCCCAGAAACTCGTGGCGACGAAGCCTAGCCGCTGAAATCCGAACTGTCGACGAGAATCTTGACTGGGACCAGGTGAAGACGCTGGCTCCGGACCGTCAACAGTGGAGGTCTTTTACCACGGCCCTATGCACCGGAGGATCGGCGCGGGATCAGTAAGTATGTAAGTAGACTTGAATTCCCAACTATTAACTACATTGTAGTTCTTTGGAGTGGTTAAATCAATAGAAAAAGAAATAAAAAGTGATATTGAGTAAAAATGTATTGAATCGTAGAAAAAAATTAGTTCAGTCTGTGGCATAATGCACTGTTTCTTACGTAATGAAATAATTTGAACTTAATTCTTCCCTGGAGATAAAATTGCAAAATATTTCAAGAAAAAATATTCGACACTTTAACTAGCTGCTGACCAATGGGTTGCAAATGTTTAGTTTTCATACTTGAACTTTAAATATAAATTTGTAGTTCTAAGTTTTAGTTCAAGTTGTAAGCTAATTAAAATTCTGAATTCGATGGTATAAGTTCAAACATGACATGATCTTATCATAACCAAAGATTTATAATTCTTGTTATTTGGAGTTTAACCACTAATCCATGCGAGCCCTTTGAAGTTTTTATTAAGTTTATTGCTAATTCAGAATGGTTAAACCAGTTTTTTTAATTCCTTAGTATTGAAAAAAAAATATTTATATTAAAATTATTTGATTTGTTGGCTTCAAACTTTCGGTAAGAGGTACATAAAACTACAGTGAGCGAAATAAGAATAGCACCACTATGTGTTTTGCTTGTTAAAATATTAATGTTTGAAAATCACCAAAATTTTCTTCTATAAATTGTTTTGAATTGTTTAACGGATAAATCAAGCATAAGTTTACTTTTTTTGGACGTTGCAATTGGCGTTGAGGACCAAAACTATGGAAAAAGGGTGCGAAATAAGAATAGAACCACTTGTGTTTTTTCAACAAAAACAAGATTATTTCTAAAAATTGACTTTATAAAAGTGAATAATAATGCTTCTACGAATTATTTGAATGGTTTACTGCATTCTAAGGAGTTTTCTAGAATAACAAAGATTTTCGAAGGTTTTAAAATAGTGTTTAAAGAGACGCTCTCCTAGAACTAAGGAATTTGATATTTGAGCTGTAATTCTTTACCAAACTACTTACTTTCTTCATTAAAATGACGTGAAATGATGAATCAAACATTTTCGGTTTATTTTAAATCAGAAAAAAACAGGTTGGTATTCATAAACTTAGATTTTTTTTCAATAAATATCACTTTTTCCAGTTTCAAGTCATAGATGGCAGCACTATCTTGCCGTTAATACCAAATTAAGTCTCAATATTGATTTTTCAGGTTTATTTAGGCCCAAATTCATCATTTCGATGTAGTTTTCCAACACAGTTTTGTTGGAGTTCACGCTGCAGAAATCTTTGCCGGATTTGCAAAAACAAACACCAGCACAAGAATATAACACCGCCATAATTCCTGCATATCTCAACTTCCGATTCAATTTCAAATCATACCAATAATACTGCTAGTTATCTGGTTCATCAAGCTCCATCGGAAAGTACAAAATTATTCTGATTATCGGTCCAAGAAATTCACTTTTATGGGTTCATGATGAAATTCTTATTTTTTGATATTGTGATCTTAGAATTTCCAAGGCGGTCACACGATACCAAGTACTTATTTCTTGACCAAAATCATCCAGCACACCTGAATTAATCCCAGATATTCGAAAATGAGCATCAATTCGGTTTAATTGCAAGATAGTGCTGCCATCTACGACTTGAAACTAGAGAAAAAGCGTTCGACTATTTAAAAAGATTAGTATTTTTGAATTTGAAGCCTGTTTTTTTATTCAAATTCAGCATCAAATCTATGTTTCGTCAATTTGCATCATACTTATGAATGATAATGAAGAAATAAAGCAGTTTGATCAAATATTATAGCTCAAGTATCAAATTCCTAAACGCTAGAGGAGCATCTCTTGAAACCCCTTTTTAAAACCTTTGAAAATCTTCGAAATTCTAGAAAACTCCTTAAAACACAGTTATCTATTCAGATAATTCATAGAAGCATTATTATTCACTTTTATACAGTCAATTTTTAGAAATAATCTTGTTTTTGTTGAAAAAACACAAGTGGTTCTATTCTTATTTCGCACCCTTTTTCCATAGTTTTGGTCCTCAACGCCAATTGCAACGTCCAAAAAAAGTAAACTTATGCTTGATTTATCCGTTAAACAATTCAAAACAATTTATAGAAGAAAATTTTGATGATTTTCAAACATTCATATTTTAACAAGCAAAACACATAGTGGTGCTATTCTTATTTCGCTCACTGTATTTCCTTAGAAAATAATAAATATATCAACACATTTTAATTTTATGCTGTACAGGGCTGAGAAATCTGGGGGATGGAGAAAAGAGTTATAGAAGAAAGAGAAGAGAATAGAAAAAGAGCCAAATTTGATAAAAGTTTCGATCGGATAAATACAGTTACATTCTTTAGTGATTGGCCAAAATCGTGATTTCTATAAATTCAATGATGAAATACTTAATGAAGAGACTTGACAAGGAAAACTACCTTAGTCATGTGAAGTTAATTGAACTCATAAACTATTAGAAACATGTGTTAATAAACATGTCAGAAAATAAGCTCGCTTCCGGCGTAATTCAGTCCTGAATCATTCAATGCCTAAGACATTTTATTTTAAGACACTATATGACGTTTCCACATTGATTTTAATTTTAAATTTCGGTTTGCAATTCAATCAACTTTTTGAGTTTCAAATCTTGACACCAAAAACCCTACCTCGTCTTTATATTGGATTTTTATTAAGAAATGTAACCAAACAAGCAAAGAATAAAGCCAAAAATTATAAAAATTTTCAAATTTTCATAACAAATTCTCTGCTCATATAAAGTATTTTTCAAAAAATCCATTCCAGCTTCAATTTTATTTATAGTTTCTTGTGTTTCTTTATACTCAATTCCACATTCATATGATTAAAAAAAAAACACAATGCCACCAAATAGCTGGAAAACATGAAAACATGACAAAAAATTTTAACCATTTAAAAACTTTTAATGAAAAGTTTTCAATTTTTTATCAAAATTTTCTAAAACCGTAAGTAATTTTAACTTTGACGAAAAAAAGTTAGATAAGTTTTCTATTTGTTTGCTTTTCCCTGTTTAAAATATGAGAATATCAATGATTTTTTCAAAAGAGTGAATTTTTAATATTTAAAAAATCAGAATGTCAATCATTCAAGGAATAGGTTATATTAAATAAAAAAATTTAAAACTTTCTTGAAAAATGTCAGAAGTTCTTTTTATGAATGATTTCCAATTTTTTAAAATAGTAGAGTTGATTTTTTAAGATCATCATTATGATCAAAATATTTTTTCCTCATTAAATTTTAAATTTTTTTTTTCACGTACATTTGTAAGTTCATCAGTCATTTATGACTGATTTGACTAAACATTGATTCATTTTTAAACAATCAAACTCTTCATAACCAAAACAAGAGGCGATAGACGAAATCATTGTAAATTAATTGTTTTTATTAGTGCTTAAAATAGTAAGATGTTTTTATAGAAAAAAAAATCTTTTAAAATGTTAAATGTTGTTTTTGAAAACATAGTTTTCTTTAAATTTGAATTAAAAAATCACATTTTCTACCCTTTTTCTTTGTCAGGACCCAACATTTCCATCGGCGACAAAAAAAAATGGTCAAAGTATGAAAATTTAAGCTGTATAATATGCACTTGGAAGTTTATAATCGTTTTACCTCTTTTTCATCTTAATTGAATCGATCATGACTTTTAAGTTAATCTTCGAAAAGTTCCATAAATGGTTACAAGTAGCAACTTTAATGCTAATTTTCAATGCTTTTGAAGTTCCTCTTTCAATATTTTCAACAAAACGTAAGTTTGTTTTTGTCTTTTTTTTATCAGTTTCCTATTGATCATTAAGAAATCACCCATTTTCCATCCTAAACTTTTATAAGAAGAATTTCATAATAAAATATCATCTTTCACTTTCATCACTGGAACTCCTTAAAAAAATTTTAATTTTTATTATTGTGATTTTATTCTCACGCTAGACTTTAAGCACAAAAATTTTGTCGATCTCAAATTTCACCTTTCGATTTCGCTCTTTTCCCTCACCAATAGATGTGTACACCTCTTTTAACTTTCATTTTTTTTTAAATCTTATTAAAAAAATTAAAGGAAAAAAAATTATATAATTGATTCAATAGTTCGAACGAAAAATGTTGAAAATACTTGTTCTACATTTTTTGAATAAAAAAATTGATTTGAAAAAAAAGTTCCAATCAATGACTCTGGGAAAACCGAATGATGATCCTTTGTGATGGATTAATCGAGTTTTTTGCCTGTTCAATTCCCAAAAACTCAGGAAAAAGGATACATATTTCTCGTTTTTAATAAATGGTAATTTCGCTTTCCAATAGCCTGAATAAAAAGTGTGATTATAGTGTTATCGTTTGTTAAAATGTCCATATCATAAAAGAGTCAGACCTTTCTGATTATGTACACGTGATAAAAAATGTCTGCAATTTTGTGGCCTGATTTCAATATTTCGTAGATATGTCTACCCTTGGAACGTCTACTTCAGGAATAGAATTTTAAACAACTAAATAGCATATCTTAAGTCTCTTCGCAATGTAGGAGACATTACACATTTACGGATACCAGAATCACCATCACGTATAGTTTTCCTTGCATTATTGGCCTTGAAAATTTATATCAGGATTCAGATTTTATTTCTTTTTAAATCTGGTGTTATATTTTTGTATATTATTTCTGTGCACTGATTTTTATGTCTGAAACTTTAAATTCAACCAAATTACTAGTTCAGAAAAAGGAACATTATTGGACTTGACTGGATTTACTGTGCATTTCTGGTATATTATTTCGAACTTATTTTGAATTTCGAGGCATCCCTCATGGGCACGACCATTGCACGGGCCTAATGTTAAAAGTGGTGTGAAAACCGTTCATTTCAATCGAACAATAATAAACTCAAAATCCAGTCAAAGTTGAATTTATGTGCAAGAAAATCTGACAAAAAGTCGAAAAAAACAGCTACTTTTGAAAATTCGTCGAAAATTCTGTGTTTCTTATTTTGAACATTTGAAAATGCAAAAATGTGTCCAATTACATAAACTTTCCAATATTCTTTTCAAAATTTATCTGGTATGACTTAAACAATTTTGACGGTTCATTGATTGAAATGTACGGTTTTTACACCACTTTTTTACACTTATTACACATGACCTTAAAAATAAAAAATAAAAATAATACTTATATGCCACGTTTATTTTCTAACATCAGCTTTCTTGAAAACTGTGTGGATTTTTTTTAACAATCCGTAGCTGGTCTACAGTCTTTCATCCGAAGCAGGTTTTTCTGAGTTTTTTCTTAGACTTTGGATAACGGAAAACTTAAGTGTTGTAGGTGAATATTGTCTGGAAAACATATTTGAGGTTTCCAAAACTATAAATTTACCAAATTTATAGTTTTTGAAACCTCAAATAACCTAAAATTGCTTGAAAAATAAGAGACATAAAACGGTTTTAAGAGAAGGTTCACTCAAGTTCTGAGTGATAAGAGTTTTTTTCTGGGCTTTCAGGGTTCGTCCATGTTCTCGAGGACTTTTTTTTTGTTTGGATGCACCCGAACAAAGTTACAAGTCGCCAAGCTTCCTATAGTGTCATATTGACAAAAAAAAAGAGCAGATTATGGTTAAAAGATTGAAAAAAGTCCTTTAAAATAATTGAAATATGCCAAAAAACTTTCATTTTTTCAAGTTGGTGATCCCAAACTTCTGGCGGGAGTGTATGTGCTAGATGTAGTAATTCAGTTGTAAAATGATGTAGGATAAAATATTCAATACAAAATTTGAAGGACCTACCTTTAAACGATGGCTTAACCAATCAGCAAACAGAGACTTTCCATTTCATTTCCCATACTTTACCTTAATATAGATAATTCGTTGATAATTCTATTATGTACCAATGAAAAGCGTAAGCATTATGATTATACCTTTTTGATTCCAATAAAACCGTCTACCAAATCGCAAATTTCATCATTTATTCAAAAATCAACATCTAATAACAATGATTAAGCAGAAAATTTGCAATCATATTTGATTGGTGGAAACCACCCAGCCAACGAATCGCTCGATGATGCCAATCTGCACGAGTGTGGCAAGCAACTGCTAATATAAAAGATGCAATAAAAATAACCACCCACTGATTACGCTTTGAACTGCGCGTCCTCCGGGAACTGAACGCCAATTTGTTGCCTTATCTGGTCCTGGATGCGGGCAATCAGCAAACTCTCGCCGTGGGGCACCGTTTCCGATTCGAGTCGGCCCTCCCGGATGCAGCGTCGCGTTTCCTCCGCCTCGAAGCGCAAACCGCAGCTGTTGGGGAAGTTGAAGGAGTGCGGCGCCGGCGGAAGCGGAAACTCCTTGTGCGATCCATCAATATCTGTCAGCGAGACGGGACACCAGAAATCGTGTAGCTGCAAGATGGATCGAGAGAAAACCAAAAAAAAAAAAAAGAGTGGGGAAAGGCGAAAGATGTAATGAAAAATATGCTCCAGTAAGTAATTGCTTTCAACTTGGCGCAGCAGCAGCAACAGCAGTTTATAATCCTGTCGAACCTCGTGAATCGATCAAACGGGATTCTTTCCGCTGGTTACGCAATTTGATTTATCCAATTTAGGAATTTCATTGTTTCAGGGTTTTTTTTTCGACCGAAGGAGATGAATGGACGAAGATAAATAATCGGATGCAATATTTATGGACCCGCGCTCATTATCATAAGTCAAATACCAAGGAGCGATTCACAGTATCTAGAAAAGTATTCAATTAATTCAATGTTTTATTTTTTATTAATTTGGTAAAAATACGTAGAAAATATCAGACCATGCTACGCTTGAATTGTTCCAAATGATTTATAAGGTTCTGATAATGACTGTTTTTTTTTTTCAATTTGAACGTAAGTACTTTTTATATGCAAACCTACCACATTGTAACTATGAAAATGATTTTATTCTTACGTTACAATATGTTTTGAAAACAATAAAAATAATAGAAATAATAATTATAATAATGTGCTCAGTTAAACAACTTCTTTCCAACAAAGGTGCGGCTTCAATGAGCATTATGAAAAAGTTACAAAGAGCATCACCTCGAGAAGTCGGAAATGCTGTCTTCGGATGAAATATTTGTCATAGTTAAAACTTTAAGAAAAACCGTTTTTGGAAGAAATCGGTCGAAGAAGACCAAAGTTATTTATGAAACACTGGATTTTCATGTTCCTCCCGAACGAAATGTCTCAAAATCCCATATAAACTTTAGGCTCGTTGAGCGACTCCTTCCCGTGATCCGATCTGGCCCAAATTTGGCATGAGACCTTGTACTAGGCCTAGGATCAATTTAAGCCTGCAGCGCATAACATTTCACAAGTTTGAAATTTCTCATACAAATTTTTGGCAGTCTAATTGTTTATTGTTTATTGTTTATTGTTTATTGTTTATTGTTTATTGTTTATTGTTTATTGTTTATTGTTTATTGTTTATTGTTTATTGTTTATTGTTTATTGTTTATTGTTTATTGTTTATTGTTTATTGTTTATTGTTTATTGTTTATTGTTTATTGTTTATTGTTTATTGTTTATTGTTTATTGTTTATTGTTTATTGTTTATTGTTTATTGTTTATTGTTTATTGTTTATTGTTTATTGTTTATTGTTTATTGTTTATTGTTTATTGTTTATTGTTTATTGTTTATTGTTTATTGTTTATTGTTTATTGTTTATTGTTTATTGTTTATTGTTTATTGTTTATTGTTTATTGTTTATTGTTTATTGTTTATTGTTTATTGTTTATTGTTTATTGTTTATTGTTTATTGTTTATTGTTTATTGTTTATTGTTTATTGTTTATTGTTTATTGTTTATTGTTTATTGTTTATTGTTTATTGTTTATTGTTTATTGTTTATTGTTTATTGTTTATTGTTTATTGTTTATTGTTTATTGTTTATTGTTTATTGTTTATTGTTTATTGTTTATTGTTTATTGTTTATTGTTTATTGTTTATTGTTTATTGTTTATTGTTTATTGTTTATTGTTTATTGTTTATTGTTTATTGTTTATTGTTTATTGTTTATTGTTTATTGTTTATTGTTTATTGTTTATTGTTTATTGTTTATTGTTTATTGTTTATTGTTTATTGTTTATTGTTTATTGTTTATTGTTTATTGTTTATTGTTTATTGTTTATTGTTTATTGTTTATTGTTTATTGTTTATTGTTTATTGTTTATTGTTTATTGTTTATTGTTTATTGTTTATTGTTTATTGTTTATTGTTTATTGTTTATTGTTTATTGTTTATTGTTTATTGTTTATTGTTTATTGTTTATTGTTTATTGTTTATTGTTTATTGTTTATTGTTTATTGTTTATTGTTTATTGTTTATTGTTTATTGTTTATTGTTTATTGTTTATTGTTTATTGTTTATTGTTTATTGTTTATTGTTTATTGTTTATTGTTTATTGTTTATTGTTTATTGTTTATTGTTTATTGTTTATTGTTTATTGTTTATTGTTTATTGTTTATTGTTTATTGTTTATTGTTTATTGTTTATTGTTTATTGTTTATTGTTTATTGTTTATTGTTTATTGTTTATTGTTTATTGTTTATTGTTTATTGTTTATTGTTTATTGTTTATTGTTTATTGTTTATTGTTTATTGTTTATTGTTTATTGTTTATTGTTTATTGTTTATTGTTTATTGTTTATTGTTTATTGTTTATTGTTTATTGTTTATTGTTTATTGTTTATTGTTTATTGTTTATTGTTTATTGTTTATTGTTTATTGTTTATTGTTTATTGTTTATTGTTTATTGTTTATTGTTTATTGTTTATTGTTTATAAAAAAGACCATCTGACGTAAGTGTCTTAATGGTTTACTTAAATCTAGGTCTATCTAAACTTACATTTTGAGTTTTCTAGCAGTTTCTTAACTGGTCACTTATGTTAGATTCGATCAAGCGCTTAAATGTTGCAGTTGAGACATTAAAGTCAAAGAGAGCATAATGGCGTAAGAAGCTAATTTTTGCGGAACGTAAGGGGTCGTTGCTGCCATAGCGTGTATTTCTCGATTCCAGTGAAAGCCAGTAACGGTTTCGCAGAGCTCTTTCTGGGGCATAAATGTTACAGCGGGAGAATATCCAAGAACAGACGATTTCGTTTCTGAGAATTTTCGCTTCAAATAGTGATTGACCGATGGAATGGCGATCCGACAGCGTGTGAAGGCCAAGCAAAGCGCAACGTTGTGCGTAAGGTGGCAGGTTTCGAGGATTATCCCACGGTAGATCACGCAGAGCATAACGAACGAGCACACTAGGTTCCACAGAAGAAACAATAATAATGTTTATTCTTTAGTACAAAATATTCAATTTACCCATACAAACCTTAAAGTTAAAATTTACTTATGTGAACGTTACTTGACAATTCTGCAAAAAAATCCTGGATGAGTTTTGAACCAAAGCGAAGCTTTTAGACCCCAGGATTCGGGAAATTCAAAAATGACACCAAATCGACTCAATATTAAAAATATTTCATCCGAAGACTGCATTTCGATTCAAATTAAGATAAAAAAGTTATAAATCTTAAAAAAAATAGTTATCTTTTATAAAGATGATATTCATCACTATTAATGAGAGAAACTGATAAGAACATTTTGACGCAGCATTTAAAGTGATGAATATGAACCAGAAAAAAGTTACCCCACCAGTCTAAGGCTATGATCATTTAGTATCCGGGCACTTTATTTTGGTGATAGCTGCGTTAATAGAGCTCGGATATGCAAAACTTTAGTAGCGTTGTGTTGGTTATGAAAAGGACTATCTTGCCTATTTTTGATAGATTTTTAAGTTTACGTGTGTATGAGATATTTACTATGCAAAAATACATGATAAAAATAATTTTGCACAAATTTGCTCCTTTTGCGCATTTTGTGTCTCGAAAATTCTTCATTGTTGACTCAAAAGCTCATGAACTGTTGATTCTTTCTGATTTTTTTTCGTACCAAATGGTTAATAAGTATGAGGAGCCACTCTAGGATCCACACGAAGTTCAAATCAACCATCGGAGTGCAACTCTTGATCTTAAATATGGTTAAAATTTTGGTTATTTGGGATAACTGAATGAAGACTCCCTAAATAATGCAAAAAATCCATTTCCGGCAGAGGCAAAAAGTGTTGCCTGACTAGTGGACACCAAGTAAATAACTAATAATCATCAGATCCAAAGATCGCAATCTGTGCATCCGGTTTTTACGAAATATGACAGATGTGTTCTGATGGACAAAAAATTTATGTTAAAACCGGATTTAAGAGATCAATTTCTTCGAGATACCAAATCATGAGAAGGTTCCAACCAGATTCCAATTGCTTTTTCCAGGTGAGTTTGTGTAAAATACCATGATTTTGCAAAGGTTTTGGTTCTGTGGTAAAAAAAATAAATCAAAACATGACTGAAAAAAGTGTGCAAAGATAAAAAAGAGATTTTATGAAAAAGTTAGAGTATTTCTTGAAATCATTGATAAATATTTTTTTTTATATTTTTAGTTTAAATGTCATATTAACACCTTCATTTCCTTCATAGAAAGTTTTTCGATCAAATGAATAGATTTTAAAATACACACGTTTGTAACTGCCCGGATACTAAATGATCATAGCCTTAATAACTTTTTTTCTCATCAGTCGAATTGAAATACAGTCTTCGTATGAAATATTTGTCATAGTTTAGGCTCTAAAAAAAACCGTTTTCAAAACAAATCGACCTAAGGGGACCAAAGTTATTTACAAAAAACTGGATTTTCATGTTCCTCCGGAACTAAATGTCTCAAAATCCTATACAAACTTTAGGCTCGTTGAGCGACCCCTTCCCATGATCCCATCTGGCCAAAATATGGCATGAGACCTTTACTAGGCCTAGGATCAATTTAAGCCTGCAGCACATAACATAACACAAGCTTTAAATTTCCCATACAAATTTGGGGCAGTCTATTTAACTTTTTGAATTTTTTTTATATTTTTGATGAACTTAGTGGCATTTTAGAATCTTTGATCAAAAAATCGATTTTGGATAAATTCAACAACTTGGTTGTACATTGTTTTTTATTTTGCTCAAATTTCAAATTTTGAAAGTGTACAGGATTTTTCGACCAGAAATTTAAATACTTTGAAATTTTTTGCAGGTCTTCCTTAGGGGGCATCCATAAGTTACATAATGCAAAAAATACACTTTTTTGACCACCTTCCTCCCATATGTCACAAATCGTAACGCTTAGACGTACCCCCTATGAAAATTACGTAACGCTGATACTTAACCGCCCCCCCCCATCTTCTCATGTTTTTAAATACTGATTTTCGAAGATAAAAAAAAATTTAAACATAAAACTTTTTAAAGGTTCTTCAAATCTATACAAATCGCTTCTTAATACTCATTGATGATAACTCTTTGATAAAATTAATTGATTGTCTTTTTGCGAGTTGCTTTGTGCTTGTTCACTGATGGTCTATCTTGTTTACTTCATTTTGTTCATGGAGCATAAATTTTTATGTAAAATATACTCCACTTAGTAATATTCGTCGAAGTAATCAATATTGCATTCTATAAATCAATTGAGAGAAAAAAGTAAAATTTCCGTCTTGAGGTTGAATTGAGTTTTTGGGGGTAAATGTACCTAATATTCGATTTTCAACAAATATTTCTTGTTTATTCAATACACATTTTAAGGAGTCTATCTCAGAATCTTTAAATAGAAAAAATCACAAACCACCTTCAACCATTTTCAAGCTTACAAATTTTAAGCTGATTTTGGTTTGCTTATCATGTGCAAAATTTGCATGACATCAATAAAGCTATTAGTTACGATTAAGTAAACTGAAATTTTTAAGGAAAAAATCGTTACGTAACGATGAGCATACCTCCCTTCCCTCCCCTATGTCACAATTTGTAACGCTGGAGCTTACTCCCTCCCCCCCCTAGGAGCGTTACGTAATTTATGGATGCCCCCTTACCCAAAACACGATATCGAAAAATGTCTTAACATGACATAACACACAAAACTGATTTAAATATGAATAATTTTGCAAAACTGACATAAAATCACCATAAAAGATAGAACTAACTAAAAATAACTTATAAGAAAAAAAACAAACACAAATTTTACAAAAACTTGACTTAACAATGGCAAAAACCGAGAAAAATGACAGCAAGTTACCATTAAAAATATCAAAAATTTTTTTTTCCAAAAATCCAAAAAGATATGGCAGGAACTACACAAAATGACAATAATTAAAAAAAATCATTATGTAGTTCTGTAGATGTTGCATTTGGCCAAAACGCTAAATCGAGGCATTATCATCTTTAAGAATTATGAAAGATCGATTGATATTATGTTTGATTAGAGAGATTTCAAATTTAACCCTCGTTTTATAAAGTTACAAATTTACACAATTAATGTATGGAAAAATGGAAAAATCGTATTATATTTTAATTTTTTTTTCTTGATGTACTTATCATTTTCATCTGTTTTAAATTATTTTTAAAGAAAAATAAAAAATCATAAACGAAGGGTTAAAGGTTAATTATACTGTATTATGAAAGAAAATATGACAATGTAACCCCATATTTCAAGGTGGTCAAGGATCGAAGGTGGTTAGTATTCGATGAAAAAAAAAACCTTCATTGTTTATTTCATAACTGGAGTTGATGGTCTATTTTGATGTCTCCAGATTACTTCAGATGAAAGTTTCAACAAACATAGAAATAGAATTTAGTACATATAGTGATACAGACGGTACTTCGAAATACTCTTTTAAGCTGATTTAAGATTTTTCATGTAGAAGTTCAATACCTAACGTTACATTTCGTTTCATTTTTCAGATAAGTTTCCGTGATTACAGAGAGGGTCCCAAATCAAACGTACGCAAACAACCTTTCTAATAATATTTGGTTCCTTTTGCTTAAAAAGTATTCAATTTATACCAAAAAAACTTGTACGGAAATCCTCCTTTTTTTCATCCGATTTTCAACTGCTGGAAAGATCCATTTTTTCCGTAATAAAAAATCATATCATGCCAATTTTGGTTCAATTCATCGTCCGCTGATCCCGGCAGTAAATTTTCAACCACTGATACCGATTTTTGATTTGTTTTCCCTTAACTTTCCCTTTTCTTAAACACAATTTTTTGTTTTTCAACATAATCGTAGAAAATCATTACTGGTACATCACGACCGAATTCTAACAATACAGTAGTTTTTCGATATTGGCCCTTATTCTGCGCCGCGCATGAGGTGACGATTGTCACCTCACCTCGAGTCACCGTGAGATTTGTCACCTTATTCCCGGAGTCGTTGTGGGTAAAGTGACAGAGGTTCACTCTAGGTGAGTGACCGAATGAACACATCTGTCAAAATGGTAGAATGTTGCTGGTGTTGTTTGGATTTTGCTCTCGCTTCGGATTTTCCGAAGTAAGTTTTTAGAATTTCGGGTTAGAATTTCGGTTCGAAAATGGCCATCATCGGATGGTACGGTTACAGCAAGCTGCTTCTGGAAGAAAAACGGACGATTTGTGTGACGTAAGTGGAAATTTCGTTCATCAAAGCTAAGTTCGGATCTGGGTCATATTGCCGGGGAAAAAAATCAGATGCCGACGGCTGCTGCTCCAAAAACCCAGCGCACAAAAAGGCGGTGTTTGTTAAACATTTCCAAAGGTTTATCAGGTATGTAAAATAATTTGTGTTTTGTACCTGAAACTGTTCGATCATCCAAGAGAAGTTAAGTTTTTTTTTTCGTTTTCAGTAATGGCGAATGCTGCCGGTTTATATATTTTCCTCAACTGAAGTTACCCCCGTGGCATGCCGGAAGTTGTTTCGCCTGCCAGATAGGAGATCATGGAATGCCGAGCATTTATCGAAACCAACGAAATAGCAGCAGCAGCAGCATCAGATTCAAACGACAAATTTCGGTCACATAAACCTAAATCCGGTTTCTTTGCATAGCATATTATTAAAAAGTGAAAATAAAATTAAAAGTACTATAATATTTGAATTCCAAAGTTTTCGTCATTTCATCGTTTTAACGGTTCGAAGAACAAACTTCAATTAAATCTGAATTTTAGATTTCATTAGAAGATCATACTTTCCATTCAGTATTCCAATCCAAATTACAAATTTAAGATAGCAATGAAAAAGTTTCAATATATTTAAAAATCATAATTGCTAATAAATTTGCTTAATTTTATTTCCAAAACTATCATTCATTAGTATAATTAACCATTTAGAGCCTAACATTGTGATTTACATAAATTCTCGATTAAATTTCTATCTCGTCACCACCTGAAAAGGTACCGACAATTGTCACCTAAAATCGTCACCCGAATGCGACGATTCTCACCCACGGTGACTACGAGAATAGGGTAAGAACTCACAAAGTTCATCCGAAGTGACGTTCCTCACCTAAACCGACTGCTGGAATAGAGTGACTTGGGTGACTCTACTATCGTCACGTCACTCGAGGCGCAGAATAAGGGCCATTATCACTATTTGATTTTATCAGTACTCGCCAAATTTAAGCTCGATTTTATCACCGTTATTGTTTCGAATTTATCACCCTTTTTAGAAATCATTCAGAAACCAGTTCCAGGACCTTAATTTTATTTCAAAAGTGTAGAGTGTCTTTATTCATGATATTTTAAGGTTTTATGTTATAGTATATAGGTAATTAATAATAAAAAAATGCTTTTGAAATAACTGTATAGTGTTTAAAATCGTCACTTGGATTTAAATAGATTTGTAATAATTAACATAAGTATTTTTACGTCACGCTAATGTAAGTATTTTAATTTGTGCTTGATCAGCCGCTCTTAAAAAGTAAACTTTTTTGGTTATGCGAATCATATAAAGATATGGGTGAATTTATGCGTTTTTGCAAAAAGCTAAGTGTCTATGATTTTATTTTTTAACTTGTTTATTTGATAGGGTCGTGTACGCAATCCTGATTGGACAGCTTTTGGTCTAAGGACTTAGATTTCTGGTTTTTTACATATAAAAACAGTGGTTTTTTGCCCATAATGCAAATTTCGAGAACACACTTTAAAAGTTGAGAAAATTTCAAACCATTTTTCAAAAAGGTTAACTTTTAAGTTAATTAAAGGTGTAAAGATTAAAACAATGAAATTTGAAATTTGAAATTTTCAGAAGAAAATTTTTTGATGCAGATTTCTTTGAATTTTTATTCAAAATCGACATAAGAGATAACGACTGTTAAATTTCCAAAAAAATTAAATTATTCACTTTAATTAGATAAAATCCAGCAAATTATTATTCAACATATTAATTTCAAGAAAAAAAAATTAAAAAATTGCTTGAAGGAATAATAATTTTAACTGAAATCGTTCTTTTGTGTTTAGTAAAATTTGATAATAACATCTTATGATCAAAATTTATTGATACAAAACGTTTCCACTACTGAAAATGTTATTAATTATTGCATAAAGACAATAAAAATACTTTTTCCCACTTTCATTTTTAGTTTCACGGTGAAATTTTTTTTGACCGTGATAAAATAGAAAAACTACTGTATTCATACAAATGTCATCTCTTAAGACTTTTGGAATACAAAATTTTCTCGGAGACGAAATAAACACGACCGACTTGTTGAATAGGAAATGAATTTCAATGCAAACAAAAATGCATCATTTGAGCCAATTTATATGTTCCTTGAATTATTATTTTTCATTAAAAAAATACTTAAAATGTGGTCAAACTTGATTTTCTTGGAGGTGCGCTTATGTTTTGACGCTATTTCGTATGTATTTCACGAGAAATCTTAGGTTGCAGGAAATTTTATGCTAAGATATAAAATGATTTTTTTTTATTTTCAAATGGGATTTTCACCAATCACCAATATGCTTAGGAGAATATGAATTACACGAGAAAAAAAACAAGAGAAGAAAAAACACGAAAGAAAGCTCTCACAATAAAATTCCTATCAGATTCCATGACGTAGTTTTCAAAAAGCTGTGGGAAGTCTTAGGAGATCTCTGAAGAGTTTCTTAAAGCTATGTCTATAAGGTCAAATAAAACTATTCTGTTGGATGTTTCATTATAGCTAAAAGAATTAATTTTAAAAACGATGTCAAGTCAAGGCCAACTTGTCCATATGCTAGCTTTAAAAAAGTTGTTCTAAAGCATAGAATGTGCTTTGACTTATAACGTAGCTTTAGGAAATAGTCTTAAAGCATGGATCACTACAAATCTGGACGCACTATTTATTTTACCATAGTGCTCCTAGTTGTCGGATCTGGAATGTTTTGGCAGCACTTCGTAGAGGAATGTTTCTTCTACCAGTGCTGAAAATGTCATTACGATTCGTTTTGTTTCAAAAAAGTTACACGTGATGGAAGCCGCGAGATGAAAATAAATTTTGAACACCCACTTCAAAAACCCGACGTGGTAGGGTTCAAAAATCGCGAAATCGTTAAAAATTGTCAAATCAACCGTGTGTAGCGTTCTCAAACGTTTCCGTGAGATGCGTACTATAGATCGGCAGGTTCATACCAAGCGTTATAGTGGACCTAAGAATCAGAAACTGCATTTGAAGGTGTTGAGAACGATCAAGGAAAACACAGGGTAGTCGGACTATGACATTGCCAAGAAATTCAACGCCAACCGGTGCACCGTCAGCAGAATTCGTCTACGCGAAGGAATACGATCCTATCGGACCAGTAAGCAACCAAACCGGACATTGAAGCAGAATTTAGTAGCCAAAGGACGTGCCCGCAAGTTATACAAGAAGATTCCAACGAAGTTCGACGGATGCATCCTCATGGATGACGAAACGTACGTGAAGATGGATTTTGGGCAGCTTTCTGGCCAAAAATTATGTAAAGCCACTGTAGTGGTGCACTGCACTGGTCATGGTGATGTCCCCGGCAACTTCAAATTCGTTTTTGCTGATAAGTTTGCAAGAAAGTGTTTGATCTGGCAAGGTATTTGCAGCTGCGGAAGAAAAATTCCGGTTTTTGTGAAAAACAAGACCATGGACTCCGAAATTTACAAGGAGGTATGCCTGAAAAACTTTTTTTTTCGTAAATTAGATCTCACAAAGGACTAGTTAAGTTTTCGCCAGATTTGGCAAGCTGCCACTACAGCTAGGAGGTTCTACAGTGGTATTGGACCAACGGGTGGATTTTGTCGAAAAGGACATCAACCCACCCAACTGCCCTCAATTCCGCCCTATCGAAAAATTTTGGGCAATTGTCAAGCAGAAGATGAAGAAGAATGGTAGGACGACTCGGGATGCAACAGAGATGAAGAGATTGTGGAACAAAATGGCCGCTGAGGTCAGCGAATAGGGTGTTCAAACTATAATGAGTGATACTCAACCAAAAGTTCGAAAACTCATCAAAACAACATCGGAATAATTTTTTTATTACTTTTCCTTTAAAGTGCAATAAAAACCCTACATTTCAAGTACAAAACATTTTTATTTCGTTTACATAGCTCCGAGATAGACCCGTTTTAATGCGTCCAGATTTGTAGTGATCCATGCTTTAAGCGAGCTGTGAAGGTTGGTATAAAACTTAAATTGTTACTTGGCCAGTGAACTTTTTAAAAGTTTTTCTAGAGAAAAAGCGGGAAATATTGAGAAAAAAGCAGGATTGATGGTAACTCTACCTTAGCTTGATAAACGACCAAAACTTCTGTAACTTATATTTTGTGAGATTGATAGAAATAAATGGGAGATAGTGGTCTTTAATAAGCGGAACCGAAAATTAGCCGAACTTTAAAATTTGCTAGTTTAATCAAAATTAAGCGGCAAAATTAAACCGCTTAAAACAAGTAAGCAGACTAATAAATGAGCGATTAGTGGATTATCGCTTTTGTGTCGAACACTATTGGGCAGTCATTTGTTCATTATACTATAACTATCAAATAATTAACACTAAAAGTTATCCTACATCTAAAAGATTTACTATCGCTCTTACTTAAGCTTGCTAAATTTCCCAGTTTTTATCCGGGTTTAGCCGGATATATAATACAACATTTGGGAAAAGTTCTGCCCAGTCCGAGAGTCCGAATTTCATTTAAAATGCCCAGATTTATTCAATTTTTTTGTCCATTCATGCAAAAATAAATAAATTGTGTTGTAAAAAATTTTTTATTCATTTGTTCCAAACAATGTTTTTTGAGCAAGTTTTATAAAAATAACCACAGAAGGATTTTTGAAAGCCTTGAAAACGATAAAAATTCTGCTCATGAGTTTCGATGATAAAAAATTATTATTTTTTCTTGATTTTTGTTTAGTAATTTTTCGTTAAAGTACCGTCATCTGTAAAAAACATTTTTTTGGTTCGTTAATTTTTTTTAAATAAACATAACTGTTGGAGTAAAATAAACATAACTTCCACAGTTTCTAACCAACTTTGATACTTAACCACTTGAAATCTTTGTTTTTAAATCAAATTTCACCTCCAGAAAAAAAAATAAATTGACAAATATCATCAATACAGTTAATTATACACAGAAATGAAACTGGAGTGATCGATGGAAAATTTATTCAACTTCAATTTTCAAAGAATAGATTATAACTTGATAACAGGCAAATTGAGATATTTGGATCGTAGCACAAATTCAAAATTTCATGTTTAAAGTATATCTCAAAAACTGTTCAACTGAGATTTTTTTGAATTTCATTTTCGGATTCTGCACCCGACTTTGAAACAAAAATTTCACAATTTCACAAAACAAAACACATTTTTTTGTAACTTTTGTAAACTAGTGCTATCGATGGATTGGAATTAGTTCTTGTTTTCTCTGAAAGGTGGCAAAAAAAATCTAACTTTTTTCAGAAGCAAGATACAGGCATGGATTGTTCTACAAAGTTGTTGATCGTATGAATATATAAACTTTGAAGAATTTTTTTAAGCTATAAGTTGTTTGCTTATCTTGTAAAAAAAATATAAATAAAAACATGAAAAAACTATTTGTTCTCACTTATTTCCGTTTTTAGCTATACAATATTTTCAAGTTCCACAGTACTCGATTGAAATAGACTAAAATGAGGTATTCTACCGAAAAACTTATCCGTTTTATAGATTTTTTCTGCCATAATCACAGTAAATGGGTGAGAATAATACATTTCTCAAATTGCAATAACTTACTCAATCGCAGTTTTGCGTACCGTAATCCGGGGTAAGATTGATCACTTGTTTTTAAAATATTTCGGTTGCAGAGATTTATTAGACTGGTCGATTTCGTCTCTGTTTAGAATTTCATGCTTTGGGGTAAAATTGATCAGTCTCTATTTCGACTGTTTTAACGAACTTTCTTGATCAAAAAGGATGCAAAACACTTCTGCATTTCTTTGTTTCTACTGTTTTCCATTTTATGATTTACTGGAATTTCACATATTGTCGGAAATTGGAGGTCTTTTAAAATTTTTTTAATTGAAATTAAATGCAATTTTAAGATCCAAAATCGGTCCAGAAGGTTGTGAGTTGCACCCGGATGAAGAATGCGTTGTGACGTCACAAAATTTATTTACTTTTTTTCGAAAGCGTTCAATACTTTTTACTTCAACACTATTATCGCATTTTTCAATATAAGTTTAACACAACAATGCGCTTCAATAAACGAATTCTATTATCAGATTTTTAAGAAACTAAAATGACCTTGAGAATAATTAAAACAAATCAGCCGATAGGGACTTCAGAAGTTGGTGCAAAACTTCGTTTTCATGTTCCTTCCAAACCAAATTTCTTATAATTCCATACAAATTTCAGGCTCATTTTGCCATCTATTTCCGTGGTCCAATCCCCAAAATTTGGCGCAGGACTTTGTGCTAGGCGTAGGATCTATTGAAGCTTGCAACTTATAAGATTTCCATAAGTCGGCTGATTTAGGTACTCTTTTGTCCATTAACTAACTTTTAAAAGATCGAAGGCTTTTGAAATTATCATTTAGGAATTTCCTTTGCAATTAAAGATTAAATGATTCAAATACACATTTCAACGCGTTTACGAATGAATATTTCCTAGCATTATTTTTTTTTTTAAATGATAATCACATAATCGCACAAAAAAAAATCGAATAAAATTGATGTGAGCAGTGTTGCAAACCTTTTCTGCTTATCTGAGCCTTCGAGATTCAACTCCCCTCGTTTATTGTGAATAAATGGATCGATTTCATCACCAAATCACATTATTTATTGAGTTTTTAAGCATTTAAAGTAAATTAATTATTAATTTTCAGATTATACTTTGATTTATTTCATGTAGCTGACCATAAAATTTCGTGACATCACAACGTTTTGCAAAACACTGCTCAAAAAACTGGTGCGTTGTGACGTCACGAAATTGAATCGCTTTAAAATAAATTGAAATCAAAATTTGACAAAATTAAAAACAGCGATTTGTTGGTTGTAATGAGTCAATACTTTTCTGAAATTTTCACATAATTTGATCGAACAAAAGAGCAGAAAAATGCGGTGTTGTACAAAAAAAAACTGAAAAATGGGAAAAGAGGCGCGTTGTGACGTTACGATTCCTTTTGCTTGTATTTTGTTTAGTATTTGTTCTAAAAAAATATTTTTAGTTTCAATCAACTTAATTTTTTTCAATGTGCGATATGACTTGTAAAGCTTACATACAATATACCTAAAAATTTTTACAGACGTTGTGACGTCACGCTGGAATGGATCATAAATGGATAGCGCAAATATAGTCGAGTAACATTGTCCAATACACCGATGAGCTACAACCAATTCTCGGAACTGCAGTCAACTTTGACTACAAAATTGTGATTCCTGACCCACTGTGTGTCGAAGGTTGTCGGAAATTGGACCACAAAAAAGGTTATTTACACATTAAGGACCGCGAAGAAATGTACGCTAGGAAACACCGAAATTCGACACTCTATATAAGGGTGGCAATGGATGTATGGGAAAAAATTCATGATCGAATTTTTTAAAACTGACCATTAACATTTTAAAATTGACCCAAAAAATAACCTGTGCAAGATTTCAGCTCAATCATACTTGATTTAGGGGTGCCTGAAAGCGCTCAAAGTTTCGGTCTTTTTAACCGTCAAAAATCACCAGGGACCAAAAGAAATTTGAAAAATCGAAATTTAAATTTCGATGCCAAATAACTAAGAAATGGTGTTATTTCAAGAATAATTTTTTGAACAAAAGTCGACTTTCTGGCACTTGGTTTTCCGAATAAACGGCCGGTTTACAACCATGACAATTTTCCTGCTGAAATGTTGAAATTCCCAGTTTCTCGGTGGCGTGTTGATATTTTAAAGATTTTCCCGATGTTCTCAGTTTGCAAGTAACCCTGCAAATCCACGGTTAACCCATCATCAGAAATCCACTCTATTGGATTAATTTTGAAAACAATATCTTATTCAGTTGAAGAAAGGGTTGGCAAAAGTTGATACTGATCAGTTTCTAATGACCAACTCATTAGCAAACAGACTCAAGATGAGGTTGTCATTGACGGTGACAAAACACGCCCTAGAAAAGCAATCCGAGAAGTAGTCCCATTTATCGGTCACTGGTGGCCCTCAAACGGTCACACTAGGATGGTCGTCAAAGTAAACACTCACCGTGAAAGTGCCCTTGCTGCCCCGAATAACAGCCTTGTTTTCCAACTTTTTCAGTCCACTGGTTTGCATTTTGGCAACGCCACCCCCAGGGAAGTGAAGCTCGGCGGAAACTTCCATATCGACTCCTTCCTCGTTCAGCTGACCCTTGGCCACCACTTTTGTGGGAGCGCCACGGAAGGCCCACAGAATAACTTGAATCGTGTACACGCCCAAATCCAGCACGGTTCCCCCACCGAGACCTTTCAAACGCAACCGGTCAACGTCCGACAGGTAGAAGCCGAACTGAACGTCCACCTCTTTGATCTCGCCCAGCTCGCCGGAATCGATGCGTTGTTTCAGCAGAATGTAACTCGGGAAAAATCTGGACCAAATTGCTTCCATCAGGAACAAGTTTTTCTCCTTGGCATGAGCTAGCAACCGTTTCGATTGGCCCTCATTCATGCAGAGTGGTTTTTCGCACAGGACATGCTTGCCATGGTCCAACATCATCATTCCGATTTCGTAGTGGGTCGTGTTGATGGCTCCAATGTAAACCACATCTGCGGTAGACGGAACCGAACGGAAGAAACGAAAGTCAAACTACAACCTTCCTTCCTAGTAGGTACTTCTGAACACGTCGAACATCGACAATCACACCCAACTTACCGACATCGGCATCTTTGGCCAGCGATTCATAGCCCTCGTAGGCTTTGGCTATTCCGTGGAGTTTTGCAAATTTCTGAGCATCGTCCAGCTTCCGGGCACTAACGGCCACCACCTGATGATCTTCCTTCGGCCAGGTGGACAGGGCATTAGTGAAATCGTGCGAAATTTTACCAGCACTAATGATTCCCCAGCGAAGCGGTGCCATTCTTTCAAGTTGGAAGCTGTAATTCAGCAGAACCTTCTTCTGACCGGAATGGAAGCAAAACAAAAACACAGCTGATTGAAAGACGAACGGATTGAAAGGAACGAGAACGCAAGCGCCGCAAAATTTGTCGAACCGGTTTCCGCGAAAGGTGTCGTGCAACTGACGGTGATAGAACTCAAGGGAGAAAATAGCTTCACTCTACATATATGGTTGATAGAATTGATACAGGAACTAATGTGACGACGATAAGCACCTACTTGAAGCTATGAAGTAAACAAGTGGATTGTTTGCTTAGGTCTATATGTAAGCTTATTGATAAGCTATTATGAAACAACCGGCACAATAATAGATACGTTGTTGAACAATTATTGTTTGCTAAGATGAGAAGGCTTGAGTTACCGTTACCATGCTTATTCCAGACCAGAGAGCTTATGTGATAATTTTGATTGCATACTTCACGGCGTTTTATTCTGGAGCTTCTGCCACTAACGCATTGAAAATTGAAACGGTTTTAAAATGATGATGCTTCACAACGCACATGATCATATGATTATTCTGAACAAGTCCAGAGAACAACTCAAAAATTATATTGATAGTTGTTTCACTTATATCTTTCAAATAATAACACGATAAAAGACTGAAAAACCTAGAAAATCGAGAAAATCATTGATGTGCTTATTTTATTTTTATACTAGCAGACCCGGTAAACTTCGTCTTACCATGTTCAATTTGGAGCCCATTTTCTATTTTTCCTAGTTTTCTTTACATATCCCTTCTTTCCCTTTACTCGAGTCGTCCCGCTCAATTCTATCAAAATTAAACCAAAGAATTTAAACTCAACGGGTCTTTTCAAATTCAATTTTTGTAACTTGTTCAATGAATAACTTTATGTTGATAATATGTATGTTTCATTCGCTGTATTCCATTCAGTAGATTTATTCCGTTTTGTTGTATTGTTTTTAATATCGGGACAATTTTTGGAGTATTTGCCGAATATTTTGCCTAACGCAGCGCTTTATGCTCCCAATTAGCTTTGGATGGTGTATTTTTTTAGAGCTGAAGATATAAAAAACATAAAAAAAGATTTTTTACTAACCATTTTCAAACAGTTTTTTATTCACCATCCTCATCCTTCGAAGCAGTTTGAATCAAGATCCATATTTTCACAAAAATCATTTCCAAAAAGATTCGCCTGATAATTAAATTATAGACTTTACACATTTCAATTTAAATTGTTCCCAAACAGCACTTGTCATAGCATAAAATCTGGCTATATTGTGTATTGCAAATTCCTTTTTTTTATTCAAGCAAAAAAGCAAATTAATTCCTTTGAACTTTAACCCGATGAATGAAAGAAACGATTGAGTTCGAAAAGAGGAAAACATATGTTTAGATATATTCACCCATTATTTTAAAGATTTTAATTGAAGCAGTTCTGATTTCAAAATTTCCTGAACATTGTTGGTGGTGATCTGCGATTTCATTTAGGATTACGTTATATTTTTAAGATTTAATAACATTTAATTGAAAAGCAGATTTTTTTTAAAATTTACTAAATAGTCCTTTTTACTGTAAATCTTAATTTTTAAAAATGAAACACCGGTCAAATCCTAACGAATATCACCACAGTTCAACTTTCATATTCTCTGAATAAAGTAATATTTTCAAAAAAAAAAAAAATAGTAGTTATGTTGACAAAAGAAAATATCGAAGTATACATTTGTCCCATTCATTGGGGCAAGTGAAAACACATAGGTCTTTTTCAGATGCGCCAGTGAAAAGACTTTAAAATGAATTTAATACTTGTTCTTGTTTGTCTGTTTTATCAACTTTCATTGTTATATCCTTAATAAATTTTTCTCCCGAATAAATTAATGCTTGGTACTTCAATTTCACTGAATGCTGTTCAACCAAAAGACCTCGATTCACAAAGACATTTACAATAATTTTGAGTATCCGCTTCAGATTCAACACTCGGGATATCCTTTCTGGTTTTTTTTTCTTAAATTGTAGATGTTTCATAGCTAAAAGGCGCGTTTTCACTTATTCCACCAAAGAAATTACAGGAATTAATATTATTTTTAACACTTTCAGGTCATATAAAAAGTTCATCATAAAAATCTGCTGCCCCTGGACTATCAATCACAAAAAAACTTTTCAACAAAAAAGTGAATCAAAAGTCTCTTTTATATAGCCAAAATATGTAAAACAAAAACACACTTTTCATGTTAAGTTTGTTCTTAAATTGTGTGTGCAAACAAACAGTAAACGTGTAAACAGTTTTTTGGTGAATGATTTTAAAAAAGAGTTAAGTTTATTTAATAAAATTTATTTTTGAGCCCAATAATTTTTAGATGAAGAAATAATGTATACATTTTTTGTAAAAGTTGATAGTTTGCACTTGTTCTAGTCTACTTTCTCAATTGAAAATTCTTCGGAAATGCATATCCTCACTTTTTGTTATTAAAAAGTAAATTATTTTATTGATAACTTCAATTTACGTTTGCAAAAAATCAAATAGTTCAATCCTATCTAATCTATTTCAAAGAACAGACTCTTGATGAGAGGACGAATGACCAAGTTGGCTAAAATACTCTATAAATAAACAAAATAGAATAGAATAGACTCTTGTTCAGTTAATGTGTCTAGCGTTCTAGGCGTATTGGATTATACGAAATTGAATGTAAAGCTTCCCAATTTCTTATTTTCAAACGTCCGCAAAGTGCCATGACATTATTTCATATTGATCTTTACCAAATTCATATTTTTTGGACAACAATTCACTACTTAAATTAACACGAATTAAAAATGGTTTTAATATTTGAAATTGTTTATATGGTTTTGATTCGAACGATAAAATATCAATCCATGTCACATCTAGGCGTCATTTATTACCATGTGCTGTGTACAAATAAGCAAGAAAAAAAACACATCTTGGTTGCATATCGCCCCCACGTGCATAAGAAATATAGGTACTTGGTTGAGAAACAGGCGCCTAATTTTTAAATTTTTCCAGCGATCAATGAACAGTTTGCTTTGGTTACTATCCACTTGCGACGACGTTTGCTAGCGACGCCTCGCCCATGGAGACGAAAAACAAACCCCTAAAGGAAAAGAAAATTCCTAAAAATGAATGCCTAACTTTTCAATTTCAGATTTTGGTAAAATAAAATTTATTTGTTTTATTCGATCGGCAAAATGTCAATCTGGGTCACATCTAGGCGTCATTCATAACCATGTGCTGTAGAAATGAGCTAGGAATCGAGAAAAAAAAATCACATCAATGCTTCATATCGCCACCACTTGCATTGAAAAAATGTATGGTTGAGAAATACGCGCCAAAATATTCTCACTGATCACTATGCTATGCCATGGTTACTATCTTCTAACGACGTCTGCTTGCGACGCCTCGACCTTGGAGACGAAAAACAAACCGCCCAAAGGAAAAAAAATCTCAAAAAAATGGAAGCCATGACTTTAATTTGATTCAAAAAAATTACAAATTTAATTATTACGGACAATTTATGCGACTTTCTGTAATTTTCATTCGATATAAACCGATTCGCATGCCTAGTGAATATTCTAAAAATAATTTTATTTAAATCGTTCTGGCCATTTCTGAGGAGTAGTACTACAAACACCGTTACAAGAGAATTTTATATAATAGATGTATGTATGTATGTAGTTAAACCCATCAGTGACTGATAGGCCTTTCGACCCGAGTCGGTACGGGCGGTCTCGATCGCACGTTCAAATATTGTCCATGCTTAACTCACCAACAATATTTGCAATGCAACCAAGGGGTCCTCTCTTCCGACTGTTCGGAACAAATTTAGAGTTATGAACAGGAACCATAGTATCCTTCTCATGATTCCATATTTGCCGAGATACTCCGGCTGGCTTGAACCCACAATCCATTGTATCAGTCTTTCGTTCGCTTGGTGACCTATCCAATAGACTGAGTCGATTTGGGGACATTTTGGAATTTCTCAAACCCTGGGGTCTAAAAAGCTTCGTCTTGGCCCAAAACTCATCCTTGATTTTTTGCAAAATTTTAAAGTAACGTTTACATGAGTAAATTTGAACTTTTGGGTTTGTATGGGAAAATTGAATCTTTTGAACTGAAAAATCAACATCACTTTTGTTTCGTCTGTGGAACCGAGCCAGCTTATGGTTTTTATGCCAATTTATAAAATTCACTGCATGAACCTCGTGAAGTGTTCCATGGAAAGTAGTCACGCAATACCCCGCTAGGCACTCTACAGGTATGTCAATTAAATTTATCGTTTATCAGTGCGAAAATACATACCCTTGTTAAACAGCTAATAACTTTTTTTCCTAATAAGATACGAAGTTACGGTCTTCGACAAAGTTGTTTAGCGGAAAATTTCCTATAGGAATTTTAAAAATTGACACAAAAACCATAAGCTGGCTCGGTTCCACAGACGAAACAAAAGTGAAGATGATTTTTTCAGTACAAAATATTCAATTTTCCCATGCAAACCTAAAAGTTCAAATTTACTCATGTAAACGTTACTTAAAAATTTTGCAAAAAATCATGGATGAGTTTTAGACCAATACAAAGCTTTTTAGGCCCCAGGTTTTGAGAAATTCCAAAATGACCCCAAATCGACTCAGTCTACTATCCAACCCCCCACGAATCCCCTTGAATAGAGTAAAGCTATTTTAAATATATGAATATAATACATTTCAAACATCTTACCTTTTTACCATTTGAAAAGGATACTTATCTTCAAACCATAAAAGGCATCGGGAATATTAAAAACACGGTGCGCCTCTGGACCGTTATTATAAAAAAAAATTGTCCATCAAATCCAAGTACGGGGCTCGATTCCTTAGGTCATTCTGCACCTCTGGGTAATTTTTTAAAAAAAATCCCTAGCAGAAAATCCGAGAAATCTTGATTTTAAGGTTTTTGTTGAGAAATTTCAAAATAATTCATATTCAAATTATTCAATATCATCAAAAAACCTCCAAAAACGTCAAAAAAGTGGTCCAAGTCATTTCCAACCAGTATGTATTTGTTGCCGTTGATAAAATTATGATTATTTACAACTGACTTAACTCTCCAAACATGGCTTAAGTGTATTATAAGTATGGTTTATTAGTGGTTTAAGGTTAAATAAATCTTGTAATCATCATTGGCTTGAAACTACCTACAAGCGAATGACCAGCGAAACAGTCGACCGGCACAAAAGCGGGGACACAAGTGGGCTTTGAAAAATCAAAAGGATTCAACTTCAAATTCTCAACGTCAATTTTTGTCCTCAAAATGGATGTTCACGAAAAGAACAGAAATTTGGTTTGCGTACTCTGCCTTTCTAAGACATCGTCGCTTCGACCGATAAGTGCAGGTATAAGAGTTGTTATTCGAAAATTTCTCCAAGATTTTGAATCCAGAGAAAATTTGTATCCGTCGGTCATTTGCGGAACATGTCGCGCGTCGTGTGGAGAGTTCAGCAAGGGAGGTACAAGGGTCCCCAGGATTCGAAGTTACAAGCTCGAAAATTCAATCATCACGCGATCTCAAGGAATGTGCAAATGTGAGATTTGTGTTGCTGCCGGTATACATGAGGGCAGAAGCAACCTGGCTGGTTTTGAACCCAAGAAACTCAAGCGCGGAAGACCCAGGTCCAGTCCAGACACAGAAGACATTGATGGGTGTAAAGCGGTGGTAATTTGTAAAACTTGCTACAGTGAATACGGAAGAGAAAAAAGGCACCATTGCACTCAATCCACCCGAGCGTCGAATTTGAAAATCATTTTAATTTTGAATAATGGAGAGCCCTCGTCAAGCTCAGCGGATGCGGCAGTAGCTGACTATATGCGTTCAAAGCCAGATTCACCAGGTAAAACTATATTTTAAAATAATCACCTGCAGTGATGGTTTGAATCATTTGACTTATTTTTGAATCATTTGGTTATAACTTCTTTTGAAAACATTTTTCCATGAAATGATGTTCTAAACTTTAGTAGATACAGATCTAAGCTACAACTTTCTTGTATGTCATAAATATGTATCTTCAATGTGGTATGAATTGTAGGATTTAATCCAACCCGCTAATCCAAATGATTGTGATTACGATCATTGCTCAAATATTTAAACTTTTCGATTTCTCATTCATAAGGCATAAGAGATACAGGTTTGTGTTGGTCACAAAAGTTGCAGCTAAGATCTAGTTCTACTAAAGTTTAGAACATCATTTCTGGGAAAAATGTTTTCAAATGAAGTTATAAGCAAATGATTCAAAATTAAGTCAAATGATTCAAACCATCACTGATCACCTGATTTAAAAAATCCAAAAAAAAAAAAAAAATATTTTATCCATCAAGATGGAAAATGTGTTCTGCGAAATCTTCGTGGAAGACCGTCTGTATTCGAGAAAGTTTCAACTTGTCCAGAACCTCCCAAAAAACTACGTGCAGATGATTTGTTTAAGGTCAAAGGCGAAAACAATCTAAGCATGAGGAAAACAATGGGTAATTAGTATTTTATTCATAACAATGGTTGTTTTATATAATCTATCTATTATCTAGGTGTGATTAAAAGTATTCGAGCTTCTGGAGTCGATATAGAATCTGGAGTGCGGTTGAAATTGATTGAAATGAACCGGCAGCTTAAAGACTTGTTTGATGTAGTTCAGTTGTCCAGCATCACAGGAAATGTAGCACCTTCGTCAGATCATGTTGTTGCATATTGCACTGATGTACCGGAACTCATTAACCGTATCAAACGTTCAAGACCACCTGTTGATGATTTTGTGGTGAAAATAGGAATTGATGGGGGTAGGAGCTTCTTCAAGATAACGTTATCTGTGATCTCTCCGCAAATGGAACATCTGGCTGGCTTCAAGGATGGCGGCGTGAAGAAGCTTTTCATCATTGCACTTTCACCAAATCTCGCTGAAAAGTATGACAATATTTCCCCCGTTTGGACGAAACTTCTCAAATTACACGAGCTCGAATACTTGGTTGCTGGGGACCTCAAGATTATAAATATTATAATTGGCATAATGGCCCACTCTTCGAAGAATCCATGTCCATACTGTGAGGCTTTAAAGAGCGAGCTCGGTGTAGCAAACGGAACCGCGAGAACCAAAGGAAGTATAAACGAAAATTGCACAAGAAAAAAGAAATTGAATGGAAAGAACTTCGCAAGCTGCGTGAATGCCCCGTTGGTCTCGGGTAGTGATGAAGACAAAATCGTGAACCTTTGCCCGCCTCCACCGTTACATATAATGCTTGGAATTATTAATACAATTTTTAAGTCACTTGAGAAGAAAGCACCAGACTGGGTAGACTTATGGGTGGAACAAGCACAGGTGAGACACCAACAGATGACGTACGGTTTCACCGGAAGAGCTTGCCACGCGCTATTGGATGCTACCAATTGTTTGGCAGACAACCCTGAACTTTCAGATTACGTTACGGTTGGTTGTTCTACTAAATAAACTTTACCAAGTTTTTAATAAATATTACGATTTTCAGGTTCTGAATAACTTCAAAAACGTGTATGCAAAATGCTTTTCCTTTAAACTCGAGCATGGGTTTGAGGAGGCTATTGCAGATTTTGCCAGCAGCTGGGAGAAGCTGAATCTTCCATTCACATCTAAATATCACATTACAAAGTACCATGTGGCGGATTTCTGTCGAGAAGCTTGAAGAGGACTTGGGCTTCACAATGAGCAAGCCTCCGAATCCGTACATGCTGATTTTGATGTGATTTGGCAGCGATATAAAGCTCCCAAATCATCAAAGGTTTATAACGACCGTTTGTTAAACTCTTTGATTGATTACAACAGCAACCATATGTGTTAGTTTTGAGTTTTTAATATGTTCCATTCATTATTTTTAGTTGTATTGCTGTTTTATAGTTTACTTTTACTTTTTACTATTTCACTGTTTCCTTTTCCTACTAACCAATAAAAGCACCACTGATTTGAAATTCTTTTCCCCCATAACTTCACGGAAACAATAATTTAAACTAAACTTAAACCCCCAATAAACCATACTTATAATACACTTAAGCCATGTTTGGAGAGTTAAGTCAGTTGTAAATAATCATAATTTTATCAACGGCAACAAATACATACTGGTTGGAAATGACTTGGACCACTTTTTTGACGTTTTTGGAGGTTTTTTGATGATATTGAATAATTTGAATATGAATTATTTTAAAATTTCTCAACAAAAACCTTAAAATCAAGATTTCTCGGATTTTATGCTAGGGATTTTTTTTTAAAATTTACCCAGAGGTGCAGAATGACCTAAGGAATCGAGCCCCGTACTTGGATTTGATGGACAATTTTTTTTTATAATAACGGTCCAGAGGCGCACCGTGAAAAAGGTTTGACTGGTCGCAGCATGCCGAAATAAATATAGCGATCGTCCAAACATAAAATTTTATCCTACACAAGCATTATGTCCACCAGTTTGTTTTGAAAATAACATTCAAAATAGTATAGCAATTTTAATGTTCATGCTTCCAACTTGATGTCTTCATTAAATAGTATCCAAGGATTTGGACTAACAAACACTTTTCAATAAATGTGCAAAAATGCAACCACAACCCCTCGTTTCATTCATCCGTTTTTGAGAAGCAGGATATGAATTTAAACCAAGTGAACATGAAGTAACTTATCCATAAGTTCATCAGCACTTTAAGTTCAGAAAATTCCAATGGTATACACTTAAATCACTTTATTTTGAAACATAAGATTTAATTTTTCAGAGTAAAATTCGGAGCAAACCAAAAACGCGTGCTCTTCGTTTGACAGCCGCCCATGTTTGACGTTTGACTCTTTCCCATGTGCTTATTTAATTTTTATACTTCAGAAAATCAATGATATTTTTAAAAACCTTTGTTTTTATTTTTGTGGGCGGAAGAAACCCTCTGGGAGTCATCGATTAAATAACGCCAAAAAAGATAGTGAGAAATAACATATTACCAATGCACAATGAGGTTAAAGTGAACAAACTGAGAAGAAATTCAATATCTTCCCTCCCACATGAACCAAATTTATGAAAATATACTTTCCTTTTTGTAAAAATGTCCGAAAATCGATTGAACATAGTTTAAGATGCAGCAAGAGCTTATGAATGGAGAAATAGTACCTTTTTAACCCCTTATTTCCCTATACTTTGTAAACAATCCAGAAAAACACAGATTTGGACCAGAATTTTTTTGAAACAAAAATAGACTTATCTTGAATGATTTTTTTCCGAGAAATTAAATGAAGGCTGTTTGAACAACCCCACGCTTCGGAAAATGAAGTAATGGAATGAAGGCTGTTTGAGTCACAACACGCTGCGGAAAGTGGAGTTATGACTGTTTTGCTCTAAACTCCCCTACATGTTTCAAATAGTTCAGAAAAAGCATTTTCAGACTTGAAAATTTTGAACCAAATGATGCTATGAAGTTTTCCGAGAAATCGAATGAATGCTGTTTAAGCAACCGCGCGCATCGTTAAATGGAGTTGTGGCTGTTTTTACCCTAAATTCCCCTACATTTTCCAATTAATTCAGAAAAGAGCATGTTCGGATTTTATAGTTTTGAATCAAATGAGACCTATCTTGTGTTAATTTCCCCAAGAAATTGAATGGAGACTGTTTGAGCCACCGCACGCATCGTAAAGTGGAGTTATAGTTGTTTTATTCTCAATTTTCCAACATTTTAATAATAGTTAAGAAAAAGCTTGTTTGGACTGGAAAATTTTAGATCAAATAAATATTAGAAAAAAAACATGCCCTTATTTGATATTTTTTAAACAAATGGGACTTATCCCATTTGGTTTTCTTCCGAGAATTCAAACGAAGGCTATTCTAGCTATCGCACGCATCGTAAACTGGTTGGAGTTATAGCTGTTTTACCCTCAATCTCTCAACATTTATTTAATAATTCAGAAAAAGCTTGTTTGCACTTGCATTATGGAACAATTTAGTACTCTCGTGTGAATGTTTCCGAAGAATCAAATGAAGACTATTTGAGCCATCGCACGCATCGGAAAATGGAGTTGTGATTTTTCCTGAATCAATTGAAAAATGTAGAGGAATTAAGGGTTAAAACAGCCTTTGCTCCATTTTTCAAAGCGTGCAGTGTCAGCGAGTCCAGAAAAGCAAGCAAAGTATTCTTATATTCACTAAAATTTTTAAAATTCAAATCAAACTTTGATGATTGAGAAGGTTATTCGAGAGTAACAATATTGATACAGAATTGAAGCAGAAACCTTGAAAACATATCCCAAGTTCAGAATTTTGTCACATATTTTTATAGTTTTTTCACTTGATGATGTCGCTAAATGTTTTTTTTAAAATGGGTTTCGGGTTTCAACTGCCAACCTCAATTGTTGATCGAAATTCAGTTCAGTATACTCAATTTTAAATAAGATTTATCTCATTGTACTTCTCTTTTCAAATTTTGAATCAAAATCCAGTTCAGGATTTTTAATTTTCATTTCAAAACATCAATAGAAATCAGGAGAAAAAAAATGGCTTTTAAACAATAGTTCAAATTTGGTTTTGCTTTTCATTTAAAATTTGGATCATGATTTTCGAACCTTATACACATTTTCAAAATGCTTTAATTAAACCATTTGTAAATAAAAAACTATACATTTTCAATATAAAGATGAATTTTTCCGCAAATAAAACAACTTGAAACCATTCTGAGTTTTTGTTTCATATTCAGATTCGAAGTTCTTTAACTTAAATTATATGCAGAATTTAAACATAACGAAACTCAAGACATTAGAATCTGAATAATGCATCCATGAATTAAAACTCACATTTTGGCTCATATTTGATATTCTGATCTGGAAACAAGATAAGGAATCGTTTAAGAATCGCATTGAATTGAGGAAATCGGAAACAGATTTCAATCTTAAATTTTGAACTTTGTTTCAATATTTAGAAACAGATTGAATATTCCAAACTCAGATTTAGCTCGTAAATGAGCTGTAGGGGAACATGCTCTATTATGCGCCATCTAAGCGAATCGCTGATTTTCTATGTATTCCATGAACAAATTGTATTAAAAATGGGTGCAATTGTTGAAGAAAATTGTTTTCTATAAATGCCTATGATTTTTTATTACTAAAATTGCTATAGTTGCTTCAAAAACTTGATTTTTAAAAACCTTATTCAAAGCCACAGAACAAAACTGTGTAGCAAATACGCGCCGCTGTGTATTCAATACGCGCCTAGCAGCTGAACACACCCGAAAGTAGCCGAAGACCAAAAACACACCAATACTTACAGACACTTTGAGTGAAAAAAAAATCAAAAAGGACTAATCAAAATTTAAAAAAAAAATTAAAAGTAGATTTTTTGGGCTGAATTAACGCTCAAAATATGGTTTTAGACTTTATGTTTATTTTCATTGAAAATTGGCCTTTTTGAAAAATTAATGCTGTTTTCAGCCTACTACGATTGGCGCGTTATAACGAGCGCGTGGGCCGTGATAGAACATACCCATAAAAAGCATACCTTAGCGAGTTCAGTATGATTTTTTTGCCTTAAATCATAGTTTAGATTCTCCTCTATCGATGTGTCAGAAAATATTATCTTATTCGTTTTTCTCTGCTTGGTGACACCTTATTGAAAGGTTTTTAAAATTTAGATTGAAATGAAGAAAAACCTAAATTGTGAAATTATCACGACACATGGGCGTTTTAAGGAAAAATTCATACTTGCCATGACCAATCACAGCGTTTAAAACAAATTGGTAATATTTTGCAGGCTTAAAATGTTTCAGATTCTTCAAAACAAGGGTGGCGCGTATTAGCCACATGGGGCGTTATATGAACTTTTCCCCTACAAACAAAATAAAGAATGTAAAGCGCAAGAGATTGCAGACTAATAGCATACCGTCAAACGGGGCATCATGCAACAGCGGGGTTCGATGCAACATTTATATAACACTACATTGAATCAATTTTTAATTTAATGTATTGTAATAAAGTTATCTTTTAATGATAACAAAATGATGATGACATAATTTCTCGCATCTTAAGCTAGTTGCCTTAAGTTTTTTATTTTTATGTAAAATTTGAAAAATCGAACAATAAATGTACAAATTTTAACGTTTTTTGATGCCGAAAAAAACTTTACCCAGTATGACGGATCGGCTTGATGAAATTACCTACAAACTTTTTACAGGTTTCCTCATATTATACCAACATTGTTGGTGTGAAAATAATTTTCGAACAATCACCCAATTTTTTTAAATGAATATTTTTAATATTCAGTTAGGTGTCTGGGGTTAAATGCAACAAAATGCAAATCAAAGAAATACCTTGTAAATCTCGTTTCCATGTGTTGGAATATGAATGTTTTGAATCACGCGTTTGTAAACATTTAAATTTCATTCATCAAAACATTTATTTTTATAATTTCAGCTTGTAGAATTTTTCGTAATATTATTTAACCCCTAAATGTATGCAGCATCCTTAATTTCAGAAAAAATGAGAAAATTTGTTTTTACAGACCCAAAAACTACTGCAATTGGTGTTGTCATGCGTAATGGTCTTTAAGACATCGCAAATATATTAAAAATTATGAATTTTCGTACGTGTTCATAAGATTTTTCATAAAAAACAAAGTTTGTTGCAAGTTACCCCATTTTCTAAGAAGGGAGAAAATCGCATGTTTTTAGAAAATTAAAAATAACTGAAGAAACCAATATTTTTTTTAACTACGCCAATTTGATGTCCCAGCATCCTTAAAACTTTTGATGCATAAAGGATACGATTAACTGTGAACATAAGTTTTTTAGAAGCTATTGAAGTTGAAAATTGTTGCATGTTGCCCCAGTTGACGGTATATTGTTAATTCAATTTAATAATTTGAATCTTGATCAGAGGTGCAAAGAGATCCCTACATGTAGCATGCAGCGCACGACTTTTAGCCGACTCTAACAGCCCGCCGTCAGCCACGAAAGAATCGTCTAGTAAAGTTGCAAACTGATTCTTTCTGCCTTATGTGCAGAACGTCGAACGTGTCTGCAAGTAAAAGTCAGCCGCGCGGTAAAATCCTTTGACTGCACGTTCCGAAAATTACAAACGATTCTCCGAAGTTAGGAACAGTTGCAAACTAGCAAGCCCGAAGATAAAATCCCTTGAGCCGAACAGAAAGAATCATTTCCGAAGATAGCTACAGTCTGCAAGTTGCTTGCATGCAGCGGGATGGTGCGATGTACGTTTTCAAACTTGCAAGTTACAGAACGGTGGACCCGTTCTTGTGTGGTTGGATTCGTTCCACTAACCTAAGACCGACCGAACCGAATCCATGGAGGAAGAAAGTGATAGGCCGAGGTGCCGTCGACTATCCATTCAGTTGCCGTTCAGCCATCGAAGCGTGCGTGCGTAGCGTATGTACATGGCTATCCGCATAACGCGCGGCATGCCGTACAACAAGAGCAAGGACATGATGGAGTTGTTGTTGTTGGTGCCTTCGTGTTCGTTTCGTTTTCTTCTAAGACGGATTCGAAAGGAAGTGGTGCCCAACTGTTATTTTAGTTTTCAAATATCATACCAGGGTGATTGATATAAATCATCAAAGCTAATACAAGCAAATTAGTTTTGATTATAACTTTGTCATCTTACAAGTTATTTATGAACACAAAGTTGTTAAATAAAACTGATCCAAACTATGTTGAAAAATCATCTATGATGTTTTAAAACAGTGCTGCGTTAAAATTCTTTGAAGTTTCGTCCCGAAAACTTCTTTGAAGTTACGTCCCGAAAATTCAATCGATTTTCCGAAGGCAGGATCACTTGATTAGTAGGATCACAGATTAAATTGTGTTAATTTCAAATTTAGAATTCAGTTTCATTTGCTTAGACATGTATAAGAATCACGTCATCTTTACCAAGTAATCTTGGGAGTCATGTCTTCTTCTGTGGTCTGCAACACTCATTTGGTTTTTTACAGAAAGTTTGTACAGCTCAGTTCAAAACTCAATAGAAATTCAGTGCTTGTTCGTCGTCATTCCAACCTTGAACTCAAAAACTCCACACTCTGTTTGATTCAAATCTTCTATCAATGTTTTATAACTGGTTTTGAATGATTTTGGCGTACTGAACTCGAATATTTGGTGAGATTTTGTCTATCGCATCCAGTTTTACTGATAAGGCTTTTAAAAAACAGTTCTATGATAAATCAATCATTGACTATATATTATGTTTTACTTCTTTGCTGAAGACTGTAAAGCGTTTTAAGTTATACTTTGAAAAATATCTATGATTCATTTTGGTACAAATTTTCATCAGAATTTCGTTTCAACAGAAGGAAAAAACCAACAAAATTTCTTCGACTTCAAAGCCAAAATTACTTGCAATCTTCGTAGAAACTTTAATTTTAAAAATCTTACTCTACAGTTGTATATATTTCAGATATTACGAAACTGCTTATAAAAAGCTGGACGTTTCACGGTTAAACTTATCACGCTTTCGACCATAAAATTTGGGCACCACTTCCTTTCGAATCCGTCTTAGAAGGAAACGAAACGAGCACGAAGGCACCAACAACAACTCCATCATGTCCTTACTTTTGTAGTACGGCGCGCCGAGCGTTATGCTGATAGCCATGTACATACGCTACGCGCGCACGCTTCGATGGCTGAACGGCAACTGAATTGATGGTCAGCGTTGCCACATTTAAATCTGTATTTTCGAGCCAAAAAATCTTTTTAATCTGTATAAAATCTCAAAAATCTGTATTGAAATCTGTATCAAAATTTTTTATTCCGGATACCTACGCTGAACTACGGTGACCTTTTTATAATCCGTAGCGCACTAATCTGGACTACTTTGCTCATTACTGCGGGCTACTATTTATGCGACTTATCAAACCAGTGTTAAACCTGATATTGTGTATATGCGAACCGTTTTTTGTTTAACTTTGTCCGATTAATTGTAACGGACAAAATACATGTCCGCCATGTGTGAAAAATAAGGTCACGCAAAGTCTTAGGTCGATGTATTCCGTGCAATATAACGATCTGTGTGCTTCTGGGGTTTAACATTCAATTGGGATTTGAACATTGTGTCAATAGTCTTTACCATTAAAAGTTACATTTCCTATGAGGCAATGACCAATTTTGGTATATTATTCTTAAACACAGGTTTTAAAACATTCTTCAACCCTTTGCATGTTATTTTGCATTGTAACGGTTCCGAACTCTAATCTGGAAGTTTTTTTTTCTTATTTGCAAGTGATAATTGATGGATGATTGAATCACCAAAGTAGATTAATATTGATTTACTCTAAGTTTAATCAAAATATTTTGGAAAATCTCTGATTTTCTGAAAATCTGTATGAAATCTGTATAAATTTCCAATTATCTGTAATCTGTATATACAGATTCTGTGTTGCAAAATTTCCAAAAAATCTGTATACTTACAGAAAAATCTGTATATGTGGTAACGCTGTTGATGGTCGGTGGCGGTGGTTCTTCGGCCTATCACTTTCTTCCTCCGTGGATTCGGTTCGGTCGGTCTTAGCTTAGGTTAGTGGAACGAATCCATCCGCACAAGAACGAGTCCACCGTTCTGTAACTTGCAACTTGCAAGTTTGCAAACGTACATCGCCGCGCTGCAAGTCTGCAAGCAAGCAACTTGCAGACTGTAGCTATCTTCGGAAATGATTCTTTCTGTTCGGCTCAAGGGATTTTATCTTCGGGCTTGCTAGTTTGCAACTGTTCCTAACTTCGGAGAATCGTTTGTAATTTTCGGAACGTGCAGTCATCGCGCGGTTGACTTTTACTTGCAGAAACGTTCGACGTTCTGCACGTAAGGGGAAAAGAATCAGTTTGCAACTTTGCAAGATGATTCTTTCGTGGCTGACGTCGGGCTGTAAGAATCGGCACTGCATGTAGCGTAAAGGGATCTCTTTGCACCTCTGATCTTGATTAAAGTCAGTTGTTTTTCAAAATTCAGCTAAAAATTTCAGATATAAAGTAGATTTTCAGTTTATTTTTAAAAATTGGTTTTTACTGTTTTAATCGCTAACAAGATTCCAATCAAGGAATAGATTTTTAAGCAAAATATTTGCATATAAAGAAGATTCGCTAGACTTTATTCGTTTATTCAACTTTTCGAAATCTTTATTCTAATTTTATGTATAAAGTGAAGATAATTTATAAATAATTAATTTTATTATTATTGATTCATTGTATTTAGTTTCTATTTGGCTCTTAATTAATGGATTTGAATATTTTCAAGGAACTTTTGTTGTTGGTTTTACTAATAAATAGTGTACCCGTTACAACCGGTGCAACGTCAGAAGGATTTGTCTGCTAGAAAGAATCGATCTTATCAGGCCAGTCAGCAACAAAACCGGACAAAACCGAACGAATCGAAAGCTGGATTTTGGGCAGCTTCGAGGCCAAAAATTTTATAAAGCCACTGGTTGATGTCTCTGGCAAGTTCAAGATCGTTTTTTCCGATAAGTTTGTAAGAAAGTGTTTGATCTGGCAAGATATTTGCAGCTGCGGACGAAAAACCTCGGTTTTGGGACAAACAAGATCATGGACTCATAAAGGAGGAGTGACAGAGAAGACGTATTCTTCCGAACATTTGATCTTACAAAGAACCTGTAAAGTTTTGACCAGATTTGGCAAGCTGCCACTACAGCAAAGAGGTTTTACAGTGATGTCGAGACAAAATGGTGGATTTTGTCGAAAGGGACATCAACCCACCCAACTGTCCTCTATTCCGCCCTTTCGAAAAATATTGAGCAATTGTTAAGCAGATGTTGAAGAAGAATTGTAGGACGACTCGGAATGCAACAGAGATGAAGAGATGGTGGAACAAAATGGCCGCTGAGGTCAGCGAACAGAGTGTCTAAACTATGATGAGTGATATTCACCAAAAAGTTCGAGATTAAATCAAAACCACATTGGAATAATATTTTTGTTATTTTTCCTTTAAAGTGCAATAAAAGACCTACGTTTTGAGTACATAAATTTTTTATTTCGTTTATTTAGCTCCTAGATAGACCCGTTCTAATGCCTTCAGATTTTTAGATAAACTATGCTTTATTTGTATGAAACATTTTGCAAAAACTATTTCAAATTGTCTTATCTTAATGCCGAATACGTAAAAAGTGGTTAGTGCTTTCAACAATTTTCCAAAATGGCCAACTGATCTTCAAAAATATAATCTAGCTTTCATTCATTTCAAAACAACTCCACCCAAACCCGCATCCTTGACGAACAATGATGGCCGGATAAAACCGCAACAAAGAAACCGTGACTGATATTGTTCGGAAATGATTTTTGGCATTCCCGCCGCGATGAATCTCCTCTGCCTGCACTACTCGGTGCAACAATCATCTTCCTTTTATTTTTTTGGTTTGCTTGGGTAAGCCAGGAACAGAACAAGGGCCACCACGAATAGTCGGAAAAGCTTCTTTCCCCGTTTATGATGATTAAATAGTGCTCCTCGGTGGCTCCATAAAGAAAAAGCACGGGCGAGCTTTCTTCCCATCGTCGTCGTCGTTGAAGGAAACTCCGCTGAACTAGCGAACAAAGACGTTGCGGGTCGGGCAGCATTTTTAGCTTTTCCCTTTCCAGTTCCTTACCTTAGCAAAGTGGAAGATTACAAAGTAGGGTTTGCTGACAAGTGATGGAGCCATTGCATGAGAATGGAGTGGGGCAGCAGATTTCCAAAGCTGTTGAAAAAACAAAACTATTCACAATAGAGCACTTCATTCGATGGTAGCCATTTACTGGGGGGAACCTTATAGTTATTTGAAGAATGCGAGCAGAAATTCGTTGAGAAAAATGCGCTTCAACCGTAGAGCCAGAAATAGCTATGAGATCAAGGTAACAACAGTGTTATTCGCTTGCCAAAAACTCCAAGACCGAAGAAATCGAGCAGGACCGGGAGAAAAGAACCGGAAGCAAAAGTCGAATAATTAATTTCAGCTTTGGCCAAAGTTTTTTTTTCTTCCACTGCCTGAGTGGGGCAAGAGTTTTGTCAGGAAGGTAAAGATTTGCTTCTTTTGGGGTCAGAATTTTCAGGGATGCCATACTTTGACAGTAAATTTTAATTGCAGGTGAAAAGTTCTTTAAGAGGACAAAAAACTAGGCAAGTTAACGAATATTAGTTTCATTATAAATCAGTTTAAAAAAGTTCAAGCAGAAAACTATCATCGTAATGTAGTCTAAAGATGTGACTGAGATGACTTTTGACCCATCACGCTCATTTCACTGTTCTTAAAATAGGTTCTCTTTCGTATGCCGGTCGAATTTTCCTCAGTACCATGAAGAATTTCAATGGCAAAAATCGACCTATCTTAGTTAAACGACCGTTTACGAGCATGAAGCGCAGCAGCCTTTTGGTTCTAGGGGGAAGTGGACTATATGCACTTTTAAAGGAAAGTGGTAGAAAGATTAAATATTCCAACAAATATTTGTATGAAACCAATAAATTCATGAGCAGAAATGTATACATCAAACAATTTTATATATAAAAATTTCTTTCAGCGATCGAGAAAACGATTTGATGATAAAAAATTTCAAATCAGCCGTTTTTATAAACATGGCGGTCTCAATGTTGCTTTTAATTATTTGAGCTACATATGTTGCAGTTCCACTAGCAATATTTCTAAAAAATTTCATGCAAATTTATTGTTTTGATTTTCACGAAGCATGTGCAAAATTCTGATTCGTAGCTCCTCTTGCTTGGACACCATTTTGAAAACTTGAAACCTTATGTCGAAAACCAAATAGAAGCTTCATTCTACACACACACCAACAAAATGAGGGATGTTCAGGTTTTTTTTTATGATTGATTAAAAAACAGCTTAAGTTGGCCATTTAATGATCCGAATTAGGATTGTTCGATCTTCTAGAAAGAACGATTCCCAAGATCGATTCAGCTTAATGGTTCCAGGATCGATCCACATGAAAAATTGAAGCAAAATGATCCATCTTTGCGATCGATCTTTTATATTTTTGGTTAAGAGGATTGCAGTCCGAGGGCTTCTTTATGCTAAAGTTTAAAGAAAAAAACGACAGGAAAGCTCATAAATTTGAAAATCCTGAACCTCAGAATGTTTAACGTTTCATGACCTTGGTTGAGTTTTTAAAACATATAACAAAAAGAATTCATATATACATCCCTCCATAAAACTAACTTTCAAATTCAAATTTAAAAAATTGTAACTTAACAAATTAAAACTATTCAACTATTCTTAATCAGTTCACTTGGCGAAATGCTAATTTTGAGTAGTCAACAAATTTTTATTTACGCTCAGATTTACCATCAATTCAGCCACAAATCACAGTACACAGGTATCGTGTTAAGCTACATCTGGAAGGCTAAAGTTACATTCTTGAAGCATCCGAATTCTTCAAGCATGGCCATAGGAACGGGGGGGGGGGGGGGGGGGGGTTGGGGGTTAAACCCCCCCATGAGGGTCCATCAAAAGCAAGCGAGGTGTTCTACTCTTCACTCAAAATTTGTTTTTTTTTTTCTTTAAATTTTGATGGTGGAGTAGGTTATTCGATAGTAAAAATCTTGACTCCAAACTGATGTCAAAACCTCGAAAACTAATAACAGCTTCAGAATTCAGCTACAGTTTTTCAAAATTTGCTCACTTATTGATAGTAATTCATTTCTAAACACTAAATTTTAAATAAGATTCAACTCATTTCAGAGGTTCCTTGTAATCAAAATCGAAATTGTTTTTGTGTTTTCATATTTCGGATTATGTATCCGGTTCTGGATTAAAAATTGAAATAAAAAGCTGTGTTTGAAATCGTCGTTTCAATTTGATTGGGTTTTTACAAAATAATTTTTTCTACAAAAATCATTTTTACAAAAAATTAACTCATGATTTTCGAAACTCATGGGCATTATATAGTTGATATTTTTCCGAATATGATTAAAAATACTTTGAAATCATATGCAAAGTTAAAATATAACAAAGCTTCCAAATGGCTATATAGATTCATCATTCGAATTTTTTATTTTTATTTAGATTTGCAAGTCGGATTAGAAATATATAGTTGGAATGAAGAATTATCAATAAAACCCAAAACATCCGAACTATAATATGGATTCATGATTGAGGCCCATGACATTTATTTCAATTCTTGGGTCAAATTTCTAAATTGAGAAACCGTGTTTATGTACATTTTAGAAAACGTATTGAAATTCCGAAACAGATTAAAAATTCAAATTTTGAATTCTGGTTCTAAATTCAGATTCAGATTTAACTCGTAGATGAGTTCCACAATCAAAATAAAATTATCAAGATGACTATTTCGGTCAAGAATCTAAATTGCAAGTGATCGCAGGCTTATAATTCTGAATGTTGTTCGATTTTAAAATTTCATCAAAATCAGTTAGTTGGTACAATTCAACCGAAAATGACAAAAATTTGAGTTCATTTTGCAAGTTTTCACTTATGAAAAACTTATTCAAATAACCCACAAATAAATTCACAAAATCGATTTCTAATATAAATAAATTGATGAGGACATATATGTATCTTCTCTTAAAGAAATTGCAGGAAATTCCGTATGGTTTGGCTTATTGTTCCACATTATTAATATTTCAGTTTTTTCAAGAACCAAATTTTAGACTAAAATATTCAACTAGAACAGAGTTTGCATAAATCCTATTCGAACTGCATAATTTAAATCTTTAAGTTTTAACGTGGAAAATTGGATATCTTCTTAATTTTTTTCGAAATTGAAGGCTTTCTTAAAAAAAACTTATTGTAAGTTCAAATCAAATAAGCTAAATTAAGCTGGCCGGATTACCCCAGCCCAGATGCACAAATATTGTTGAAAAATATTCTGATTTTGTCCGGATACATTCACATTTTGGGAAATCAAATAAAAAATTCGAATTGCATCATTATAATTATGAATTTTGTCGCTTGAAAATGAAATTTTTCAAGCTATTAAAAAAAATCATTAAACGATTTTTTGGGAGTTCGAAATAAAATTCAACATCTGGTAGTGGTTTTCGATGCAAAAATGATACAATTCTTTATTCATATTTTTGATGAATCGTTCCTGTATTTTTATCAAATTTTCCTGGGAAGTGCCCGGATTTTGGTTTAAAAAATTTGGAAATAGAATGCCCGATTTTTGCCAGGTTTTAAATAAAATTGCCCAGATTTGTTCGGGCCGGATACTTGAGGGAGAACTTTTGCAATCTTAAGATAAAGAACTTAAACATGAATAATTAAATAGTATTTAAAAATAACTTGTTTTTAGTTCATACAGTGTTTGAGAAAAAAGTCATAGAAAAAAATAAGTCACCGAACCCCCCCCTGAGTAAGTTCTTCCAACAGCCCTGTCATCAAGTATAATGTTCATTAAACGTAGAGGCAATGTTGAAACATTAATTTGAGGGGTGTAGTAATTCAAATCTAGATATTAAATAAATTCTTATTTTTCTAAAAAATCTTTTTTTGTGGTATTATTGAAAAGCTGCACAGACTTCTACCGGGCTTCGAATATGAAACTTGAAAGTTTCGATAAAAACTAATTTTGAGCTAAGTAAAATGCTATAGGTATATGCTAAATTCAAGGCTGAGTAAAGTTTCAGGCCGTTCTATTGAACTTTTGATAGCTTGAGTACTCGAAAATAGTTCAGGTTTTTTTCAAGAGTTTTTTTTGGCTTTTTTTCCGGAATTTTCATCCATTAGGATGATTCATCCCTAATTTAAAGAGTATGGAGGTGAAATGGCTTTTTAGCAGATCCCGGCAACGATATACAATCCGTGTGGAGCACATTTCTCAGATTTAAGCTTTTTTCTTCAGATTTAAGCTTTTTTTCTCTGATTTGAGCTTTCATAGTGCTTTCATCTCTTTAGCTCTCAAGGCAAAAAAAGCTTAAATCTAAAGAAAAAAAAAGCTTAAAACGAGATTCACCCACACTTAGTTGAAAGATGTTGGTCACCCGATACAGGATTTGTCTATTTATCGTGTGACCATTATCTTTTAACTAAGTGTTGGTGAATCTCGTTTTTAAGCTTTTTTTCCTAAGATTTAAGCTTTTTTTTGTCTTGAGAGCATAGAAGATGAAAGCTCAAATCAGAGAAAAAAAAGCTTAAATCCGAGGAAAAAAGCTTAAATCTGATAGATATGCTTCACACGGATTGTATAACGTTGCCGGGATCTTCTATTAAGTCGGTTTAGATTGTATTAGGGGCATGGTAGCTTAAAGTTGCCAGAATTTTTCCCGGACATGTCAGGACCGGGCAAATTCACGCAATTTTATCTTAAAATCAGGTAAAATCAGTCAACGTTTCTATTCCACAAAAATCAAGAACCAAACATTTTAAATATTTTTCCTTTAAAAATACGTCAGAAGATTTTAAATCGTTATCTAGGCCTTAAAAATCTGATCATCATTATTTAGTTAAAACTTTCTCAAAAACATTGTTTTTGTAATTTTTTTTAAGAATTTGAAAAAAAAAGTGAATAAATCCGGGCAAATTCCGGACTTTTTTAACGAAATCCAGGCAACCAGGCCGGGCTGGATTTTTCCTAAATTTGAATAAAAATATTCAGGCAAATCCGGGTGAAACCGGGCAACCTGACACCCTTATGATAGCACCTCTAACGAAAAGCAGTCACATTTTCCCCGGAAATGAATCTTGAAATTTCTTTTATAAACAGACAAAAAAACTTCAAAAGAGCGAAAGATCGGATCGAAAATAAACCGATTTGATAGATTTTTTCATGGTTGAAGAATCGATTAAATAATCGGAAATTTCAGTTAATAAGATCGATGTTGCAAAGATCGATCCAAGATCGACCAATCCTAATCCAAATACCCTTTATCATGCTTCAATTTGCGTATAACCGTTTTTCATAAAAGCGATTAAGTCACAGAAAGTTGATTTTTGGCCAGTAAATGTTTTCCGAGATAACACCATATCTCGACGTTTCATTCATTTCGGCCCATATTTGGTGATTTTTGAAATTTTCAAGTCAAATTTTTACAATTTTTTTTTTCGAGATACCATCAGATTTAGATGTTCCATGATTAAACATCTAAATCTGATGATATCTCGAAAAAAAAACCTTTAATATTTTTTGAGGTCATTTGCCATAAAAATTGAAATTTCGATTTTCTCTATTTCAATTGGTCCTCCCTTTTGTGATACTTTGAAGGTGAAAGCACTGATAAGGTTAAAGAATCGAATATTCATGTATAGATGTGAGCTTTTAAAGTTTTTTTTTTGGCTACCGATCCAACATAGAATGAACCAATCCAGTTAATTTAACGGTTGTTCTAGAATTTAAACATCAGTTTTTATAAAATCTAGGAAAAAGAATTCGTAAACCAATCGCAACTGAATGGCAACACTCCCTAGCTGACGCAGTGAATCCTTTCCAAAAAATTCCTTGCATGCTGCTGCAAGCAAAATCACTTCTCGTTTTTCTCATCCCCCCTGGCAGCCAGCCTGCTAGCAAAAGGATCAAAATAATAACACCACACCGTTTCCTACCATTCCCTTCTCCATCATTGAACCAGGTTTTATTTGTTTCATTCAGTTATTCGATTAAGATAAGTGGAAATGACTTGTTTGTGCCGTGTTGTTTGCCAAAAAAGCTTTTCCAACTTTCGGGGACTCTGGATGAATTTTTCGATGTGCGTGTTTTACTGTTCTTATCGTTAGGATTGGTATGATTTTTTTTGCAACATTGTATGTAAGGACTTTATGGGGGAAAACTGAAAAAGTAGAAATTCAAAACAAGAATAAGCTCGTTTTTTTGCGATTTTTGTTAACGAGAGTCAGAAATATTGAATTTGAAACGCAAATTTTAGATTTTAAATTCAAAATACTTTTGTTCAAATCAAAATTTTCATTTGATCACTTTGAACCTCTAGCCTTAACGACCATATGCTAGATTTTCTGATGAGATCCCAAATGCACCATTAGGTGGATCCCTCTGTTATTTTTTTATCCATCCGCTACATTCACGCCCCCTTTTTTCGTCCGACGGGCAGACTGACTTCTGGTTTATGTCTCTCGAAACATTAATTTCTTCAATTGTGTGCTGGTGAAAGGTGAAAGGATACGCACGTCATCAGTCGAATTAGAACTCGATGACGCATGATGTGGGGGGAACTCAAATGTGTTTTTCCTTTTATTTTTTGTTGAAGCTGTTTTTCCAACTTTCTTTTGTTTTCCAGTGTGTGGCAGGCGAAAGTTTTCTCATCACGTTCAGTTAACTTTTGATCGCTTTTGTTTAAGTTGGATTATTGATTGAACATGCAGCTCCAAATTAATTGACTCCAGTCGATCCATTCATTGTCATCTGTAGCATGTATCTGACTGGAGTGGAGCATGAAAGTACAAATGCATTGTCTTTTATATGGAAACTTTTAATTATGTGGAAGGAGATGTGGCAGTATGAATTCCATTGAAAGTTCTGAGCTTAAGTGAATATAAAAAAGTGTTTGAACATTTTCATTTTTAAATCTTTTTATCCATGATCAATTAAAATACATTCCTTCATTCTATAAGATTAATTTTTTCTTTCATCTCCCCGAGTTAGCCATTTTTTCAATTCTTTTAAGCAAGTCTCACGACCTACGACCTGAGAACTGAACCCTGAGAACTGAAACATGAGACCTGAAACCTACGACCTGAGATCTGAGACCTGAGACCTTAGACCTGAGATCTGACCTGAGAACTGAGACATGAGACCTGAGACCTTAGATCTTAGACCTGAAACCTAGAACCTGAGATCTGAGACCTGAGACCTGGACCTGAGACATGAAACATGTGACCTGAGACCTGACACCTGTGACCTGTGAATTAGAACCTTAGGCCTGAGGCCTGAGATATGAGACCTGAGACCTGAGAACAGAGACGAAAGACCTATGACCTTAGAACTGAGACCTGATACCTGGGACCTAAGACCTGAAACCTGAGAACTGAGTCCTAAGAACTGAGAACTGAGAACTAAGACTTGAGACCTGAGACCTGAGACCTGAGATCTGAAACCTGAGATCTGAGACCTGAGACTTAAGACCTGATACCTGAGACACGAGACCAAACCCCTGAGGCTTTGGACCTGGATTCGTAGACCTGTGTTCTGAGACCTGAGAGACTTGAGACCAGAGACCTGCGACCCTAATATCTGAGACCTGAGACCTGAGACCCGAAATCTAAGACCAGAGATGGAACCTGAGATCAAGACCTGAGACCTGAGGCCAGAGACGAGAGTGGGACGTTTTAGGTGTTAAACGCACCATGGAGACTTTTTCCAAGTAATTTTTTTTGATAAGAAATTAATTTCTTAAAGTAATCAGAAATGTTTAAGATTCCAAAAGGTGTTCAAAAATATTTGTTAACAAAAAAATTGCTATCCACGGTGGAATATAGTCCCAAATAACTATACCAAAGACATATCATTTTATGACACTAAGTCCATAATTTAAATTCTCACGAATTGAAATTTTTTTTTGTAAGTCAAGAATTGTAATTCAATAAACCGTTTGTATTCAAACTCAAATATTGACACACAAAACCCCTACCCTACCACAGAATGGGTTCTTAATAAGAAGTGTAATTAAATGTTTAATTTGTTAATTTGAAACCCACTATTTGAACTTTAAATTTCATGCATCGAAAACTAATTTTAGACATCAAAAAGTTGGAAGCCATTTACGAGGTCATCAATACTGAGAAACAGTCAATAAATAAACAAAAAAAATTCTCTAATCTAGTGTTCAATCTTCAATCTTATTAACAATAAAAAATCGTGTATTTCATTATAAATTGTATGCTTAAGGTTGCCAGATAGCCCGGTTTCATCCGGGTTTGTCCGGATATTTAATACTACATTTAAGAACAGTCCGGCCCGGACCGGTTGCCCGGATTCCATTGAAAACTGCCCGGATTTTTTTCTCTTTATTTGGCAAACTAAACACAAAAAACAACAAACACCTCCAAAACGGAATTTTTTCGGCAAGTTTAATAAAAATAATCATGAAAGGTTTTTTGATAGCCTAAAATACGGTTCAAAATCAATCGATGAGTTTTGATGAAAAAAAAATTTTTTCAAATTTCTTTTTCTTGATTTTTGTTGAAGAACTTCTAAGATATGACAATATTCAGTCGGATATTGCCTGGATTTATGGTCGTCAATTTGAAATCGAATGTCCGGATTTTGCCAGGTTGTTATATAAAAATTGCCGGTTTGTCCGGCCCGGATATGTGCAGAAAAAATTCTGGCAACCTTATGTACACTCATATGAAATGTTCTTCAAGAAACAAATGTTCCACTTGACATTCAAAAGGGTTTTGGTTTTGATAAATTACATAAGGTTACAAAATTCAGGTGCAAAAAATTAAGGAACTGATTTTGTTTAATTTGGGTTTTTTTTCTAATAACTTTTATTTTTGATATCAATTTTAAAATTTCAGCCTTTCTTGACAAAACCTTGAAAATATCAAAATAAAAGTTGAAATCAATTATCAACTTTCTTCAACACCACAAGTGCATTCAACTTCTGCGAAAAAAGTTAAATAAGATTTCTTTTTGTTTCTTTTACTCTATTTTTTTTAATACGGGAATTTGAACGATTTTTTTTAAAGTGTTTAACTAAATTGAATTAAGGATGAATTTTAAATGCACACATTCAATCGTACTGCAGGATTTAACAAAACCTTTAAATAGTTTGTTTACCATTATTTTTCAAACTTTCTTCTGTAATGTCAGTTATACAAGTAATGATACATTTCAAATTTTGAAAAATTGTTGAATCGAACTGTTTTAGAAAAAATTTCCATAATCTTCATCAAAATATCACTCATAAATTGATTGAAGTATAATTAACAAATTTCGAATCATTTTTTCATATTTCATATAAAAATTGAGTTTATCAACTGATAAACTTTATTATCAACGATTAATTTCACTTAAAACTCCTCTGAACTTCATTTAATAACTCTAACACATCTCATCACCAAAACTAGAGTTGAAAGACAAAATCTGGCAAAAGATTAGAGTTAAGGACGCCGAAATCTATCAAATTATTTAAATAGTTCCATATAATTTGATAACATAGGCTCCAAAATTCTGTATCCTTGAATAATCAATTGAAGTCATCAAATAAGTTTTTAAAATGGCAAAATGGTTTTATTGAAAATTCCTTCTTAATTGTCAAAAAACTAACCTAAATCATCGTCATAATTTGTCATACCTAGTTAAAAAATAAATTTAACAAATTGTTTAGAAAGGTTTTTAATTTTACCAATTTTTTAAATATTTGTTATATTTCGACGAACTATTGTTTTTCATTCCTGAATTTTTGTGTTTTAAAAAATAACCTTCTTAGAAGCCTAAACATCTAAAATTTTGATAAAAAAAAAACATAGTTTCTATAATTTGTCCTTTCCAGGACCCGATATTCCCATAAACAGCGACAAAATATTCAGAACTTAAAATGTTAAATAACAAACCTGTGTATCCCAATTAAATATTTTGCATATTTGAATCATAGTTAATTTCTAACCTGGTATAAAATTTACTTTACAATTGTGTTTTGATTACTTTTTATATCTTGGTTTATATTTTTTTATAATCTATTTCTGTGCATTAATTTTAATGTCCCAAGCTTTAAATTCTAGTTTTTCTTCGAAATTTCAATTTGCATTCTATTTCTGGTTTCTGAAATATTGATTACAATTTTCAGACAAGACTGCTAAACATTTATTTTCGCACAAATTTGCAGTTCAGAACAATGATTATCATTTTGAACAATGTTTGAATGACTTACCAGAAAATCACTTAAATTAAAAACATTGCTTCTGATTGATTTGGAATCGATCAGTAAAACAAAAACAAGAGTTTGGTTCATTAAAACTTACGGTAGGAGCCGTTTCGAATAAACAGTGAAACTTATTATTTTTAAGCATGTGTAATGGTCATACATGAGTAAAAAAATAAACTTGCATATTTGTTGAGCATTTTTGGTATTGTTATTAATTCAAACTAAATTAAAATTTCGAAATTTTTTTTTAAAAGCATATGAAGGATAAAAATGAAGATGAATTTGAAATACTTGGAGAAACTTATGTGTCCGGTTTACCCGACCTTTAGGTGTCCGTCTTACCCACTCAAGCAACTTTTTTTTTTCAAAACTTTTGTTGCTCAAGCCCTTTGACTGAAATTTGCTTATTTTCCTTTAGATGGTTAAAGAGAAGCCTAATAAACACTCCACCTTTGAAAACTGTTGAAGTTTTTAAAAATGTGACGGGTTTTGAACTTTTTGAGTAGAAAAAATCACATCAAATAATGTATCCTCAATTTATTATTTGTATTGTTTACTATTATGTGACCTTGCATGATGTAAATAAACATATCGAAAGTGTAAGTACACTTAGGCAAACATATTTTCATCATTAGATTAGTGCCAAACATTGTTATTTTTGAAATATTGAAAGTGTCAGTTTCACCAACTGTATCCGTCTTACCCGACATTACCATGTATAAAAATTACACGGAAAATAAAAAAAAAGGTAAAATTTACCTTTTTGCGAGGTGATTTTTTTCCACCCCTCTTTCGAGGTAAATTTTACCTTTTTTTCATTCTCCTAGCAAAAAGGTAAATTTTACCATTTTCGCATTCACCTAGCAAAATAGTAAATAATACCATTAGTTGGTTTGATTGGTTTCTTCAATAGAAATAAAAACAAAGTTCATTCAAAAATGTCTATTCATTCCAAATAAATAGGGATATTTACCTAATATTTATTTTTGAAATATATCACAATGTTTAAAAAAATCGTGGCAATTAGGCTTCGTGTTCTTCCGCGCCATAATGGCCACTGAATCCTCCTGCACTGCGTTAACACTTTCATGCCCTACTCCGTTCGATTAATCCGGTCAGGCGCGGCTTTTCCGGAATGATATTTGGAGGATGACGTGGAATACACCTCGAAGCTGGGCCGATCTGACACAAAAGCCAAATATTATGACGTGAATCAGCGCAACTAATTGATATCTAAGAAAATACTTACCATTCTTTTCCAATTTTCTCATATCGAGCACGAAACAAAACTTCCCTTCTGAACGACAAAACAGCTTTAGCTTAACCTCAATAAACGGATTCGTCCAATAGTTACTTTTTTTTTGATGAATTGTACCGTTTTGTTTAGCTCAATCCAGGTCAACTTCACCTCACTACGAGGTAAGTTTTGGGGATTTTTTTTTTATTATCTGACAATTTGCGCCGGGGGTCTTCAGATTTTCCCCAAAATTGAAAATTTGGTTCATTTTTGCGACTTCATAACACATGTATTTTTTCAGATTTCTAAAATTTTTATTTATTGAGTTAACTTCGGTTAGATTTTTTTTGTCAATAAAAATTAACCATTTTTTAAAGCTACATAACTTTGTTATTTTTCAACGAAAATTATTAAATAGCACATCAAAATGCATTGAAATTCTATCAGCTTTCCATATAAAAAAAATTTAAAAAAAAATAAATAAAGACCTTCAATATGAAAAGTTGTAAATAATTTTAAATGGCGTCTAAAAGTACCGTCTGCACCACCGAATATTTTGCAAAAAATACCATTGAATAGCTCAATTTATGATGCAACTTTCATCTGAAGTTGCAAAATTTGCAAAACTCGTTGTGACCTGGTGCAAAACTGGGTCAGTTTAGCAGCAACACTCTACCGCCCCTACTTTCATAACAGTCCTATATGCAAAAACAAGCAAGCGAGAAAAACAGCTTTTCCTGTTTTGGAATACATACTTAAATTTTGATCACCATTTTCGGCATATTTAAACGAAAATCGTTTCTAGGTTGTCATAATAAATCGTAAGACCTGCAATTTTCGAAATCTGGTTATTGGTAAGTTCGAGAGCACCATTTTTATTCATTATGGGACTGTCAATCGACCATATTTGAAACCTTTTTCAAATCTACTCGCATAACAGTCCCATACAGAATATTTTTTTCTCACCAAGCTACTTTCTAAGACAGACATGTCAAACTGGGGGTTTGCGGGCCACATAAGGCCCACGGCCTAGTTTAATGCGGCCCGCGGCCTAGGTTAATGCGGTTCGCGTAGCCCCGTCTTAAATTGTCACAAAAAAACACCACTGATTTTTATGTAAAATATTACTGCAAAAAAACTAAAGCTGAATGTACCGATTTAACTGATTTTGGCTGCGGCCCTCTACGTCATAGAAAATTTTTAATGCGGCCCGCACACCTAAACGAGTTTGACATGCCTGATTCTAAGACTTAAATTTGATCATTTTTGAATTCCTAAATGCAATTTTCAGAAAAAGAAACATACAAAATATCGTAAATTCCACATTGTAAGTTGAATCTTTTAACGATTTTTGATTGCATCCGATAGTTTTTCGCTCAGGAAGTCATCCCTAAGGAAGTCAGACCTGCCTTCGAAAACTCGTGTGCATCATTCGACATCAAGTGAGTTAAATTTTTTTAAATGATTCAAAGCAATAAATCAAAGACTATTTCTCCGAAAGAAGCATTGAAAAGTAACCAAGACCGTAGAATTTCACATATGGAACTGTTATTCGGGTATATTTCATATAGGACAGCCACAAAGTGATATTTTTTTCGAAATTTGTAGAACAAAACCTCTTTTTTTAGTGTTTTATTTTGAACCCCTATGTTGACCTATAATAACGAAAATTCATATGGGACTGTTCTGCGAGTAGGGGTAGTCTACAAAGCACAAAAAATAGTGTGTTCTACCTGCTTTGATAAGTTCTTTTGTATCCATGTTGTTAGAAGTGCTTGCTATTTCCATATGTGAGTGCAGTTGTTCAACCATTGTTTGTTTCCGATGCAAAAAAAGAGATTTATCGTCATTATTTCTTTCATAACTCTTCAAGGAATTGATGGCCCACTTTGGTGTCTTCAGATGAAAGTTGCATCATAAATTGAGCTATTCAATGATATTTTTTGCAAAATATTCGGTGGTGCAGACGGTGCTTTTAGACGCCATTTAAAGTTTATTTACAACTTTGCATATTGAAGGTCTTTATTCATTTTTTTAAATTTTTTTTATTTGGAAAGCTGATAAAATTTCAATGCATTTTGATGTGCTATTTTATAATTTCCGTTGAAAAATAACATTTAGAGACAGAGTTATGTAACTTTGAAAAATGGTTATTTTTTATTGACAAAAAAATCTAACCGAAGCTAACTCAAAAAATAAAAATGTTAGAAATCTGAAAAAATACATGTGTTTTTAAGTCGCAAAAATGAACCAAATTTTCAATTTTGGGGAAAATCTGAAGACCCCCGGCGCAAACCCGTCAGATATTAAAAATAAATCCTCTTTTACCTTATTTGGATTTACCTTTTTTTCTAGGTGAATTATACTTTTTAATTCTGCTCAATTCAGGTGAACTTCACCTCGCTACGCTTTTTTGGATTCACCTTTTTTTTCGGTGAATTATACCTTTTTTCCAACTTCGATTCCGGTAAATTCTACCTCGCTGTGAGGTGAGTTTCACCTCGAAGAGGTAGAAGTTAACTTTTTGGCTTTCACGAGCGTTCACCTTGTTATCTCGGTAAATTTTACCTTTTTATTATTTTCCGTGTACCTTAACGAAAACTTTGAAAAAAAAACATTATTTATAGAATTTTTATTTTAACTTTTAAATTGTCATGTTAAAATTTTTGCTAATATACGATAGAAAAAATTTGAGAAATCTCGAATATGAACCAATCATTGTGATTTCGATAAGTGTTTCTAGGCAGAGATTGTTCAGGTAAATGAAAGCCACAAATTTTTCATCACAAGATTTTCTTTAAACTACCAAGAATTGTGATTACATCCCACATCAACCAATTGACAAATCGTGATAAGGAAAATAAGCAGTCCGTCGAAGCGTTCAATTGAACCGGACGGAATTGACTCCGGCTAGCACATGTCAATTAATGCATCGTAAACTAATCATTGCCCATAATGATGGAACGGTTTCGAAAGACTCTTTCTCGAACCTTTCTCGACCGAAGCAAAGGAGATTCACTTCTCTCCACCGTTTCGTCGTCCTCATCTGATACGGTGACGGTGACATGTGACGAGATGATGGTCTTTGTCTTATATCTCGATAGAGAGCGGGTCATGAATAAAGGAGGAGTTTTCGTGTCGTTATGAAAAACCTATTATGCAGTTTGGTGTGATAGAGTCGCGCTTTCATTCACGGGCCAGCTCACTGGCTTCACAACGCATATGCCTAGTCAAGGTTTTGAATGGTTCTTGGGAAATCTAGGTCGCAATGTGCCAGTGAAGCCTGGCATGTGTTCAATCGTTCATCAACAGGACCAAGCTCATTCCGGAATCAAAAGTGGTGATTGTAGATCTCAAGTGGAAGGCACGGTGGCTCTGAAAGTGGAAAATTTTAAAAATTTTAGAAATCAAATCCATATTTCAATACAAATTTATTATCGATTAAAATTTGAGAGTAAAACAAAATATGAATAAATTTTTTAACGGTCGCCATGAGATAAGGCGAGTTACCACTATACATGAAACAATGTAAACCCTTTTCCCACCTTCCAACACACCGTGAACCCCTTCACACTTCTATCAATTTGCCAACCCTGATCTGCCCTTATCAGCGACAAGCATCAAGCCCGGCTACTTTTACGACTAGATGAGTGGAATCCCAAGTAACACAGATTCAGCCAACTAGCATTTCGATGTTTTATTATGGTTTTATTATGGCTTTTTTTGTGCAGCTCGTTTTATGACGGTTTTATTATGGTCATGCAAAATGCTTATATTCTTGAATCGATCATCTGTTTTCAGATAGTTTTGAAAACTCTCATAAATCTTCCATTAAACATACTGTTTTAGTTATTTAGAAAGAGTTAGGAATGCTACGTTTAAACTATAATAAAACACAAACTTAGAAGTTTGCTCCAAGCTTTTTTTTGCATGTTCTATAATAGCACTCAGTGCCTGATTATTAAACCGCCATAAAACTTAGTGACAGTTCTCGATCAAGACGTCAAAACAGGACACGCTCAGATTAGATAGCACATATTTGAATAGGAATTCCCATTTTTACACATTTTTGATAAGTTCTGTGTGTTGATTTTGAGTTGAAATAATAAAAAATTATAAAAATCTATGAAAACTTCGAATTACCGGAAGTGGAATGAAACTCTACAATATGAGTATTGAGTGAAAGGGTTCAAATAGGAGGAACAAAATTTGTTGCTTGACGCCATCATTAATACAAGATGGCGGCTTCCGCTTTTATTTTCAAAGTTGTAAATAACTGAAAATATCATGAAACCTTTTTAATATTGTTATTCGGAGAAAGTAATAAACGAGTAGAAGTCGAATTTCGTTGTCCGTCGCCATCTTAAATTCCAAGATGGCGGCTACCACTCAACTTGAAAATACTGTATATGACTGGAAATTGCATAAAACCCTTACAATATGGGTATAAGTTGAAAGAGATCCACCGGTAGAAGTAAAATTTCGTTGTCTGACGCCATCTTAAAATCCAAGATGGCGGCTTCCGCTGCACTTTGAAATGTAGAAAATGACTAAAAATGATATGAAACACAAACAATATTGGTATTGGGTAAAAGGGCTATACGTGTAGAAGTCGAATTTCGCTATCTGACGCCATCTTGAAATCCAAGATGGCGGCTTACGATAAACTTTTAAAATGCTATAAATCATTGAATATCGCATGAAACCTTCAAAATATGGATATTTTTGAATTGGGATAAGCTATAAGAAGTTAATTTTTGCTTTTTGGCGCTATATTGATATCCAAGATGGTGGCTTCAGCAGAACTCAAAAATACTGTAAATGAATGAAAAAGGTATGAAATCCCCAAAATATATTGTATTCGATAATAAGGCTAAACGATAGAAGTCGAATATCTTATTTCGCGTTTCTCTGAAATGCTTTAAGTGTTGCCCTTTCACCCAATACCCCAATTCAAGATGGCGTTTGATAGCAAACTTCGACTTCTACTCGTTTGGCCCTTTAACCCAATACCCATATTGTAGGAGCTTCATGCTATTTTTAGTAATTAACAACATTTTCAAATTCAGTGGAAGCCGCCATCTTGGATTTCGAGATGCACTTGATTGCGAAATTTTACTTTTCTAGTTAAGCCCTTGAGCCAATACCCATATTGTGGGGGTTTCATGCAATTTTTAGTTAATCCTGCATTTTAAGGTTCAGCGAAAGTCACCATCTTGGATTTCAAGATGGCGTCTGGTAGAGAAATTCCTCTTAAACTGGTTAATCCATTTTAGCCAATGACCATATTGTGGGAATTTCAAGTGACTTTCAGTGATTTCAATCATTTTAATGTTCAGTGGAAGCCGCCATCTTGGATTTCAAGATGACGCCTGATATCGAAATTTGTATTCTACTCGTTGATCCTTTTCAATTTATATCCATATTGTGGGAGTTTCATGTGATTTTCAGTGATTAACAGCATTTTAAAGTTCAGTGAAAGCCGCCATCTTGGATTTCAAGATTACGTCCGATAGCAAAATACGACTTCTAGTTTAGCCCTTTCTCCAAATACCAATATTGTGGGTCTTTCATGCGATTTCCAGTGATTACCAGCATTTCAAAGTTTATCGGAACCCACCATCTTGGATTTCAAGATGGCGTCGGAAAGAAAAAAAATCGACTTCTTCTAGTTTAGCCCGTTCACCTACTACCCGTATAGAGGTGGTTTAATGCGACTTTTTGTCATTTACAGCATTAAAAGATGAGCGGATGCCGCCATCTTGAATTTCAAAATGGCGTCTCAAAGCGAAATTCGACTTCTACTCGTTGAGCCCTTTCACTCAATACCCATATTGTTGGGGTTTCATGCGATTTAAAGTCATTTACAACATTTTAAAGTTCAGCAGAAGCCGCCATCTTGGATTTCAAGATGGCGTCAGACAACGAAATTTGACTTCAACTCATGATTTATTCCACGGGTCATTCACAACCAATCCCTATTTATTAAAAAAGTCTGTCCTCATTTACTGTACTAATGATTAACAACTCAGAAATGAGGAACTCATCCTAAGCGTGTAATTGGTTGGCTTGCGAGAGAAACGTCAAATCGTAGCTTTTTTTGGGGTCATCATTAAACCATAATAAAACTATGAATTGACTCACGCCATGTTGGTTGCAAAATCGAAGGGCACAAAATGACGCCATGTTGATGGATTCACAATGCAAGCATTGAAAAATATTTTTTCAGGCCTTTTTCCATGAATTCCATCATGATTGACCATCAGATTTGACGAGGCGCATTTATTTTAAGGTACTATTTTATATACATTTTACCTAAAATCTTGACTGGCAGTAGAAAAGAAGCTCAATATATGGTTAAAACATTGGATTTTTAGCTATTAATTTTACCAAATCATATCTGAATAATGCAATCATCATTCATCAACCATTATGGTTGCTGGAAAAAATAAAAAAAAAACTCCGAGAACTGACAGAACCGAAAAAAACAAAAAATTCTAACATGTTTTATAATAGCTTTTTAAAAGCTTTGGTGACCAACATTTATGACCAACAATTATATGTCTTGATGACGTTTCTAGGGTAGGGCCAAATAGCCTGATTTTGGCTTTATTAGAGTCCAGGTGATGTTATAGAATGCGCTTTAGCTTTTTATGAAGATTAATGCGATAGTCCAAACGATATTTTGCTGACCATAATAAAGCTAAAATTGTTACTTGGGATATATCAATGGGTGACAAACGGATAGGGATGTGACACATAACACATCCGGTCGACGGGGATTACATAATCGTTCGTCCGTTGTCGTCTCCGGATACATCTTGTGTTGGATGATGTCAACCATTGTCGTTTCAGTTGATACGATGTGTGTACACAGTTCACAGACAGAGAAATGGGGAAAGGTTCGACTCAATGATGGGAATAGATCAGCAATCACCTATAAAGCAACCGCCTTATCGACTCGTGCCCATAGATAGAGTCGCAGCAATTTCTCAGTTCTTTGTTGAAAAGTGGATAGCAGAGAGGCTGGTTTTATGCGTTCTAAGTTAATAAAGATGCGATCGCATTGATCCTTATATGTACAATGGTCGAGCACAGTTGACCCGAGTTTCCCAAGAGTTTTCTAGCCTTTGTTGAGTGGATTATTGAAACTCTTATTCGAGTCCTCCTCCTAAGGCAAGTGTGTAATTTACTTTCAGAGAATACAAAATTAAAATTTCATTCAATTTAAATGGAACAAAAAAAACAAACCTTGAAATGTCAACTACCTTTAGACTCTCAAAACACTAAGACTTTTATTTTAAATAAGAACCTTTGTTGCCTCATTATCCTTAACGTCTAAAAATTTTATTTCAAATTTGGTTAATTTTTGAAACCTAAATGTAGGGGAGATAAGGGCATAGTGGCTACTTAAAGGAAAACGCTTATTTAACCATAGAAAACAGCTATGTATAATATGTAAATTTAATCATAGTTTCGTATTCGAACACTAAAAAACCAACCCCCCCACCTGGGGCAGTATAAGCATCATTAATCGGGGCACGTTGAGCGTTTTCTGCCGGGGAATCTAGCAGCGAATTAAACTCGAAGAAGTCAGGTGAGTCGTAGATTCATCAAACAAAGCAATAACAAAATAATCTAGGTCTGTTTGTAGAATACAAACAATTCACACACGCTCATACGTTATGTTTCTGGTACTTTCTTTGGCGGATGATGTTTTACACTTCAACCTTAAACTAGTTATAAATCCGATATTCGAAACTCATCAGTTCAGAACATGAAAAGTCAATAATAAAAATTGCAAACAATTTTTAAGATGTGGGTTTGAAATTTTTACTGTTGATTCCAGTGTTTGCCATCGCTAACTGAAAAATTAGTGCCGCTTAATAAATCGCTGATTCATTAAAAATGGTGTTCGCTAGTAAAAGTTGCTAAATTTACTGAAAAAGATTTCGCTTAAACTTAAAGCGCTAATCGCTTGCTGTTTGTCAAAAATAACAAAAACCCAATTTTTTTTAATTAAATTTTTGTTTTCATTTCATTCGAACTTACAGTACACATTTTTTGTTTATTTATGAACATTGTAAGCAGTAAGATAAGTTAACTAACTTTAGTCAACAGCTTAAGCCAATTATTTAACAGATGTGTTTGTCAAAAATACTATGATACTTTACACCGGAAAATATAAATTACAAGCTTGGACATAAAAATGTTCAGCACTTTTTTTGGCTTAATGTTCAAACTCTATAGTTCACGCTTAGTCAATTAAACAAAACAACCTTGAATTTTCCACCCGGTGGATCGCTGTTGACGGGTAAATTTTGTTAAAGCTCAAATAGTTCTCCAACCACGAACCACCAGAGCAGTGAAAAAAATTGCTTCTTATCATAAATTCATATAATGAGCTTTAAAATTATTTTCATGAACTACAACAGCAATCACAATACTCTCCTTGGTTGAGTTTTCAATAGAAAGCTTTCATATGTAGGTTCAATACAGGCTGATGCAAAATCTACAAAAAATTTACACCTTTTTCAAACTGACAGGTAAGACCATTTTTTCTATGAATATTGCAGAAAGAGATCAAAGATAAGAGAAACAAGTGAATCTGCGTGGCACCTGGCAGTAATGTAAGATTACCCAAAATATTTCTTTCGTTTCCACTGAGAACATTTGAAGTGATAATTTTCACCTTTAGCGCATATTGGAGTCAGAATAATATCAAATGTCTCCCTAACTTTATAAATGATAAAACGCGATGAAGGACTTTAAAAAAAAAAATAAAGCAACGCTAAATTTTTCAAGGGCAGAAAGTAGAGCTTTTCCTGGTTCATTTCCACCAAAAATTAAAATATTTGGTCGGTGACTCTCCATTATTTTTTTTTTGAAATTTTCAAACTAAAATCTTTAAAAAATTACATATATTTAAAGTTTTTTTTTTAATTTTGGAGGTGCTTATTTTCTTAGTTCTAGCTTTCAATATTTTTAAATTGCACTGGTAGCTTAACATATCAAAAACTTTGAAAAATTTCTAAATTATTTCAAACCAGTTAAAAAGCTATTAAAACAAAGAAAATTGTTTAAAAAATATCTTCTAATTCTAAAATTAAAAAATCGGCTGGCATTTCCTGTCCGCAGTCTGAAAGAGTCAAATTATCTGAAATTATTAGAATTATCTTGAATAATTTGTATCCATTTGAATTCATTATCATTAGATTTTCTGAGTGTGGAAACACTAAAGGGTATTCTTTTAAAAAAGCTCAACGGTTAAGAAAATTATTAAATACTAGGAACCGCTACAACTTTTTCGTGATAACGCTTTTTGCGATGCAATCTAGAGTAGAAACGTTTATCTTAATTTAGCTTTTAAAAAATTAAGAAAATCAATGTTCAAAAGTAATCGACCCGTTAAAAACAATTTTTGGTGAGAACTCAGTTTTTATACTTCTCCTTAGTCTAATTTCTTAAAATCCCGTTCGCACTTCAGACTAGTCACATCAGCAGTTTAATTTAGCATGTTACTTTCTCTTGATAAAATGATAATTATAAGCCTGGATTGTTTTATAAAACGATTTATTTCTACTTTTAAGCCCTATTTTAGTAACCCTCGTGTACACTGTAATTCTTCAATTTTATTCAAAGAGCAAGCATTACTATTAAGGTTAAATAATCTTAGCTTATACAGTTTTCAACCCGCTTTATTATTATAATAATCTTTCAAATTCTTTGTTTTGATTTTTTTTAAAAGATGAATTTAGTCTAAAACTGTGATAAATTTGAAATTATTCCCAAAAAAAGTCAATTCTATCTTATTGTCGATCTTAAATTTACAAAATTAATCAATGATCGATAGCAAACTAGCCTGGATGCAATAGGATGCAAAAATCTTGTCTAAAACCGTCGATGAAATTGAAACTACTCCTGAAAAAATGGTTTTAATCTTTTATTCATTTAATTCATAGATTCGACAATATCTACAGCATTTCAATTGGAAATTCATGAAGATTAATGAAGTTAAGATGATTGATTTGAATTGAATTGATTGATTGAATTTATCCACCTTTAAGATGAGAAAAAGGAAATTTGAAATTTACGTTATGTAGCCGAAAATGTACGAATTTCATTGCCATTACTTTTGCTTCTAACTAAATTTTTTATTTAAAATTCTATTGAAAACTGGTGTTGAAATTTTAATCTGAGGTAAAAAAAAATTAAAAAAAATACCATAAACGAGTGGTTTCATCAATTTTTTTTTTTTCTAAAATGCGTATTCATATACATTTGAGCATACAAGTAATTTAAAACTAATTTAAAGAACAAGTTTGAAAAATAGTTTTTTTCATACATCGTTGGAAACTAATCAAAGGATATTGGATTGCTGTAATTCATGTATTATTAAATTTCATTCAACTAGAATAAGTAAGAATTAGTTTTCTTAGAAATACAAATATGAATATAAATTCAAGTTATAATTGGATAATACCGATTATTCCAAATATTAAATTTAAAATAATAAATAATAAATTTTAAATAAACTTTTCATAAAAAATAATTTTTTTAATCCAAATCACTAATCATTCTAGGCGTTGAAATTTTGTTTTAAAATGACAAAATTTTTCATAAAAATGAAAAAAAAATCATTTTTTTAAGAAAAGAATTGCTATTCCATTGCACTGGAATAATTTTTCACTTTGGAAAATATTGAAATATAGACTTTAAATCTTTTTTAAAAAAATCGTTTGGGGACTCACCGACCAAATATTTTAATTTTGCTTGGAAATGACTCAGAAAAGGTCATCTTTTAATTTCTGAAAAAATAGAGTAACTGTTTTTTTTTCTTTTAAACATGTTCTAGGAACACACCGTGAAAAAGAGTACCTATATCAGTAATATTTCGTTAGTTTGAAACAAATACGTTGGAGCTAGCGGTATACAATTAGCGGAACCAAAAAAAAAGTGAAACTTTTTAATTCGCTAGCTCAATTAACATCTAGCAGCAAAATAAAAATGCTATCAAAAAGTTAGCGGAAAAATGAACGATTATCGGATTAGCGAATTTGTGATGAACACTGGTTAATACTTAAGCATAATTGGAATTTTGAATAATTAACTGAACAACGAATTCATATTAAAAGCCAAAAATTCATAATTCAAATAATGAATCCTGGTTAAGACTTTTGTATTTGGTTCATAATCAATAGGAACAGAGCTGCAAATTATCAGTGTCAGACAGCCAATGTCAGTCGACTTTGATACTGCTTTGCATGTCTATGTCATGCGATACTTATTTTTTGTCAGCGACATGTGCTTACAATGTCATGACCATGATAAATGAACGACATCATGCTTGCAACGACTTTTTTCTTCTTACGGCCAACAGCTACAATCTTTCAACTGTTGCGCAACTTATAACGTAAAGTCCCTCCCATAACAGCCAGAAAATGAAATAGAAAGATGATCGTATGTGTGGTGCGAGTAGAGTGCAAAAATGTCATTCAATATTGACATTGCTGAATGACCGACATTGTAGCTTTGTCATTCAACTTGTAGATGACTTTGATATTCTTTCGGTAACATTGACTACTAGACGTTGGTCGTGTCAAACGAAATTGACTGAAATTTATCAGCCTTGAATAGGAATTCTTATCTGAAAATCAAATTCAAACATCTTTCTCAAATTCGAAATTCAAATTTTATACTCAGGTTTATTAAGATTCGGAATTAAAATTTTTAATTTATATTAAGATTCAGCTTGAAATTAAGCCTTATGATAAAGATTCAAATATCAATCAAAGATTTTCACAAGGGATTCAAATAGCAGGAGGTCGTAGGTAATTTCATTATTTTGATTCTGGATTCAAAACTGAATTAAGTATGTTTGGGCAGATCTTCCGAATGGTATAAGAAAACACATCTGATCTTGATCGCGACAAACTTTAGAAGGGCAGTTTATTTTCCTAACATTCATTATTACAATTTTTCCCTCCAAAACTTTGTAGATGGATACAAAACAGAACAATGACGAAATGGCAACATTTAGGATTAAAATTATGGCAACTGATCCAGGGGTTTATGAAATCATCTCTATTGAGTTCATTTTAGAGTGACCAATACGAACGAGATTCATCATACCTGCCACCTAAAACTATTGTTTTAAAACAGTAACCCTAACTTTGTTTACATTTAACCTTAGAACTATGCAAACAACATATCGGAACATTAGAGTCAACGTTTTTGTTTTCAGCTTTTTCATTACTTGCGTCATGATTGGATCACACCACATAAACGGGACAACAGTGGTTGAATTTTGAGACACTCATTGTTGCGGAACTGGTAGGAACATTGAAACTTCGGCCTGGATTCTGGGAACATCACACTGGCTGGGAGATAGTTTGGACTATCGGAACAGCTGGGACAAAGAAACACTGCAAATTTCTTCACAATGAGTACTAACCGGACAGTTAGTACCTATGTGGTTTATCTATAGGTAGGGACAACCAAAAACTTAAGTAGGTATTAGTTCGTTGTATCCATACAGTTGTTTATGAACGATTGTGACGTAACGCGACGCCATAACGGAGTCGAGTATAAGGCGCCCAAAGGTAGCCATAGAAACTTATTAGGAGGACTGTTAGGGACGCAATAAAGTTGATTATTATTTTGAACTCATAGCGTCGCCGTACTAGGCGTCAGGAAGGAAAAGCGTAAATAAAAGGGTGCTTTGATTGAAATTTTTTAAATAACATGAAACGTTGAAGGTCGTCGATGAATGGCGACTTCAACGTCGAGACGCGCATGAAGGTTTGTGACGTAACAATCAACACATTGAAAAAACTGATTCTCACACTCGTGCAAGGGTAGTCTTTTCCCCACCTATAGATAAACCAGATAGAGTCAGTACTGCAGACGCCCGAATGGCTGGTGTAGGACCTGAACACCAGTTCCACCCATCCGGGTTGCTTTCTTATCGGGACCGGGTACTGCCAGTGCAGTGGTTTTCGGGATAGCGGAACATTAATGAATCGGCCGTAATAGCGTAGTCTAGATCGTGGATATCGGATGCTGCAGCGAGCGTTGGCCTATGATCGGTTTTGGTTCATAAATTGGGGTTCATTTCAGGGTTACCCAGGGCAGGATTGCTTAATGCAGAGCAGGGGTGATGAACTCCAGGCAAAAGCTTCCTGCATCCTGGTCACGGCACCAAAATGTTTGGGCAGATCTTCGGAATGGTATGAGAAAATACATCTGATCTTGATCGCGACAAACTTTAGAAGGGCAGTTTATTTTCTTAACATTCATTATTACAATTTTTTCCTCCAAAACTTTGAAGATGGATACAAAACGAAACAATGACGAAATGGCAACATTAAGGATTAAAATTATGGCAACTGATCCAGGGGTTTATGAAAACAATGTATATTAACAGGGGTTTATGAAAACATCTCTATTGAGTTCATTTTAGAGTGACCAATACGAACAACATTCATCAAAGTATTTAATCAGAGTCAGTTTGAATTCACAAACCAGAAAAAATCACATATTTGTATTAAATATACATTTGGATTCATATCAAGATTAAATTTTTTTTCGAATAAAAAAAGTTTTAAAAAAAATATTTACAGGATTATAATTATAAATAAAATCATTAATGATAAATTTTTGTTTGTCTAAGAACATGAACTTTATCTTCAAGCAAAAATTCAGCTGGAAATATATTTTATTGGTTTCTTAAGCACTATTTTCATTGCAAATTCATATAAAACAAAGTCTTCTATTTCAATCGAGTTTAAAAGAGTATAAAACTAATCTGATTTCAACCTCGAACATTATCTCTTACTTTTATTTGTAAATGTTAGATAAATTTTCATTCATTCTCAAAAAAATTATGCTTGTGGTTAAAATAAGGTTGCCAGAATTTTTTCCAGTCCCATCCGGGCCTAGCAATTCCGGGCATTTTTTCAAAAAACCTGGCAAAATCCGGGCATGAATTTCAATTTTTCAAATCCAATAACCGGGCAATAACCGGGCAAAACTTAGGTGTTAATATATAAAAAAGCACAGAAAAAATGCATAAAAAATGAAATTAATATTTAATTAATGTTATTGCAGACTTCCAAAAACGTTTAGGAACACTTAAATATTTAAAGGTTTATAAAAGTAAATCAGCGAAATTATTTGAAACAATTGTTGAAAATATCCATACCGTTAATCGATATTGCTGAAACTTACTAAAAAACTTTGATTTTTTTTGGTTTTTTTCGTGAAAATTGTGAAAAAGTCCGGGCAATATCCGGACTTTTTTCACGATATCCGGGCAACCGGGCCGGACCGGACTTTCTCGAAATTTTGCATCAAATATCAGGGCAAACCCGGATAAAACCGGGCAATCTGGCAAGCTTAGGTTAAAATGAATGGAATTATTACTTGACAATTTGGGTAAATGGAAAAAGCTTTTTTCACAATGAAACCTTCAAAATCCCTTTATTTACAAGAATGAATGTTTGTCTGCCTGTCTGTCTGTTCCTTATAGACTTGAAAACTACTGAACCGATCAAAGTGAAATTTGCTATGAAAGAGTTTTGGGGGTTGGAGATGGTTTCTAAAATACTTTTAAACCGCTCCGACTGAAAGAAGCTGGCCTCCCATACAAAATCAATGAAAATATGATAATTTTCGAACAATTTCCGGAAACTAACGACCAACGTGAAATTTGGCGTGGAGCCGTTTTAAGACCGATTATAGTTTCTTTGATGCTTTCAAACCCATTCAAGTCAAGTAGGAGAAAGCACCCATAAATTTTTTTAAAAATATCACACAATTCAGACAATTAAGGAAACTTCTGAACCGATGAACATGAAATATGGTGTGTAGCCGTTTTTAAGACCGGGAATGGTTTCTTTAATAGGGGAGAGTCGGGTATCGTGGGCCATGGGGAAACGTGGGCCGCTTTTAATATCTCAGATGTGTGTTGAGATACAAATCTCAAACCAACTGTCATCGTCGTCGTTTTGCGTGAGCATATATTCCTATATGTTGTTGACTGAAATACGCATCATATGCTTCTTTTGTTTGTCAAGCTAAAAAAAGTTAGAAAAATTAACTTACATAATTAAAAAAACACCCGCTAATTTCATCGATAGGCAACCTAAAGTGCATAGCAAAAATATGCTCATACGCTTATGATCTTAGTTTTGTCATGATCTTTCACGTGGAAAAGGAATTTTTGATGAAACATAAATAGGCCACACAAACGCAACCAATTTGCAAATCATACCTTGTGGGGAATCGTGGGCCACATATCTTGAATCACCTATATTGTTATGTTTTTATACACATTCAGAACTTAAAATACGTTTTACCTATCTTATAATTTCTCTTATGCCAAATGAAGGGTTATGAAAAATATTTTGTCCATCCTATATAAGAAATTTTGCCAAAACGTTCGCGACCCAGGTTTTGGAATCTATGCGATCATACACAGCTCTCTTTTTTATTTCATCATTTGAAGTTGCATTTAAATAACGAAATGAATTATTGTGATTTTTTTTCTTGCGCTAGAGTTTGCACACCAAAATTTCATCAATCCCCAATTTCGCTCTACGACTTCGCTGTTTTCTCTAACCGTCAAATGTGCATTCCTCTTGAATACGAGAACTAACTAATCACAGCAGTCCTGCCATTCCAAATTGTAAACAAAACATTTGAAAAAATCATGAAACTTTTTCGGAATTTCAAGGTATATTTTTAAAATATTTCATTATGAAACTTTGCTTTTATAATATCTAATATTATTTCTAGATCTAACGAAAGGTTCCCATTTACAACGAAGAAAGGTTGGCAAAGATGGGTCCACTGTAATATCTTTTATCAAAATAAGTAAGTTTATATTTAATTGGGCTAAAATCAGTGCATTTTCCAATTGAACTTTTTTTCAGCATCAAGTATAATGTGAGCTGTGTTCTGAAACCGTACCTAGTGGACAGCAAAGTATGTATCTCGGGAGTATTCTGGATTGAAACAAGGCTATGATAATGCTAGAGTCGAAGTTAAAGTAGAGAGCCTGATGGACGTGTTGTAGACATACGGCAGAACAGCAGGCTCGACCCCAATCTCAACCACTTCTTCACCATCTCAATGATTCCTTATCTTATCGCAGATAATCTTCACCATCTCAATGATTCCTTATCTTATCGCAGATAACTGTTAGAATAAATTTAAACTGGAAGAATAAACTTTTATTTATTTTCAAAATCATAATGTTTAAAAATATCCATCAATTCAATACAGACTTTTATGGCAACAGGTCAAAGAATTGCTTTAAAATGTTTCAGACGTTTAACCAGGGCCTTGAAACGGTCCAATATTGGTTTGTTACATGGTCTGGCTTTTGACTATTTCACCAGTTGTACGGACCGAACGGTCCGGACTTTAAGATTTGAGATATTTGACAGTCTAGCGTGGATTACTGAAATTTCGCTAAGAAAACATTGTCACATTGCAAACTTGTCTACTGATATGTGTAAACAAATATTTCAAGAACGTACAGAACAAGGTGTGAAAAAAAATTATTTAAATTTTTAACCGATCGAAAAATGTGCAGGCGAATCTAGTTATTCAAGAAAATTACAATAGGAAATCACAGTTTTGGGTCTACTCATAAACTTTGCATGTTATTTGGTCAATTTGGATGTGGTGGCCCACGATTCCCCACCATTTTTCAAAATCCAAAAAATATTGCTTTTTTAAAGCAATCACAATTTGGGTAAAATAACTTATTAAAAATTAAAAAAAAACCTTATGATATCTTGAAAAAGTAAAAAACCATACCATTTTTTATTTTCAATTTATCTTTTATAGTAAAGAAGTTATGGAACAACGAAAGAAAGTGGCCCATGATTCCCCACTCTCCCAAACTTTAATTTCAGACCCCTCCAAATCCTATAAAAGTGGGTGTTCTTATACAAAATTAACAAAAATATGATAAAAGCCTCTATGGATTTTTTGTTGAAAATTGATAAATGTTAGTGTTTTGACATAATTGACGATTACTGGAATGTAAGATAATAATACCTGAATAATTATAAAGAACCAACATATATTTTTGTAATATTGTTTAGGTATGTATTGTCCAAGTAGAGATGTTAAATAAAAGAAAAAAAATCACCATGCAGCCAACGGCCAGCAGCGAAGACGCCAGGCTTTTTTGTGGAACTTTTTGGACCTTGAAGTCCATGGAAGGCTATTTGTAACTTAAACACTGAGTGATGCGAATGACGTGTCATAAAAATTGCTATTTGAGGAACATTTTGTATCTTTCATGCTCGCATTTGAGAAAACTTGGTACCAACTTTAAGCACAAAGGTCTCCACCAGCAATAAGAGCTTTATTTTCAAAAGTTTAAACTTTTTTTGAAAAATTTCAACTAACCATTAAAATACTCAATAAGCTTTATTACTAATAAAAAATGACCGGTCAAACAATCGTCTACCTGCGACGCTCTGGGGCATCCAATTTGACTCGAACATTAACATTTTTCATTGCCAAAGTGCACGAAAAACGGCAACCAAAAAAAAAGCCCGAAACCCTGACCCCAACGAAGATGATGGAATTGAATGAGCTATTTCATTTTGTTCGTAATTGGATATTGTTCTTCCGGTTTTGGCTTTCATCAAACATTTTTCTATCGTCCCGAGTTTACTTTTTTTTCTCCTTCGCTCCTCGGTCCTATTTGTGTCCTTCCATTCCCGTTCCTGTTGAATGCTTTATCGTTCAATAATTGGGACCTTGGGGTGGTGAACATGGTAGGGATAGGCAATTTCAGCGGGCTTTGATTGATTAAGGTTCCGGGCATTAAATTATCCCAAGGGGATTGTACCGGTACATTATTGAAAAGAAGCAATCGATTGTTTCCTCTCAGCCCTAGATAATTTGTCGGTAGTCGACGACATTCAAAATAGAGAGCAGCTGCAGGGAGGGAAAATGAATGATATTTTCTCAATCATGTTCTTATAAAGATGGATTCAATTGATAAATTTAAGATCAAAGTATATTCCTGTCTCACGATATGTTTCATCTTTTAAGCAAACTTTGAAAACAGGCTGTTGGTAACAATTCTTCAAAAAATATCCTCCAAGCCCAAAACTCCTCATACGGTTTAGCTCTTCATGATGTCGCAAAACTTTCCGGAAAAATGTTCCGCACATTCTGAAGTGTCAAATTAGTTTCAATGAAAAAGTAAAAGCATGAAAACAGCCAACAAATGTGCCATTAGAAGAACGACACAGGGAAGTAGGAAGAACTAAGTAAAAATAACACTTCATGTATCTGACCCTCTATCGCAATCACTTCTCGGGAAAAGCCAATCCCATTGAGCATTCGAAAACGTTCGAAACAAAATCCTTGAAGAAAACTTTTCACCAGAAAGTCCAGTAATTGTTTTCCTCTTCCTGGACTCACAGTGTGACAATTCTTTTTCCGAAGCCAAAGAGTTCAGAGAGCGTGTCTAAAACGTGTCTTAAAATTAGAGGTGTATCCAGAAGAATCTTTGATTTTCTAATTTGATTTCAATTATTGATTAAATAAAAGGCACATTGTTTCTTTACGCTTAATTTTTAGTATTCCAAGGACTTTTTTTTATTCACTTATGTCCAGTTTGCCATTGATCATGGCGGTTTTATAAAATGACTAGTTGATTTTACCCGGCCTTGCTCGGGTTCACAAAAGATATGAATCAAAATGAGTCGTTTGATTTTTCGAAATATTGGAAGCTTTATATTCATCATTTTAAGAAATTGGGACCATGTTTGGCCACGTAAGTTTTGTAAGTCTTTTAAAAGTTTTTAATGAGATTATTCACTGTGTCTATCGATTTCTTTTATTTAGAAGAAGCTTATGGTTTTAAGGATTATGAATTGAATTTCAAAATAATTTCCTTCTTCTCTATCACAAAAAACTGTAATCTCTTTTGGAGACTATCCCACTTTTCAAGATGGATGATCTCCCTGTACAATGGTATATTTAAGTTTTATTTAATTAAAAATTTCTAAAAACACTTCCGAACCTTGTTGAACCATGTTTAAGACTCATTTGGCATGTTTTCAATTGTATGTTTGCTTTATTCGCTTTTTTAATTTAACACTGTTTTTCTTAAATATTGAAAGTTGCACTAAAAGTTTCTTGGAGTTATCGAAAAGAAATCATCTCTGAACCGCAATAACCATTTAAATGTTATGGAAATGGTCTTATTTGAGTTCCATTAATTATTTTGAAGAGTGATCAATGTTAAAATTCTTTTAAATCATTTGTTTGAACTCGCAGTACCAAACGGTTTTTTTCAAAATTGAATGGTAGAATTGAACACATTGATGACCAAAAATAAATCAAAAAGTATAAATAAATTGGCCAATGAAATAGGATTGCATAAAACTAAAAACGTCAGATTGAATTATCTTATCAATTTTCTAATCCCCCATTTAGATTCCCCGGCGGCTATCAAAGCGTTGAAATTGCAGCCTTCAACATATATGTAACTCTGAATCTAATAATTTTTTCTTTCTCTATAAGGAATCCTAAAAATTTGAAAATGGTTGGTTAAAAGCCGGAGTTTATGAAAATCGGTTCATTAGTTTTTCAGCATTCAGTCCAAATAGTTATTCAGCTGAAGTAGCCAATTCACTGTTGACTGTTCAGTTCACTGTATATCCTTGTAAACTATCAAAGCCCCCCAGCGGGGCGGTAGGCAGCACATTGAAAATCACTACAATTTTCGTCAATATATTCTTTACATGATAGTTGTTGTTTTTTTTAATACAAAATGAAGGCTCATTATTGCATCCAAATATCTCGTACCGGTACCACGTGTTTTGAACAGTAGGAGGAAAAAACACCCGCCAAAATTTTACCTTTCAAATCTTTTATGCTCAGCAAGCTTTGATTTGCTTTCCAGTTCACGTGAACTCTTGATGGTCGTTTCTAATGCCCGGCCCATGGTGATGGTGAAAACAACCCCGCCTAAGGGAAAAAATTGGTTCTGAAAAATGGGTGCCATGACTTTTGGTTTGTGGGAAAAAAACGAAAGTTCTATGGGAGGGTCCCTTTTCTCAGGTGGGAGGGGCTCGAAACTATTACTAAAACCTTCCCATGGTCCAAACACATAACTGTACCAAATTTCAGGCTGATCGGTTAAGCGATGTGGATTTGTATAAGGTGCATACAAACATATATAGTCCAACTCATCTTTATATATTAGATTTTGATATATCCTTAGTAATATTAAATGAGTGGAGTCCAGAATAGAGTTGTCCAAATTGCCCGACATTTGAAAAAAAATATGCTAAATGAAGTCTTTGGATGAAATATTTGTCATAGTTTAGGCTTTAAGAAAAACTATTTAAAAAAAAAAACGACCGAAGAGGACCATAGTTATTCATGAAAAACTGGATTTTTATGTTCCTCCCGAACAAAATGTCTTAACATCCCATACAAACTTTAGGTTCGTTGAGCGACCCCTTCCCGTGATCCGATCTGGCCCAAATTTGGCATGAGACCTTGCACTAGGCCTAGGATCAATTTAACCCTGCAGTGCATACCATTCCACAAGCTTAAAATTTCTCATACAAATTTGGGGCAGTCTAGGCCAGATCCATTTTAATTCGTTCCTTAATAATCGATGTATTATTTGATATTAGTGATGTGATTTTCCTCAGTTATTTAAACGCTTTTTTAAGACACAACTGTCAACCGCTGCCTGCGGAATATCATCCGCGCTTGATGGCCTGGCAACTGGATCTCGAATGAGGAACTACATCGCCGGTGTCATCAAAGGGCGCTAGAAATCGAGATTCGGGAACGTAAATGGAGATGCATTTAACACACGCTGCGAAAAGATGAAAACGAGATTTGCAGAGAGGCGCTAGATTGAAATCCAGAAGGTCATCGAAGAAGAGGCAGACCCAGAAACTCGTGGCGGCGAAGCCTAGCCGCTGAAATCCGAACTGTCGACGAGAATCTTGACTGGGACCAGGTGAAGACGCTGGCTCCGGATCGTCAACAGTGGAGGTCTTTTACCACGGCCCTATGCACCGGAGGATCGGCGCAGGATCATTAAGTAAGTAAGTAACTGTCATCTCTGAAATTAGTTTATAGACTACCTCCTACAGCAATGAAGTATAGGAGGCCGATGACGAAAGTATTTTTTCAGCGGAAAATATTTCAAGTGCTCTCATACTCATATTTCAAAAGTTTATTTTTACATATCTATATACATATATAAAAAGCAATTTCTGTATGTTTGTTTGTTTGTTTGTTTGTTTGTTTGTTTGTTTGTTTGTTTGTTTGTTTGTTTGTTTGTTTGTTTGTCCTCTATAGACTCAGCCGTCTTAAGAGCTAGAGAGCTGAAATTTGGCATGGATACTCTTTAGGACCAGGAAAGATGAAAAATGTTTTCAGATTTTTGGATGACCCCTTCTAAAGGGGGTCGTCCATACAAGACAAATATTGTTTTCACCATGTTGACGTTATTTTTCGTCGGATCGTGTTGAAAATGTGCACATGAGTGTGTTGAAAGACGAGCAATCGATTTCAGGTGACAAATTTTGTGTAAGGGGACAGCCAAAGGGGTCGTTCATATTAACCGTTCGCTGTTTTTGCGATATAAACGTTATTATACATCGTATTCAGATGAAAATTGGTACACGATAGTTTTGAGTGACCTGCAATCGATTTGAGGTATCCAATTTAGTGTAAGGGGCCGGCAAAAGGGATCATCCATATTAAATTTGCAGTATCTTAGTGATATGGTCGTTTTTATGCATCGGATTGGGATGAAAATTTGCACATAGGAATTATTAGGGACAAACTGATTTCACTTATCCAAACTAAAATCAGGGGTCGGCCAAAGGGGTCGTCCATGTTAACTATTCACTGTTAATGCGATTTTGTCGTTATTATACATCGGATTCAGACAAAAATTGGTACACGAGGGTTTTGAAAGATGAGCAATGGATTTCAGGTATTCAATTCAGTTTAAGGGGCCGGCAAAGGGGGTCGTCCATATAAACCTTTCAATATTTTTGCAATATCGACGTTATTATACATCGGATTGGGATGAAAATTTCCACACGGTAGTTTTCAGGGACGGGCAATTGATTTCAGATGTCAAATATTTTGCCAGGGATCGACGAAAGGGGTCGTCCATATAAATTAATTTCTCACTATTTTTAGCAATATTGACATTATTATACAATGGATTGCTTTGAAAATGTGTACACGGGAGTTTTGAGGGAAGGGCAATCGATTGCAGATATCAAAGTTTATATATGAGCCCCCGAAAGGGGTTTAGCTTTTTGGCAATAATTGCGTTGTTATGCAATGATTTAGTCGAAATTTATACACTTGGTTTTTGATTCCAGATTTCATATTTAGTAACCGAAAACAGATAAAGTTATCGTCCAATAGTTTTGCAATTATTACTTAACAATGAATTTGGAAAATGCTTGGCAATTGACTTTCATACAAACTGTTCATGACATATTCCAAGTTGAAAGCGAAACGGAGTTCGTATGGGATCAGCTAGTTAATTATAAAATTCATTAACGATCAAGAAGTTGTAGGGCATTCGCGATATGTTCCAAGAGAGTGTAGCTTATTAAATCAAAAAACTTGATCCATTTCCTGACCTCCTACAATGCTGTCGGCCACTCATACTAATTTCTTCTTTTTAGGTATCTCCGGAAAATACAGGCGAAAATTTGCAATGAAAAGTTTCTGGCTGGAAAATCAAACAGTTTATTAATTAATCTATCGAAAATAAACTGTGGCAAAATGACTAATTCTAATACTCATTATATGAAAAGTTGTTGACTCAAAAAAGCACCAGTGTTAGTTAACTTTCGGAGGCTATCTAGATTAAAGTGAAAAGAAAAGAAAACATGCCATATTGAAATATTATTTGAAGATATTTTTGAAAATGTGCGGGTTATGTAAAAAGGCTGAAACTGGAATTAATAAATCCAATTCCATTGAGAAGACAACATTAAATAAAAATGAAGTTTTAAGCGAGTCGTGAGGACAGCCTGATTATGTTCACAATTTTAAGCGGGTTGAGAGGACAGCTTGAATTAAGAAGGCGAGTTGAGAGGACAGTCTGTCCTTGCGAGTTGAGAGGACCGCAAAGTAAGAACTGCGTGTTGAGAGGACAGCTGTATTTAAATTTTAAGGCGAGTTGAGAGGATAGCCTGAACGTATCGATATAAATTTCAAGCGTGTTGAGAGGACAGCTTGAAATAAGAAGGTGAGTTGAGGGGACAACCTATGCTTGCGAGTTGAGAGGACCACAAAGTAAGAACAGCGTGTTGACAGGACAGCTGTATTGAAATAATGGCAAGTTGAGAGGACAACCTGTGAATTGTCAGTTTGAAGGACCGAAAAATAAAAACATTGTGTTGAGAGGATATCTGTATTGGAAAAGGCGAGCCGATGCACGCGATTTAGGGTAATCGGACGATGAGAAGAATGTAAGATGATAGAGTTTTTAGACGGTTGGAAGATAAGAAACAAGAAAGCTGAAAGAAGGAGAAGATGCTTTGGCAGACAGATAGCAAGTTGAAAACAATAGATAGAAGAAATTGTGTGGCAGCTATGAGTAAAATAAATGATTACAAGATAAGAAGTTGATATGATGAGAAAATAAGTTGATTAGAAGATTAAAAGGTCCAGAAAATAAATGGTGAATATCAGAACGCAACAAGTTTCAAAAATTAAATAATTACTAGTAGAATAGATGAAAAGCGATAATATGAGATGAATGGCAGATAAGGGAAGCTGATCAATTAGATAATAAAATCAATGAAGAGGACAGTTAAACATAAAAGTCAAAACCTGCCAAAACAAAATATGGCGTTTAAAATTTGATGGGTTGAAAACCTTCTGTCCGTTTTTTTTTTTGGTCACGAATCGCTATCCCCGGATGCTGTGCACATCATCCGGCCACAGTTCAGCTCTGCCAAACTCAGCACTTTGGACTTCATTGACCCTTACGGTGTTTCACTATTTCTTTTCGATGCCTTTTCCAACATCACTACTAAGCACGCCAAAACCAAATTTGAAAATTAAACCGCTTACAAACGTACTGATTAAAACAATTGCTTTCAGTCAACTGATTCCCACAAAGCCTCATGCCAAACTTGAGGCTTGAGGCATTCAAATTCAATGGAACAGGCCAGCTTGACTCTCTTTTTCCATAAACATTCAATGGCATGAATATATATGCTCTGAACAAAACTGGATCGTAAATAAACAAATGGGAAAGGCCCTCCGTCCGCAGTCCCCAACGGAAGAGATCTGTCAGAGAGAATGCTATTAGAGAGAGGAACTATCAATGAATTCATAAACATCGTCTCCGTCTCACTGATAGAGGACTCAAAGCGTGCTATTTGAATGCCTCAGGGGAAAATATTCATGAGGAATTGAAACACTGATGTGTAGGCAATCCCAGGTTCCGTTCATTTGACGGGCATCTGGTAACATCAGTAGACAACATGAAGAGACGGGATGTCCCAGGCCAGGAGGTGCCGCCAGGATTACTCTCGATGCCTCCAAGAGTCACGCTGCGGTTAGCATGCGTAAGCTCACGTCCAACGATCGGGAGGAGTCTTTGGATCCGCAACCAGGCAGCGCGAAAGTCCGAAGGTCCACTTGGAGGATCATCCTGGAGGAATTGGTCGGAGCTGGCTGGAAAACCAAGCTGTGTGCAAGAGCTGTTTGGCAGGGAAGCAAGCGGCCAACAAATTCCACAACGTTGAGCTCCCTCAGCCAGGTAGACCGCTTGAGCTCTTGCATTCTGACGTGTGTGTGGGTATATGGAGGTGTCGACGTTCAATGGATTTGGGTATTTCGTCACCTTCATCGTAGTCTTCATGGTAGTCTATCTCATTAAAGCACAAGAGTGTGGTGTTCGAGCACTTCAAACAATATGAGGCTATGGCAACAGCACACTTCGGTTAGAGGTTGGGCAAGCTGCGATGTGACAATGAGTGTGAATATATTCGCAACAAATACAAAGGTATTGTTATGAGAAAGGTGTTCAGATGGTATTAACGGTCCTGAGCAGGCTTCCGAAAAGTACAGCTTTGCTATGACAGCTTTTTTCTTGCCAAACAAACTGTCTCGGTTTTCCTTACCACTCGGTTCGCTGCTGTGACGTCGGTAACGAATCGTAATACTTCGGCTACATCGCACACGTGCGAGAACCCAGGCTGTATCTGAACAATCTGCTCAAAGCATGCGTTGCCGAAAGTGTTGTGCTTTAAGCTGTAGCGAACCCAACCGACAGTTCGGTTTTCATCCCTCCATGCCTCCTGTTTCAAAAATAATTTCATCCTAACTGTCGGCTGCAGGGCGTGACAGTTTTTGCAGGACTGTCACGGGTGACTGTCATGCCCATTCCGTACCCATGCCCGATCGTATGCGCTGCTGCTTGATTTCGAATAGATCGAACGAGCCATCTATTTGCACCGAGCAGCAGCATACGATCGGCGCGTAACGCGATATGTGGTGCCGGTGCAGGTTAGGCGGAAAGGGGTGGGGAGGGTGATTGGGGTGATCACCACCCGCAGTAGCTTCAAGCAAAAGGAAAAAACGTTCGTTCGAAATCAACTCAGCCCGAGCGAATCTCAGCTACAGTCGGACGTAGTAAGTAGTACTGTCATGCGAAGTTCAACGTATTGAAAACTGTCACGAAGATTTTCCCAAAACTGTCACGAAGCTTAAAAAACCTTCATACCCACGAACAAACTCTCGCATGAGGTAAAACAAGCCATCGCTTTACATCGCCCGACCGCTCCTTTTAAAACTGTCGGGGAAGAAATATTCGGGAAGCTTTCATCGAGGTGCATGTGAGACGTTCGCAAGAATACTGTCGTTCGCCAGTACTTTTCGGAAGCCTGGTCCTGAGTACTCCACAGCAGAACGGCGTTAGTAAGCAAGCCAACCGAACTTTGATGGAGAGGGCCAGGTAGCGGATTGTCAAAGACGTTGTGGGGCGAAGTAATTTTGTGTGCTGCGATCACCAACAAGAGCGCTGGTGACATCAAGACACCTTTTGAGATGCGGTTTGGTCGGCGACCAAGACAAAGCAATCTTCGTATTTTCAGGTACCCATTCTACACGCAGATCCCGAAGGAAAAGCGGCAGAAGCTTGATTCCAAATCTAACGACTCGTTTGAATCGAGCTGATGCATCGAGATTCACCGTAACGTCAGCGTGATGAAGTCTATATAAGTGCGAGTTGATTCATCACCCTCATCTATTCAGAAGCTTTCTGAGAGCGCACCAATGTGTCAGATCAACAATGCACATTCGAACAGCTAGACGATGCTCATGCAGCTGAAAACGCATTCGAGTAGTCAGCCGATGTGCATGCTAATCCCGATCACACTGTAGTTAACAGTTTGGTTGTTGACGATCGTGGCAAGAGCGACTACGAGAGCAGCGCGAAATTCCCAGACGATGACGATGATGACCAAAATTCCGTCACCGGCCCTGAGACGAATTCAGTGAACAAGAGAAACTTCACAGCGCAACGTGGCTAACGTAGCCAGTGTTGTTGATGAGGAGCTATCCAGAACATTGCTGAGCTAAAACGCCCGGACGACTGGGATTCCTAGGATCACCATAGACAAGGGGATGACAGCCCTGATGGAGAACAAGACTTGGGAAGCGGTTAGCTTGCCCCTGGGTCACAGGATCATCCTGTTGAAATGCGTGTTCACCGTGAAGGACGATGATCGCTACAAGGCCCGATTGGTCGCGAATGGATGTTCCCAAAGACCAGAATTGGACTACTGGGAAACCTATGCACCAGTTGCTGAGATGGAGAGTGTCCGAACTCTTGTCTTTTGCGAACAAATACGACATGGGGGTTTATCAGATGGATGTCAAAACTAAATTCCTGAATGGAAATTTAGAGAAGGTTATCTTCTACAGTTGCCTTATGATAACATCGGCAAGTCGAAGGTCGTTCGATTGCACGGCTTGAAGCAAGCGGGTCGTGCTTGGAAACAGCGATTCGACGACGAGATAAGAAAGCTTGGTTCCTATCCTTTGAAGAGTGGCTGTTGCGTTTACCGGTTCTGCAAGCGAGGACTCACCCTTATCCTGTATGTGAATGATATCCTGATTGCCAATAAAGACTTTTCAGAGGTTATCATGATCAAGACCGAGCTTGGAAGGCTATTCCAGATGAAGGATCTCCTCAGGTTCTGCAGCGATTTGGTTTGGCCAAACCATTCAAGGAATTGATAGATTGTCTACAATAAGGCTCGATAGCTTGGTATCAATCCAACAGGTCCAGATAGTACCGAAAAAGATGATATCGCCAAATAGTCCTCAAATGAGACCGATTGAAACTTTTTGGGCCCACATGAAATCGTATTTTAAAAACATGTAAAGCCTGCAGATTCTATCGAAAACTTTGCAGAAGTGCTGAAAAAAGTAGCCAAATCAGTCTGTGCTAAAGATAATAAGCAGTCTTCGATCAAAAATTCGATCCATTGCCTACAATTTACTAGAATTTATTTGTTTATCGATTCACTGTAAAGGAAGACTTTACAGAACCCAAAAGTGAAAAAATAATTAGGATTTGCTCCTGAATTGTGTTTATACTGTTCATTTTAAATCGTGCTTAGACTGAATGAGACACCCTATATTACTCCCTTCGTATACCAATATTCTTATCATATGAATCATACGTTTCGATTTAGAGTTTCTTTATCCAAGAAGAAATATATTGTCAACATGTACAAAACACTTATTCAAACCTGATGAGTTCAAATGTATTGTTAAAAACTTTAAATTGCATGCAGTGATTTATTTGACAAGTCCTCCCAATAACTGGTGGTTCATGTCCTTCGAAACTCGAGAAACTTTTGCTTGCTCACTCATTGCCGCGAAATAATGTCAGACGAAAAATCTAGAAACAAAACTGTAACCATTCACCCACCGCAAGTTAGCTGGATAGAGTAAGCACACTACTGTCTGCACAACCTCCCAGGAGCCTTTCTGTTCCTCCCCCGCTCACAGAAAGTGCACCCAACTTTTCCTCACGTTTTTCCCATTCCGTGATTCATTGTCGTCTGTGTAGCGGAAAAGTTTCGTTCCGATTCGTCCGGCTGACTGCAGGGAACAAAAGTTCGATCTCTGCTGTTGTTGTCCTGTTTCGGAGACATTTTGCGGAAAACTTACTCCATTCCGATGGGGATTGCATTGCTCGGTGAGCGCGCGTTCTTCTCTTTATTCGGGGAAAACCAATGACCAATCCATTATACGATCGGAAAAGCAGAATAAAAGAAACTTTCTTCCGTTGCCCATTGATTTCGATTCGGAAGACTGCGATGAACGTTGGAATTACATGAGCGAGCAGAGTTACGCTACAAACAACAGGCAATTGGAGAGACTTTTCATTCTACTTGATTCCACCGATTTGTGCGGTGCAAAGATAAATGTCGGAGCAGCGGGAAACTTTTACAAAGAGGATGAAAGTCTTCGACAGTTATTCTCGGAGGGATATGTTATGAGACATGTGTAGGGAAAGTATCAATTTATTTCCTTAAATATTTTTATACGGTTGTGTGCTAATTTAAGGAGTTACCATATAGATGCAGAACAAGTTGATAGCTAGTGAAAATCAGTAATCGACATGCCGAAATTCAACAGTTGAATTGTACACCTGAACCTAGCCTAGCAATTCCGGGCATTTTTTTTTTAAAAACCTAGCAAAATCTGGGCATGGATTTCATTTTTCAAATCCAAAAACCGGGCAAAAACCGGGCAAAATTGCGGACTTCCAAAAACTTTTTGGAACACTTAAATATTTAAAGGTTTATAAAAGCAAATCAGCGAAATTATTAGAAACAAACGTTGAAAATTTCCATACCGTTAATCGATTTTGCTGAAACTTACTCAAAAACTTTGATTTTTTTTGGGTTTCTTTGTGAAAATAGTGAAAAAATCCGGGCAATATCCAAACTTTTTTCACGATATCCGGGCAACCGGGCCGGACCGGACTTTATCGAAATTTTGCATCAAATATCCGGGCAAATCCGGATAAAACCGGGCAATCTGGCAAGCTTACCATATATAAAAATGAATTTTTGTCTGTCTGTCTGTTTCCCATAGACTCGAAACCTACTGAGCCGATTTACATTAAACGTAGCAGGTGAAGAATTCTGATGCCAGGGAAGGTTCTAATTATAGTTTGGAACCCTTCACTGTCACTGGATGGGGGGAGAGGGTTGATGGTTTGAACCCCTTTTTTTCCAGTGGGGAGATAATAAGGGGCAGGTGGCCTTTCATACATTTTTTAAAATTACTTGATAACTAATCAAGCAAATGGAACCGAATTTGGCATGTAAGGCTATTTTGATACGAGGAATGTCTCTATGGCTATTTGTGACACCTCCCTTCTTCTAGCGGGAAGAATGAAAGGAGAAGGAGAGCTTCATATAATTTTACTGCATAACTCTTCAGCAAATGGAACCTAATTTGGCATTAAATGGTATTTGGATACGAGTAATGCTTCAACGATAAATTGAAGTCCCTTTTTACTTTCAGCAAGGAAATATATAGGAAGAAAGAGGGAAGGGGGCTTCCAAAAATTCTTTTGGTTTAACAAATTTAACAATTTAGTTTTCAATTGATCAATGAATAAATCAAGCACGAGTTTACATTTTTAGGACAAAGCAATTGGCGTTGAGAACCAACAATATGAAAACCGGTGAGATATAAAAACAGTACCATAGTACCAGAATTTACTGTTTAAAAGTTGTTCAGGATCGCCCCTGATGGCATGGATCGATAGCATCAGACCTTTCTCCGATAAATGAAAACCGCACACATTCTTAAAACATTACAAACATAGTGGACTGTATTTAAGCAACATTTTTCTTAGACCTAATTACAAAACTGAACTTAGCTTAGCTTAGCTTAGCTTAGCTGGATTGACTACTCACATCCACCTTAATCATAGAACTGGAAATGCTATATCGACAGTTTTTCAATCATAATTATTATCTTAACGGTTATGCTCATTTTACTTAGTGCACTTTTCATAAAGCGACCAACCTACTTTATTTTCAAGATATACTCAGAACAAATTCTTAGATCGTGTTCCCCTAACTATGTTAAACTCTTGTCATTTGACTATAAATCTGCTGATCTTTTAAAAACCACTAATTTGAAATATTCCAAAAACAAGGTAAAACATTCTACTACACATATTTCACACACCCAAATAAAAATTTAGATGTATCTGTGGATGTATATTTATTAACTCAAATATTCTCCATTCCTACCAGAACTGAAACCAACATTATGTTCAAGCTTACATTAGAACAAGTATAGTAAATATGTACTGAGGTAGTTTATCATAATGTGTGATTAAATTATAATTTTTTTGAAAGAACTAATTTTTAAATAGACTGCAGAGTGACATTTAAGCTACAAATATTGTATGGAAATATATGAAAACAAGTGTTGTCCGGTAACATTGTGATCTCTGAAAAAAAAGATCGTTCGAAACGACCAACATAAGAAGGCATTCGATAAGAAAAATATGCATGACAAAATTGTTTCAAATGATAACCCACAAAATTAAGAAAAATTCTCGCTTCAAATTATTGGAAGAATAATGTTGGATTGTGTATATCAGTCATAGTGCAACCGAGCGTGCTGATCCAAACAGAATATTGTGTATGAAAGATTAATCCATTTCATTGAAATCAGTCATTGTACCTACAGATACGGTTCAAACAGTCGTTAATTCATCCCTCAGGGACACCGTAGAAGCTTAGTCATCCTATAGCAACTCCACACTTTTATGTGGATGCTAAGTGCACAAAACTCAAATTGATTCAACCTTCACATTTTTGTATTAGAAATCGCACCACACCGCACTTAAGCCCCCAATAAGCAGAATCGAATTCTACTCTACTTCACCGTCTCAATTGAAACACTAAAAGAGAGTTTGAGCACGTATAGGGTCAAGTGGGGTAATTATGAACACGGGGTAATTCCGAACAAGTGCCATACGCGCTGCTGTGGGGGATGAATGAACACAAAAAGTTCCAAAAGTGGTAGTTTAACATCCGATTGATAGCTGTAAGGTGTTTCCGATCTGTTTTCAAATCATAATGATATCATTTCAGATGTTTTAAAAAACCATTACCTCGTGAAACGGAAATCGTTTCGGACAGTGTTTAACTTAGGGGGCCATTCATTGATTACCCAAGCATTTCCAGATTCCTTTCCCCCTCCCTCCCCTTGTTAGAAATTCATTAAAAAATTACTCCTCCCCCCCCCCCCTTCTATAACATCTTAACACATTAACGATCGTGGAGAAATCTTAGCCGGGAAACATCAACACTCGGCATTTATATCCCAGAATCCACTGGCCAAATTCAATGAATTTCATAATTAAATTAGGTCTGTAATGTGTTAAGTTTTGAATTTTTGAGAATTTTTTTTTCCAGAATTGAGATTTGGATTAAGAAAAAAAAAACAAACCAATTCTTTTCAGTCTTTGAAAAAAAAATTTGAACCCCATTTTTTTAACCTGAAAATGAAATTTAAAAAGTGGAAAAAATGAATAAAACAGAAATTTTGAAAAAAGCTCAATCCGTAACCAAATTTTAACAAGTTTTAATTTTGTTTCGAAAAATAGTGATAAAAACTTGCTTTTCTTTCATAGAAAAAAAGGCAGTCAAAACTTTTACCGGTAATACCAAAACCGAAAACCTGTATCCCAGGAATAGTTCTCTTACACCGAATACAGGTTTTACGTGCTTCCAAAACCAGGTTTTTTTTTGGTAATTGATAAACAATAAGGTTATAAACCAAACTTGAAGAAATGTTTAATTTGACTAAAAATTAAATTCACCATTTGTTTACAAAAGGTTTACTGATTGAGCTTTTATTCATACCTGTGTGAAATTTTACAATATTATGAACCTTAAATCTCTGTGGTGAACATTAAAATATATGAAAAACTTTGATAAATTTAATTGGTGAATAAGTCCATAAAGCAAAGGTGAATTTTCCTTTACGTTTGGACAACGTGCTGCTCTTCAGAACATTTTCTTGCAGTCTAATTTTTTACCTAGATACTTTTTTCAATGTTAATTTAAGCCTACCCCTTTTCAGATACCTGATAGATACTTGTTTCAATGTTATTTTGTTCGATTTTTTTTTTTAGTTTGGTGCAAAATAAACATATTTTGGTTGAAGATTTTCTCTTTCAGTTTGTTGAGGTAAACTTCGGTATTACTTCAATTTTTTTAAAAGAATAGAGCTACTTATGTAAAATTTCATACAGGTGATAACAAAATTTATAAGTTTATAAGTGTCAATATTTTTCAAAACTGTCGATCGTATAGAACTGACAAGAATGGTAAAAAATGACTGTTCATTGATCCAAAAAGATTTTAATGAGTGATTTACCAACCAACCCTTTAAAACTATTTTCGAATTTCCTGTATATCTATGGGTTGCAATTTCATGTTACCTCGCACGTACGTAGGCTTTTCACGTACGTGCGAGGTATCATGAAAGCCCACGACATTTTGGTGAAGACTTGATGTTTGCTGCGCAGGACATTTTAAACGGATGTAAAAACTATCGAGCCTAACTAGTCTAAAATTTCACACGTATGGAGAGGTCCTATAAAATAAAATGTTCTGTAAAGACATAAAGAAATTGAAAAAAGAAACTACTCAAAATGTAAAAGATGCAACAAAGAAATTAAACTCTCGAAACAAAAGATAGAAAAATATCAATTAAAAAGAACACTAAATAGCTAATTATCTATTGTTTTACATCGTAATTTTGATTACATTTGTTTATTTTGCAAGTTTTATACATGAATTGGATTGAGTTTTTATAAAACAACCCATTTTCTTGTTACTGCTAATAATTTTCATTATTTGGTGATAAATTGAGATTTTCTGTCACCATATAAATCATATTGGACAGGTCTCGGGGTAAATATGAACATAGTCCGGGGTAATTATGAACTGAGTTTGGGGTAATTATGAACATAATTTTTTAAGTAAAAAATCACCATACACTGCTTACTATGGATAAATGTAACGTATAACTACTGTTACTTTTCAAAAATTTTATACCAAGTTCGTAATCCATGTTCATAATTACCCCCTAGAGAGTGGGGTAAATATGAACAGACGGGGTAATTATGAACAGACGTCCCAAGGACAGAGGTTGCGACCGAAAAACAAAAGTTGTTCTACAGAATGATTAAGAGCACGGAAACATTCATTGATGGTAGCTTTTCAGAGTTTGTGATAAGAAATTAACATATGGCGACTGTAAGTGTGCCAAATGAAGAAATTTTGTTCATAATTACCCCACCTAGCCCTACTCATCTTAAGCTCCTATTGATAAAGATGTTTCGATTACTTGGTAGGCAATGCGTCAGCACCTTGTTTTTAACTTTTCCACTATTTCTTCCGAAAATCATCATCATAGTTTCTTTTCTCTCTTCTTAATCTTAGACTTAATTACAAAACTGAACTTCCGACGAACAATTATTCTGACTGAGCAGATGTCCGTGAGTTCGAGCAAAAGAGTAAACATCGAACACAGTTGTACCGGATAAGTTTTTCAATAACTTTCCGCCAACTGTAACGTTGATAAAGTCGCGAATGCCACAAAGATGGTAAAACGACTATAATCGAAACAAAAAAAAATATCCTGACTGATGGCCATTCTGGCCTCTGACTCTGGCCCCAAGGCCTCAGAAAATACCGTTCTTGCTCCAATGATGGTTGGATGGGAAAAGAGACCGAGTAAAGGGTTAGATTTTGCTAGACCCTTTGGAAAAGCCACTTCGTTTCCGAGGAAAACTCGAATGTATTGGCGCGCATTTCAGGGGTTAATGCGCGCAGCATCGCCATGTTACTACTGGGCCTTTTCTATTGTTAGGGTGGTTCAACGAAGCTCCTTCGTTCCAGAACAAAAGGGAATAATAATATTTCTTCGAATTATATGAATAGATAGCTGTATTATTAGGCGTTTTCTAGGATTCAAAAGGTTTAAAAAGGGTTTAAAGAGATTTTCTTCTAGCACCAAGGTTATTTGAAATTTGAGCTAAAATTCTGTTTCAAACTGCATTCTTCATTAACATGACGTGAAATGATGAAACAAATTTTAAATCAGAAAAACACAGGCTTCGATTTTTTTTGTCTAGTTCGTGTATTGAAAATTAACAGTTGTATGAAGAGATTAACCACCGTAATTTTTGTTTGTTACTTTGATTGATCGGCCTAGCGGTGAAAAGTGATGTCCTTTTTAGTAGGGACATCTAAAGATTATGAAATTTTTTTATATAGATGGATAGAAGGTTAGAAGAAATGAAAGATGGTGAAAATGAGCGGGTAGAATTTGTCTAGAAGCATTACCATCACATACCAAATTTTTGTTCCTCACGAGCCTACTACTATGAAGTGGTAGATACAGATAGAGTTGCATCTACCACCACACATTAGTAGGCTTAGCGTGGTCCGCCCCACAAGCGAGAACTTGTAGTGCGGACGAACGGTTCGTCCGCACTACAAGTTCTCGCTTGTGGGGCGGACCACGCTAAGCCTACTAATGTGTGGTGGTAGATGCAACTCTATCTGTATCTACCACTTCATAGTAGTAGGCTCGTGAGGAACAAAAATTTGGTATGTGATGGTAATGCTTCTAGACAAATTCTACCCGCTCATTTTCACCATCTTTCATTTCTTCTAACCTTCTATCCATCTATATAAAAAATTTTCATAATCTTTAGATGTCCCTACTAAAAAGGACATCACTTTTCACCGCTAGGCCGATCAATCAAAGTAATTAACAGTTGTGTTTATGAATTATGATAAAAATTCAAGTATCTTATACAGGGTCCAGCAATTGAAGTGCTACATTGAAACTAACAAATAATTTGATCAAAACAAAACCTTTTTCTTTTCGAAATGAAGAGTTAATCACCGTAAATTTGTTTAATGAAATTATTTTATCGGCAATATCGGTGAAATTGTATATTCTTTGAGAAAGAATATTTAAGAATTGAAAGAATATAGACGGATAGAAGATTAGAATAAGGTGAAAGATGTTGAAAATGAGCGGGAGGGTAATTTTAATTTGAAAACTTTTTTTTTTACCCTCCCGCTCATTTTCAACATCTTTCACCTTATTGTAATCTTCTATCCGTCTATATTCTTTCAATTCTTAAATATTCTTTCTCAAAGAATATACAATTTCACCGATATAGCCGATAAAATAATTTCATCAAAACCTTTTTCTTTCAAAATTTAATACGATTTACATCAAAGCAGATCATATTTTCAAAATCCATTGGCGCCTTTCGATTTTTTTTGTACTTGAGCTTAACCACTCGCTGCAGAAGCTCAAGGCACATATTCTAAAAATCCCGCAGGTGTTTTTTGTGGTATTTTATCCCAGGATTCAACTAGATGGCGCTTCATATACTTCCAAGCCGTCACGTTTTGTGGAGTAGACTTCGGGCTTCTGTATACCCTAGACAGCCAAGTCCATAGGGTTCAGGTCCGGCGAACTCCCCGACCACTCCGTACTCGAAATTAATCCTCGAAAAAAAAATCGCACACAAAAATTGGTACCTCTTTCCTAAGCCAATGCGAAGTTCTGCTGAAAAACCACGAAGCAAAACCAAAATGAGGACGTGTCCACAGTACGAGGACAAGCCGTAGAACTATTTTCGATACGTAAATTGATTGATCTACACCTCTTCAGGGTGTTCGGTTGATCTTCACCAGGAAAGTACGGGCGATTCCAACTCAGACCTTCAGCAAGACAGATTTCTGTCATCTTGTGGCCTTTAATACGTTTGCATAGGTTCGTGATCTCTCTGGCAACCAAAATCTGTCATCTGTTTTTTCATGAACCGCTGTACGGCGACGAACTCATCGGCAGAAAACACGATATTCTCCAAATTTTTCGTGCGCCGACTGCGTAAGCTGCGCCTTCGTCCTTTCTACCCGCTCTCGCTTCTATTCAAACGAGAGGTCTTGAAATCTTAGGATCTTGTAAGGCTGGGCATAAAGATCATCTTCCAAGATCCGACGGCGATTTTGAACCGGTGTGTGAAAATCTATCGCCAATTTAGGGTTACTACGCCAAAAATTCTCTCAGGGTGCATCTTGACGATCTTCACCATGGTAGGTGTCGCCACTGTAGCTTGACGATCCCCACCATACTATACATGGGTACTTCTGATCTCCAGGTATCTTCCAAGTGCGAGCCAAAATAAAAAAAAAATACATACACTCATTAGACAACTCACGAAATATGTCTTTCTACCGTTTCACAGCCTGGAACTAGGCAATCAAAGCACTACATTAAGGTTCGAGGACTATTTTTACAAAAAATAAACACTTGATTACAAAATTAACAAAAATATCCTCTGATATCTTAGACATAATGTTAACAAGGTGACAAGGTGTCATCTAAATCGGTTTTGTATACTTCGTAATAATCACTACTAAAGTTTTGCAGCAGTTCAATTGCCGGACCCTGTACTTGTCCTACAACACTACAAAATGTTCACTAAAGAGATCGATACATAGTCATGCTTATGATTTGTGTCAAACTCGATGATATTTGAAATAATTTTAAATAATTTCAAAATGGAAATTCGCGAAGTTTTTGAATTCCCGGGATGAACACTAGACCGCTGCAAGCTTTGTATGAAAATTTTAAATTCTTAAATTTTTACACCTCCTATAACTTTTTCTGGTTATTTTTGCTGCCAGAAATAGCAATAAAAATGTTGGAGGCGATCCATCCAGTCCTGAATTAGCGCACGATTTTCAATTTTGTATGGAAATTTGTATGAGAAAACAAAATTTTTCATTCAAAAATCGCCAGAGATGTTCTGATGTTCACATTTCATGTGAACATAACACAAACCTCAATTTATATATATATTTTTAAGTTATTCAATATTATATAAAATTTTTGTTTTCAAAAAAAATTTTTTTTTAATTTTATCATTTATGACTTTTTATTTGAAAGCTGTGTAACAGTAGGATTGATATAAAAAATCTCAAAAAAACTGCTTTACATTGCCAAAGAAATTATTGATTTATATAGCATTTGCAAAAACATTTCATGCAATTTTTAACAGCTCTAGCTAGCAAAGTATGCAATTTTTGAATATTTTTCAATGGATTCAGATTTTTTATTTTGGAATGATTATAACTTTTTTTATGAAATTCTTAGCTGCTTGTCATGTTAGCAAAAGTTGAAGCTTAAGAATAGTCAAAACCAGTAATTAAAGACCGACTTCAATTTATGCTTATTTGAATTTTCTGGATGATTTAACGTGCAAAAATTTATTCTTCCATACAAATTTCCATACAAATTTAAAACGCGTTGCGCTTACTCAGAAATTAACCAAATCATCTCAAATTTTACACTGATGCTTGGTGACCCAGAAGACATCGAAAAAACATATGGGAGCAAAAAGTCACTTTTGCAGCGGTCTAATGAACGCTCTAGTTGTATTCTTGACCATTCCAAAAATCAAAGAATCATTTTAATACAGCAAAGTTGTTAGAAGTCATAAGCATTTTAAAAACAAAATTGTTTTTTCATTCGGAATAAACTACAAAAAAAACCTTCTCAAACGTATTGACTTGATTTTAAAGTATTGACAAACTAGAAAAAATAACCAACACAATGGAACTTTTGTCATCAAGGGAACGCAAACAAACTTTAAGTCCAGCTTCCAAAAAAAAAATTGAAAAGCTTTGGATTGTTAAAATAAAAGGTCCCCAGCCCTCCAAATCTCACTCCCTTTGATTATTTCTTTACAGGGAAACTATTTTCACTTCAAAATTAATCGTTACTTTTCCAGTGTGGGACGAAATGTCCATTTAAAAGAAGCGTGCCCTGTATGATGAATTTGAGAAACCTTTGAATCTCGTTGTTACGGTTTAAGGCCAAAATGATCGAAAACAAATGTCGAGATGGATCATAAACTTAAATTACGTTTCCATAAGAATATTTATTTTTTAATTCGGGCCAGTTGTTTATAAATTATTATTATTTTAATTTGTTTTCGAACTTATTCAACACCCTGTACTATTGGCGTTTTTTCGCTAATCACTACGGGATAAATAGGAATTGATATTCATTATTTTTTTAAGAACGCTGGCGTTAAGAGTTTTAGTGAAAAAAGTCTATTTTAAATGAAAATTTTCGTTCATGTACTCTATCACAACGCTATTAATATAACGTGATGGTTTTAGATTAAGGTTGTCAGTTTGCCAAGATATTTCATGCAAAATTTGAAAACGGTCTGGCTTAGCCCGGTTGCCCGAATTTCATTGTGATTCATTATGATTCCATTTATTTCAATTCCAAATTAGTTTTTTCTGGATTGTTCACAAAGTATTGCGAAATTAGGGGTTAAAAGGCACTATTTCTCCATTTTAAATCCGATCAATAATAATTGGTTCATTGAGTTCATTTAAATGACTTTTTCAATAGATGAAAAAAAAACATGAATTTCAAACTGTTTGTTGGTATGCTAGCATTATAGAAGGCGAAAACACGCCCATACGCAAATTTAAGGTAGGTACTCCTGGACTGGAGTGAATAGAGAATGGAGTCTGACATTCTGTCTTTAGATATGCACTATCTTTCCAAAAAAAAACATGACAGAAAACTTTTCCAACACATTGGCTATGAAAAACAAACTTTTGATTAGGATTCTTGAAGTATCATTGAACCGAACGTTTATTCCATACCCATGCCTTTTTCCATGTATGGTAAGTCATCTGACATGCCTAGGGTTCGTGACAAATCCAACCGACAACGATGTGAGGCATGGCACATCCAGATTTTCGGTAAGTCAGTTGACATTTTAACGCTTCAACGAGAATCCAGCTAGTATTTTGCTGGCATGTGTCTCCCGACTGTTTGATACCTCCTACAACTGAAAATGGCTCGTCGGCTCGTCGTTTTTGCCTTCATCACGTCAAATCGGACCGCTCTCTATGCATACATGGTGGAATCTTTTCCCCCAAACATACTCCTCTGAAGATCCATAACGCGGGAATCGAATCTCGAAAACAACAGTATCCCGATTTTTGGTTTTGCTTCTTTAGCAGACTTTCAACTTTGGTAAACTGATACCGATTCCTATCAATGTTTAGATGTTTAGTTCATTTGTTGGTGGGTGGAAGTCGTTCGTTTTTCCATTTGAGTAAACTGTTTCACCAAGAGGATTTTCCGAAAGCGGCACAAACGCCTCGTGCGAGATCTTAGTGGATGAAAAATTGCAAAAAAAAACCCTTTTTCAGGCCCATATGCTCTCAGGCAGACAGTTGATGATAAAACAAAACGATTTGCTCCAGTTGATTCGTTCCGGTAGGATTCCTTCAGCAAGTTTGGGTCCCGGGTTAAGCAGAAAAGCTCGAAAGATTTTGGAGTACCCGCTACCTTCGTCAACTTGACTGGTGGGACTTTGTAACTTTTGCTGAGAAATGCTATCATTGCCGATGACATTTCTGCCGAGGGTTGTCTCCTTTCTTTTGTGAAGGGCTTTGAAGTTGCCTTTTTTTGGTGTGAAATTTTACTATTCGGTGTTGAAATTTAAAATAGACTCCCGTTGAACAGTAAATTCAATCAATGTTCTCTTTTAGCCCTATCGATTCGTGACATCATCAAACCTTCGTTTTATCTTCGTTGGAAATAAGACAAAATAACCCGAAACTGCTGGTTTTGATGAAATTATAATAGGGTTAGTTGCCCTTCTTTGGACCCTCTAAGCAGTGTTTTTTTTAAACCATAAGGTTCTTATAAATGGAGAGGGGTTAAATTTTTTCTGAAAGTCCAATTAAAGTTTATGATCGAATCTGCAAGTTTCAATGAGAATTTTCAACGTAGCGGGCACCACCCGCTATTGGAATTTTTACAAACATATCAAGACATGAATGATTAACATTTCCAACTTTGAACCTACTGTTCTTGTTTTGGTGCTGAGTAGGTTCTTTTCATTGGACCTAGATCAAAAATACATATAAGCAGAATTCAATTTGCAATTTATTTAGTAACACTGTCGCCAACTAAAGCCCAGCAAACATAAAATCGCATTAAAATGATAACTCAAGTCATTAAAAACATTACTGCGAATCGTAATTCCAACTAACGCAGGTAAAAGGTCGTAAAAATCGTTACTCGAAGTCGGATTGAAGTCTGCTTCATTTAATATTGGAACACAAACAATTGCGTGTAGTTCAGTCATTTATTGACGAATTCATAATTTGTTTTTCATACAAATGTAGCATTTTCTTTACTCTTTCATAAAAAAAAATTAAAAAAAATTATTCATTGCTGTTTCGAAGAAATTCTCGTACTTTTCCCGTAATACGGCACATTAGGCGGCGCACACCCTTTTCGTCCACCGTTTTGGCGATTTGATTCCACCAGTTCTTCATTTGAGTCATGTTCCTAACAAGTTTTCCCTTTGCCTTAAGCCTCCGCTTCGTGATTGCCCAGTATTTCTCTATCGGCCGGAACTGGGGGCAGTTTGGGGGGTTGAGGTCCTTCGGTATTACGCTGACCCCGTTCGTTGCGTACCATTCCATAACCGTTTTGCTGTAATGGCAGCTTGCGAGGTCCGGCCAAAACATTACTGGACGGTCGTGGGCACGAATAAACGGCAGAATCCGTTTCTGTAGGCACGTTTTTTTGTAGACTTCTGATGTCATTGTCTTGTCAGTGAGAAAGACTTTGGTTTTCTGTCCACAACTGCATATCCCCTGCCAAATCATGTACTTGCGGGCGAATTTATCCGCAAACACGAACTTAAATTTTGCAGGTACATCCCCCCGAGCCGTCGCCAAATAAAATTTTTGACCTGGGATTTGCCCAAAGTCCGCCTTCACGTAGGTCTCATCGTCCATCAGAATACATCCGTCGAACTTGGTCAGCACTTGGTCGTACAGCTTTCGAGCACGGATTCTGGCCACATTGTTCTGCTTCAGCGTCCGATTTGGCTGTTTGCTGGCTCGGAATGACCTTATTCCTTCCCGGAGACGAATTCGTCGCACCGTACTGTGAGCGGCCTGGAACTTATTGGCCAAATCGCGGTCTGAAAGATTGGGATTCCTCTTGACGGCCTTGATGACTTTCCCACGCAGTTTCCGGTCGACAGTTCCACTCCGACGCTTCGAATGCGGCTTCCGAGCCGTCGTCAATGTTTCCTTGTACTGCTTGATAACACGCCATACGGTATTTCTGGGCATTTTAAGCTGTTTAGCTAGCTTCGATGCCGACAACAATGGATTTTCAAGAAAACTGTGCACAATTTGATCTCTCCGTTCGGCTTCCATGGCGGTTGTTTACAAAATGCTATCGTTTGGTGTTATGACATAAATACATGGTGAAAGGAAATGAATTTCCCGACACGTGGGTGAAAAAAGTTTCCAAATCCGTCCACAAGGAGCGCCACAATGAGCAAAATAATTTGTTCCAATATTAAATGAAGCCGACTTTAAATGGTTTAAATGGGATATGATAAAAAGTCCGCCCTGTTTGCAAATTTTGAAGATTTTTCCCGCGTGGGTCAAGTGAGAGAACAGCTTTGTTGTTCTCTCTGAGACCAGCAGTGCAACCAGATTGCTAAAAATCAGATGGTGTATTTGCAAGAATTGCCCAATGGCAGAGGCAGAAAATATTGTCGCTGGCAACGGTTCACATGCGTTGAGAGGAAAAACTTGTGCTCTCTTGCATTCTTTCAGTATGGATGAATATGGTGTCGAATATCGTTCAAATCGTATACTCTTATCGCTTTAGCCAGATGTAATAAAAATATGTATCTATCTTGCCTCCACTTTGGAAAGTAAATGCTGGTTTTTTGAGTTTCATACGATCATTCTATAATGTACATGAGACGTATAACAAAGTTGTTGAGAAATATATCTACAAAAATGTTTGCTGGGAGTTCTTGTTGAAAAAAAAACTAATTTAAAATAAAAAAAAACCACAAATCAGTGTCTTGACTTAAAAAAAAAGTCTTATTCCAAAATGAAAATTAAATGACAAATGCAAACCAACAATAAAATTGAAATTCAAGATAAAAATGAGTGCCCAATCCGGAATTAGTTTTTTATTTGAATTTCTATTATCGAACTCGAAAGAAAAAGTTTTTAAAGTAATTGGTTAAAAATATTCAAAATGTAATACGAATAACAATTTAAGATTAAGAATAAGGTTCCCATAAAATCAAACATTAAACATTGAAACTATGGTCAAGCTCTACAAAATGTAACTAAAGATACATTTGAAAACATAACTAGAAATGCAGATCAAATATTTAGTAAATCAAACACAGAATTTATAACCATTTGAAAAAAAAAACAGATAAGTAATCCAATCGAGTTCAGTTCTTTTATCAAAGATCTCAAGTTCTCAATATTCGAAAAAACTATGAAGCTGAAAATTGAAAATAGTCAATGGGAAAATAATATGCTGAATCCAGGATATTCCCAGCAAACATTTCTGTAGGTATTTTTCTCACAACTTTCCCACGCGGAAGAACAGATTTTCAAACCTGACAGACTTTTCATCATATCCGATTTATATCGACTTTAAGTGACCATTTTTACGATCGTTTACTTATTTGGTAGGAATTGCCATTCACATTAACATTATAAACGACTTAATCTATCATTTCTGATGCGATTTTATGTTTGCTGGGTTTATTTCGATAGCAGATAAATATTAAAATAAAAATATCTAAGAATCAACAGGACAAAACTTCGTTTGAATCAGTTGGACAAGAGTTAATTGAAATTAACAATCTTAGACTCGAACTGAAATGAAATTTAAACACAGAAATTCAGCAGGGGAACTGGGGGTATAATGTCCAATGTGGGCAAAATGCCCCACTGCTATATCTAGCTAGAAATGCACTTATTTTAAGAATTCTGTGCGTTATTTCCTTCTAATTAATATTAGAAACCTTTTGTACAAAAAATTAGCATCAAATATGCGATAAACCCCTGCAAAAATCATAAAAAAATTTATGCCATATTCCTAGCAATTTGTGCCTTGACTTTCGTAAGGAATTATGGCATCTAACAATTCTGTTATTTTGAACGATTTTTAATAAACATGTCTAGGTAGAGCGTAACGCGCCATGTCCGTTTAGCTTTAAGCATGTTTCATATTTATTCAAATTTATATGCAGTTTCATCACAACAGTTTTAACGATATTTATGTGATGTATTGGAAAACATAGCTTGAATGTAAACGAATATATTTAAAATTCCTAAATTTAATATAGATTTAATTAACTATTCACAAGAATTTCAATATATCTGGCACCACTGTGCGTAGCAATACATTTTTCCATCTGTGAAGTAGGATAGAAGTGTTTTTACCTGGCAAACACTTTCGGAGGCACTTGAATCAATAAACACTTATTAAACGTTAAACGGCGCGATTGGGTACACACATATACGCATTATGCCCCTGCTGAATCTGAAATCCAATTTTCAACCTCTTCTTCAAACTTCATAAAATTTGTGGCCTTTTGTTACCTTCCAGTTATTCTAACTTTCGAATTTAGACAAAAAATAAACCAAACTTCCAAACACAATCGAAAATTAAAGTTAATGTTTTCAAATGTACTCTTTAACAAGGCATTCTAATTAACGTGGGCATTATGACCCCTCTTCCCTTATAGCCGATAGGTCCAACCGGTCCAACTGAAACATCTACTGTAGTTTTTATTGATTTTTTAAATGATTTTGGAAAAAAAAGTGTTGAGCCAACGCAATTCACAATTTTGTACTTTTCTCAGATTTCCCGGTTTTATTCATTTGATTCCCGTTATAGCTAAAAAAAACACTTTTAAATGTTTTCTTTTACCTTTTTCATATTTATTTTTTCAATTTATATTGTTCCCAAAATATACTCAGACATTGAGCAAAAAAAATCTGGAATGCAATTAAGGGTAGATTAATTGAAGTGCTAAATCACTTTAAAATAAATCTTCTTATTTGATTTAAGCCAACATGAATCTATCCTAGGTTGCATATTGAGAAAATTCTTTACAAATAATATAAAAGTTTTAAATTAATGCAACAAACATACAACTTTTGTAATTTAGCAAGATGTTTGTACTTAATTTTATTGGAGGATGTTATTCTACCTTCTAATCTGTACTGCAAATCTTCCTTTAAAAAAAATACATATTTTTTAATGAATTATGAAATGATGTACTATCAATGTTCCTCTGATTCCCCTGATATATTCGAAAAGGTCTGGGTGTTCATAGAAAAAAAAACTTTGATTTTGTCCGGTGTTATAAGTATGGTAGATACAAGTTTTGGTTTTATTTGGTTTTCGATTCGATATCTATCTATCTAGATCTATCTTATATCTTTCTTTCCAAAAGAAAAGAGAGATCTCAAATAATCATAGAAATATTTCTCGTACTCAAACACCATCCTATACCTATTTTGGTTCCATTTGCTCGATTTGTTCTTCAGTTATACAAAAAATGTATGGAAGACCCCCTCTCTTATTGCCTCATTGAAAAAAGAGAGGGATCATTTGAATATTTCTCGTACCCAAATACCCTACCATGCCAAATTTGGTTCCATTTGATTGATCGGTTCTCGAGTTATGTAAGCATTTGTTTTTTGTTTGGGAAACCCTGCCCCTTTCCAATACTCCCTCCTACCAAGTTTCACATAAAGCGGTTCAACAGTTTCCGAGTCTATAGGGATCAGATAGACAGAAAAAATCCATTTTATATATATTTATAAAATACCACAATTTATTCGCCATATCGAAATATATCGTAAAAGCGAATAGTACGAAGAAAAGAAATTAAATTTCAGCTGATAGAAATCAGTAAAACAAATCGTTCGGAAACTTTGACTCATATGCCAGCATATTTGGAAATAATAATCAATCTAAGGTTTTTCATATGAATTATGTTTATACGAAAATTTAACAAGATGATTTTTGACAATTTATAAGTTCAAATGCTTTGCAATGAACTGTTATTGTACTTTAAAGCTCAGTTCGGCACTTATAAGGAACTTCTGTAGATTTTGGGTGATGCAAATGTTGTTTTGCATTTTGAATTACCTGTTTTTTTTTCCATTTTATTCATAGAACCGAAAAGAAATTAAAGTAACCAGATTACTGTTGCATAGTAGATGCGTATAAAACCCTCAATTTGAAAGGCTATGGTTCAAATCTCCTAGTGAAAAATTCAAATATATGTTTTATTAGGTATTTTAAAGTTAGAACGACCAAAAATGCTCAAATCTAATAACATTGATGGGTATTTGGACCATTTACAAAGAATAAAAATGAGCAGGGCTTCGAAATTGTTAAGTAACTCCCAGGGCCGGATCAAGCGATCGAGGGGCCCGGGGCTATTTTTTTAGAGGGGCCCCTATGATTCGATTTTTTTTCCAAAAGATTCCAGAGAAAACAAAACATTTTAAACGCGTTAAAGAACTGGATATGAGTTCTTCAAATAGTCATGTTGTCTGCTTAGAAGTTAGTTTCTGGTATCTTCAAATAAAAATTGTTAATAAATCACGTGTAAACATTGCGGAAGAGTTTAAAAATTTCTCAAAAATTAAAGCTCTGATTTCAGCTGCAAAATGCAAAATTTCCAGCCTGTGCAGCCAGGCAAGTATTGTTATTCATCACCCGATTCGTCCAGTGACTGCCCTTCAACTTGCAGATCTCTTCATCACCATTGTCAAAATGCATATGATGTTCGTTCAACCGAGGTACCTGATCATTTGTCAATTGGATTTTCGGAACGCAACGAGCTTAGCACAATGGAGGCCCCCGAGCCCTTCGTCACAGTCGCGCTGATTCCAGCCAGCGTCAACAGTCGTTCCGGCATTGTGTGCGAAGAAGGCAACGGGGCTCTCCAGCCTGTGCAGTCAGGCAAGTACCCAGTTTTAATTTCCGATGCACTGAGTGATTGCCCCTCGCCTTCCAGAATCCGTCTTACCGGTCATGGAAAAAACACCTCAACACATTTTCGATGCCGCAAACCCTGCTGACGGTTTACGCATGTATTATCAGAACGTTCGTGGCCTGAAATCAAAAATTATCGAATGCTTCGTCTCCACATCAGAGTTCTGCTACGACATCTATGAATCTGGTCTGCCTGCGCAGCTGCATTTAGATGATAGAACAGCCGTATCACCTGCTGAAAAATGTAATCTGTTTGCGGAGACGATTGCCCATGGATGTGCTAAACCTTGACGTGTTTGTTATAAGCGAGGAAATAGTTTCAGAGTCTATTAGGAATCTTAAGTACTCTACTTCAGCTGGACAGGATGGAATACCTGCTTGCGTGTTAAAAAAGTGCCTCCCTCGACTGTTGAAGCCTCTAACCCATAGATGGCCAACATTTTTAACAGGCGGGCCAAATTTCAGAAATTAGATTGGCTGGCGGGCCAAAAAAACAAAATGTTCTGGAATATTCGATAAAAATAACAAATTTTTTAAAACGCTATAAAACATTTCCCTAGGTAACATCGAGAAAAATTAAACTTGCCAGGTTGCCCGGTTTTATCAGAGTTTGACCGGATATTGTGTTGAAACTTACGGTTTTGGAACGCAATCCGTCTTCCAATCAGCAGAGTAAAAACCGACGGACCCGTCGGCGAAACCAAAACAGTTTGTTTTGGTTCCGCATGCTTTGAGTCAATTTGCAATTGAAACAATAGCAGTGATGATTGATGATGACAGCTGATGATGGTAAACACGGTACAAATGTTAACATCATCACACTGTGAAGCCAAACAACTCAAATTGGGTTTGTGGTAACACAATAGTGTTGCCAAATATTCTGGGTAAGAATATCAAAGTACTCATTGAGAAATGAGTACTTTCCCGATTAGGGAATATAAGAAATGGAAAGTGACAATTAGCTATCGCTATTTAATATAGTTGTATTCTAATGATCTCACTGACGAAACTGAATAAAAATAACTCTTTTCCACCACTGAAACCTGCGTTTTTCAACATATTGAATACAAAAATAGGGAAAAGTCCGATCCGGCTCGGTTGACCGGATTTTATTGAAAAATGCTCGGATTTATTCACCTTTTTTTGCAAACCGCACAAAAAAAATTCAAATTGTATTGTAATTTTGTTTTATTTATGAATATAAAACGAGAATTTTGTAGTAAGTTCTATAAATATAATCATGAAAGGTTTTGTGGAAGCATAAAATACGATTGAAAATCTGCTGATAACTGTTGATGGACTTTTTTTACTATTGATATTGCCTGAAGTTTGGGACGACAATTTTGGAATCGAATTCCCGGATTTTTCAGGTCTTTTTAGATGAAAGTAGTCCGGATTTTTCTGGCCTGGATACGTGCTGAAAAAATTCTGACAACTTAAGTATATATTCATCTTAATAAATCGTTTTCGCTACATGAAAATTTTAACACATTTTGCTACATTTGAAAAATATTCGTCCTTCCAACGTATTTACGTCAATCTTTTCGAGGCATTTAAATTCTCTTCGGTTTATTCCTCCCAGAAATGTAAAATGGTATGACTACAATGGACATTTAGTCAATATTATGATTTCCAAATATAAAAAAATAACCGCCCATTTTTCAAAGTTATCAAGTTCAACAAACTCTCTGAATACGAATTTGAGTATTTTTGAATTATTGCACCTTTTTCAAGTCAAAATTTTGTTTAAAAATCGTTCTTCCGAGTGATTTGTCAATACCAAACCGGTTCTAGTTGAATTTGACTACCCAACTGTAAACTCTGTCTAGTTTTTCATTATTGATGAAAATTGCAGAGCAAGAAGCCAATTAAAATATATTTGGATCTGGTTTAATTTTCATAAAAGTACCCTTTTATATCAAAGCTAAGCAAACAATAACAAATTGGAAAAAATTACAAAGCAAACGTTCGATATTTTACATAATTTGCAAAAGTTATTAAATTTGGATAGATGAACGAAGTGTTTGAAATAGAGTTCATGTTACGAATGGTTGAAGTTGTTGTAAAAGTTTAATTTGAATTATGAAGTTGATATGCTTCGGTGATTTTTACAATTTTTAATCAATTTTGATACGATCTTACTATCCTTAAGTGGCTATCCAAACTCCTCAATGTTAGAAATAAAGTCCGCTTGAATGCTATTTATACCAATGATATGTAGTCACAAAATCCAATCCAGGAACATTGAAAAATGTGTAATGGCATTCACAGATAATGTGTCAAATACTGTACAATTTTGATAATTTTTGTAATTGTAATCTTTTTTGTAATATTATATGAGGCCCGCAGAGCCAGAGGGGTATAAGTGCAAAATTTAAATGCGTGTTTTCTCGAAATTTGATTTTATAGACCTATTTTTTACCACTAGATTTTTTACCCCTATTCTTATGTCATTTCAGAGATTATCAGATCTTTGACGTTTTGAATTTAGTTAGAGTAAATTCAGATATATTTTTCCAAATGATATACGTAGACCAAGAAAACCGATAAGTTCTTAGAACATGGCTTTTCCAAAATTAGCTTCGCGGGCCATAAAAAGTTGGTCGCGGGCCACATGTGGCCCGCGGGCCATGGTTTGGCCACCCATGCTCTAACCTATATTTTCAATCAGTCCATTGGACTGCAGCAATTTCCTGCCATGTGGAAAAAATCTTTTATGAGCCCAATCTTCAAAAAAGGTTATAAGCCAGAGGTGCGCAATTAACGAGGTGTCACATCGCTAGCTGCCTGCTCGAAGATCTTAGAGAGAATTGTCAACGATGTCATGTTTTCAGCTTGTCTTAATTGGATCTCAGACAATCAGCACGGATTTTTTCCGAAACGCTCTGTAACATCAAACTAGGCAGTGTTCACATCATTCTGCATAACCAACATGGATGGTGGCAAGCAAGTTGACGCTATCTACACGGACATTACTGCTGCATTCGATTCAGTTAATCACGTTATTCTGCTTCAAAAGTTGCAACGTTTGGGAATCTCCGAAAGACTATGTGCATGGATCAGAAGCTATCTAACTAATCGTCGTCTAGCCGTTAAAATTGGATCATCAAAATCTGTAGATTTCATCCCAACTTCAGGGGTACCACAAGGTAGTAACTTGGGCCCGCTATTGTTCACACTATTCTGCAACGACATAAATTTGCTGCTTGTTGGATGCGGAGTACTCCTGTACGCAGACGATTTGAAAATTTTTCTGGTCACAAACAGTTTATCCGATTGTCATATATTACAGCAATTTATCGATACCGTAGTAAATTGGTGCGCTGGAAACCTACTAGTTTTGAGCATTTCTAAGTGCTGTATCATAACATTCGGACGGAAGAAAAATCCTTTCATGCACGACTATAACATACAAGGCGAAGTTTTAGAACGTGTAAATCAAATAAAGGACCTGGGCATTGTTTTGGATAGTCACCTGACTTTTAAGCGTCATTACTGTGTCACACTTGAATAGGCCAACCGAATGCTGGGATTTATCATACGTTTGAGTAAAGAATTTACAGATCCTATCTGCCTACGAGCTTTGTATTGCTGTCTGGTGCGTTCAATTTTAGAATTTGTAAACCTGGTGTGGTGGCCTTTTGAAGCTGTATGTGTAGCGCGTTTTGAAGTAATTCAACGTAAATTCGTCCGTTATACTCTTCGTGAGCTGCCTTGGGAGAACCCTCTAAACCTGCCGCCGTATACACAACGTTGTGCTCTGCTTGGGCTTCAGACGCTGTCAAATCGTCATACCATCGGTCAATCACTGTTCGTGGCAAAGATTCTTCGCAATGAAATCAACTGTTCCTGGATATTATCTCGTTGCAATATATATGCACCAGAAAGAGCTCTCCGACATCGTGACTGGCTTTCACTGGAAACAAGAAGTACGCGCTATGGCAACAACGACCCCTTACGTTCCGCAAAAATAAGCTTCCTACGCTACTAAGCTACGCTCTGTTTGATTTTAATGTCTCAACTGCAACCTTTAAACGCCTGATTGAATGTAACCTTCGTGATCAAATGAGAAACAATCAATAGTGACTAAATGTACGATTTCTGTAAACTTAGTATTAAGATAATCATTAAGACAACTATGTCAAATGATTTAATTTTTTTAAACAATAAACAATAAACAAAATTTAATTCTCATTTTTTAGTACCCTTATCACCAACTTAAATTTTTTAATTTACAAAACTGACCGCATAGCTATTTTAAAAGATTTTCATATCACCATAGATCGTCCAGTTTGTGCATCATCGAGAAATATTAAGATGAAGATTTGAAACATACAATACAAAATCAAGAAAAAAACTAAATAATTTAATTCAAATTCCATAGAGACACAGATTTAAGAGTTTAGGAATTCGAAACTGATGATTTCCAATCAGATTAATTCCAGAACCATAATTCAGTGTCTCTTGTAATCTTAATCAAGTTTTGAGAAATAAAATTTGAATGCAATTGAATAAAAAAAAATCAAAGTTACAATCAGAACCAAAGCAGGAATTGCACCAAATATGAATTTCAATTTTATATCATTGAAACACAAAAAAAAAAAACATTTCATGAGGTGTTTGTGAAAATTATTTTCATCAGATAAAAAAAAATTGTTATCAAACTGTTATTCTTAATGGGTCAAAAGTTTCATTCGATGCCCTCAAAGCCCAAGGGATGCAAAATGATCAATTGAAAAAAAAAAATTAGAATATAAGAAGATTAAATGTTTAAAACACAGAATGAGATATCATTGAAAAAAGTCAGACAAGGAATCCAAATGAGTTTAGGACCTTAAACAAAGATCCTGAGTTTTCAATACTCAGAAAAACATTATAAATGAACTTCAGTTATTGAAGAAACAACACCAGACTTGAAAATCTCAATGTATTGGATCTGTAAAAATATAAAATTTTAAACGAAGAAATATCCATGCTGAGAAAATCACTCGATGATATTAGCAATTCAAGATATTTACTGCAGTAGATGAAATTTTTATTGAAAAATAAACGAAAATGTTTCAATACGAATTTTAAGTCTAAAACAGAAATTGGAATCGAAATTCATTAAAAAAAACTCTGTATTGTCGATTGGTTTAATTTAAGAAACTACAGTTTTTTTAAAAGATTTTATTTTCAAAAATAGGCAGGGAAAAGGTTTAAGAATTTATAAACTAACGGAAATATCAATAACAGTTATTGAAAAGTGAAAAGTTTCAATAATAGCCGGTCTTAATCCGGATACTTCTCGGGTGAAATTCTGAAATGTTCATCATAAAACTTATCTGTTCTCTCTTAGCACTGTGAGCCAGTTTTGGCGAAATTAGCTGCAATTTTAGTGCAGTAACCATTACTTGGAAAGTTAACGTAATAATAAACATTATTATTGTGCAAGGCATTTGTATGTATTGAAAATGTGGAGATGTTTTTCTTTATTTTACCTGTTTTTTACAGAATGGCATTTAAATGACAAAATATGAGGTGTTTTGCCTCATATTCTTCTTAATTTTTGGTCGAGTTTTTTAAGAATTCGGTTTTCCTCAATTTTGTTCAGATTTTGGGTTGAAAATTTTGAAATTCAATACTGACATTTTGACATTCTCAGCCTGCAAAATGCCATTCACTGTTTACTCTATGGGGCCCTCTTAACTTGAGAAAACTATTCTAGATATTATTTCACGGGGGCTCCTTTAATTGTTGTATTTAAGTTTTCATTCCGATTTTCTATTTTTAGTTCTTTTCATAGATTTGTATAAATTGAAGTAGGCTATTGCCCCTTTTGCCCCCCCCCCCCCTTAATCCGGCCTTGGTAACTCCCTAAAAATTTCAATTTCAATGTGATGCACAATTTATTGACATATATCTGAAAAATTTATTTGTTAAAATCTCATCACACGCTGTACCATTTTAGATTTTGTTTTACTCCCGCTAAGTATTCGCAATTTATAGCACCGAATACTGAAGCAAGAGTTATATCGGCATCCTGAGCGATTGGGGGCCTTCATTTTAAGCAAAGACTAGCTATCGTCAGCGCTTATTGTTCAGTTTTCATCGATGTCAACGGTTGAAATTAAACAGAGGAATTACCGAGTATGGGACAACCATCAACGGTTGCAGTTTGTTCGGCTTGTACGGCCAAAAATCGAGCATTTAGAAACGGAACGAACCGTTTTTCTGTTTTTACGAGCCTGTCTAGTGCCATTCTAAGTATGTACATCGGTTTTGCTGACAATGGTACTCGGGATGTCTACCAGAACGTTAAGCTTTGTGGATTGAACTATATGTACGAAATTGGATTGCCACAGAACTTTGGATTAAGAACTGACCTTTCTTTTAATTTTTATTATACAGATTCCAAAGAAATTCTTTTATCTAAGTGTAAAGACAATATTCTGTATAAGATTTTAAGATTTTGTCTGAAAGTTTCTTCAACAAATCATCCGAGATCTGTGAACGGGAGTGCACACAATTTTGTCTGAGGATGGCTCGATGACAAAAGTTCGCGGAAGAAAAAAGCTCTCGTTGACGCCGCCAATGGGAACTGAAATGAATGGAAAGCACCACCGGTTGACAGGAATTAATGTTCGAAACTAGTGGCTGACATCCTCTCCGCGAAGCACTCACTAGGACTCTGTTTGGTAGAACATGCGGCTCTGCTTTGTTTGAATTGCTAAGCTATTTGTTTGATTGAATTACGGTTTTTGTAGAACGCTCGCTACATCATGAATGGGGCGAGTTGTTAGAGCGACATGGTTGCTACATGCTAAAAGCTATAGCCTCACAGTCGTTTTGCTGTGTTTCCGTTCTTATTATCTAGAAAAAAAATATATATAAAAAATGAATTGAAATCAAAATTCCAAAATAGGAAGATGTATTTTCTTGCGCTTATATTGTTAATTTTGATAAAATAAAAAACTTACAGTATCACGGTGAAATTGGTAACAGACTTAAGAAAAAAAAGTAACGCTTTTTTTACATGAGCAGAAAGTACAGTATTTATCGGTTCATTTCCACTGAAAGTTAAATTCTTGCTAGGTGATCCCAAAAAAACAAAATCAATTTTCTATTTGAAATCTTTAAAATAATATTTTTTAGGTATTAGTGAAACATTCAATGAAAACGACATGTCAAGTGTTGCTATTTACTCTCAGTACTAGTGCAGTAGTTAAGAGGAACTTCAGTTAAAAAACAGTGTTAAGGTTAAGGTTTGGCAAATTCTTGTAGTAACGATATTGGACAAATATTTAGGTACTACATCGCCAGTCCCGAGGTTTATCAATTCAGTTCTCTAAGGTTTTCCAGAAAAATGACTCTGGCTTATAGAGGTTTTAAATTCTCCCTTACAGAGGCTTGTGCCTAAGAATTGGTAAGAACCGAACGATTTCTCTCGCTTATAGTGGTTTCTTGCTTATCCACATCTCACTTATCCAAATTCGAATGTATTATTAACTATAATTTAAACTTGCTTTTAATGGTGATACGTTATATCAGTTTTTTTCAGTTTTCATCGAGTACACGATCCATTAAAATGACTGTCAGCGCATTTCTGTATTTTAAAATACGATAGAAATTATTTATCCTTCTTAAAACTCCATTTAAAAATAGCTCTTCGTTGCGAAAGAACTATTATTTTATGATGTGTTCATACTTTGTCAAGAAGAGTAAGGTTGCCAGATTATTTCCAGCACGTATCCAGGCTGAAATAATCCAATTAAAATTATATAAAAATGTGGCAAAATCCGGGAATTTAATTTCAAAATTGACGAAAAAATCTGAAATTTGTTTGTCAAAATCCAAAAATAATTCAACAAAAATCAAGAAAAAAAATTAAAAATTTTGTTTTCGTCAAAACTTATCGACAAATTGTAATAGCCTACGAATAGGGGGATAATTTCAGTTAACTACTCCACTTAGCGCCAAGCAAATGCGAGAACACAGTTGCATGTGGAGAAGCGTGTGGTGTTGTGCCCGGCAGGACTCCTCAAGGCGGGTCACTGAAATTTAGAAAATTAATCCACCAATCGCTCCACGACACATCTAAATATTTTTTTGTTCACCCAACCGGAAACCAAAGAACGTCCAAAAAACGGCTTTTACTGGTTCTTGTTTTTTCTGCTGCTCTGAAGTGATGCTCCCACGGCAGCTGCTGTTGATAGTTGCACTCGATGGCACGCTGGGTGTCTCGGCTACGTTGGTGCACTTGACGGTGGCTCAGCTTGGACTTAGCAGCTAAGAGATACCATACGTACTCTTTTAAGAGTACATGTACTCTTTTTCGATCGAGAAATGGGCGTACTCTTCTTTTTGTGAAATTTTACCAAATGTACTCTTTTTTGTTGAAGGACTTTTGATCTGAAAAACCAACGTATTTCTACAATTTTATGAAGTTTTTTCACATATTTTGCAAAAACTACGAAAGGAATATAGCTCACATAAATTAACATTAACATTTTGTTTGAATAATCATACACTTTAAGTCGTTATAAGTAAACGCCTTTGAGTATGCAAACAGTAATCAATATTTAAAAAAAAAATTCTATAGTACAAGAATATTTGAAAAGAAAATATATTATTGTCATGTAAGTCACATAACCTCCAAGCCATTAACAGTATTTGATAAAATTGAAATCACTTGGTGCCACCTCAGATAGCACGAAATATGCACAGTAGAATCCCGCTTAAGCTATTAAATTGACGTTAAAAATCGAATCTTATCAGAAACGTCTATTTAATAGAAAAAAAAAACTAAAAACTTATCCGAGGTGGTCCCTTCCCAAGTAAGCGGGGTTCAATTGCACATCCTTTTGCAAACCATCAGGGAGCAAAAATCGAAAATTATATGGATTTTTGTCAACCTGATGGCTGGGATAACGCGGGAGCTCAGAAAACTGGAGTTCGGATAAGCGTGGTTCTACTGTTTAACGTTTTTCCTGACTTTTTGGATAAATGATCTCAATGTACTCTTTTTGGTGTCGAGAGATATGGTAACCATATTAGCTTGAAGTAAGGGGGGCCAAAACAGGACTTAGCCGAATTGATGAGCGGCTCAGTAGAACTTAGCCTGTGGCTCTCGCGAGACTTCTTGGGTTCCGAAAGTGGTTCACGTCCGGCAATTGACAACCGGCTCTGTAAACCGGGAGGCTGTGGATTAACCTCCTTGGCCCGTAGGTGATTATGTTCCAAGGGCCTCTCTTGATGAGGCGGCGCAGACGTGCGCGGCCCTGTTCACCTACCCCGAACAGACACCTTCACTTGAAGGATTTGTTCTGAACCCGGAGTATATTTCTCTAACTGTGCTTTGCTAGGTAGCGTAAGCACTAAGTTTTCCTTTTGCTCAGGAGAAAACTTTAAAACTCCCGCTCCGGGCCTTACTTGACGTACCAAAAACTTATAACTTAACTTTGTTATAATCTGACCGCATCTTATCTCAAACGACGTGTTGATGGGCTCTTTGATTTTTGTGCGCTGCACTGCAGATACGACTGCCTTATCCACCGATCAACTTGAGAAAAAAGCAAGAGATTTGGGTCAAAGCTATCTATCGTCCAATATCTTAACCCGATCATGTCCCTGCACTTACACAAGTATATCTCTTCGAATAAATCAAAATTAAATTATCATACATCGGTTCTTCGACCTTTGGTCAGATGAGAGCCGATGTGTACTGTTTCACGCTCGATCAGAAATGGTCAGTTCCACCACCGACCGCTAGGTGCGCTGATGCGCTTAAAAAATTGTAACCTCAATGTTCTCCCCAATTAATTGAGTTCCTCTCATTTACTTGATCCCGAGAGCTAAGGCTGAAATAGTTTCCATAATGTAACATCGTTACAAAATTATAAAAAAATGTTTGCTTCCAAAAAACCATGCATGATTATTTTTCCAAAACTCAAAAAAATTGTTTTGGGGCATAAAAAACAAAGTCACAACACAATTTGTATTTTTTTATTCAATTTGGCAATTAAAGTAAATAAATTCGGACAATATCCGGGATTTTTCAATAAAATTCGGGTAACCGGGAAAGGTCAACTGTTTTCAAATTTTGTATTATTCTGAACGCAAAATCACATTTAATGATTCACTTAAAAGCAGTGATGGTAAATTTCGCCCGTCACGCTTGACCCGACTAGTTTTGTTTCATCAAACGACTGGCACTGTTCTCAATTGAAGGAGCCTCACTACTCGCATGACGGATAAAGCACGACAACAATCAACATTTATCCATCATCGACTGGCGAAGCTCCTACACATGGTCAAAATTTCTCCTGAGAGTGACTGGCAAATCTCTTCACACTTCGATCGACTGCTGACGGCAGGTACGACTAATTGAACGACTTGCTGGCAGAGAGCAACAATAGCAATAAAAAACTGAAAACGAGCTTGCTGGCAGAAGCAACAATAATAATAAATGCGTTTCTTTTTCGTCATCGGTCGTTTGAATGCGATTGCTTGACTAGGTTATTATTTTAGCTTCAAATGAATGGGGAATGAATGACTGGCAAACGAAGTGACCGGTCGTTAAGGAACAGTCAATTGAGTTTGACGGACCAAGAGGCTTCACAGTCACAGCTTCACGCCTCAGGACGATGACTTTTGCCAAGCCTGCTTAAAAGTAAAAATTCAGTGAAATTTTTCATTTCAAGTGACTCATGCACATTTCACTTGCCGATAACCTAAATTTAAAATGAGCGAATAAATATTCACTTACTCATCCCTTGAGTTTAAAGTAACTGGCACTTGCCCAACAAACATAAAATCGCATTAGTCATGAAAGCTCAACTCATTACCAATGTTAATAAGAATCGCAATTCCTACCAAATAAGTAAACGATCGTTAAAATGGCTACTTAAAGTCTACCGACTCGGATATGATAAAAATTTCGCTATGTTTGCAATTTTTTTCTCCCACGCGGGATCCAAGTGAGAAAACAACCTTGTTGTTCTCTCTGTGATAAGTAGTACAACCAGATTTCTAAAAATCAGAGGGTTCATTAGAATAAATTGTCCAATGAAAGAAGGAGCAAATAATGTCGCTGGCAACGGTTTGCATGTATTGAGAGCAAAACTTGCGCTCTCTCGCATACTGGCAGGACGTACGGTATAAGAGGTATAAGATGATGAATATCGTCCAATTTGTACAATACTTATCGCTTAAGCTAGAAGTTAAAAATTTGTATGTATATTTCCTCCACTTTAGAAGGTAATTGCTGTTTTTTCGAGTTTTATAAGATGATTCTATAATGTATATGTAACGTATAACAAAGTTACTTGAGCAATATTCGTACAAAAATGTTTGCTTGGTGAATTCTACTGGATGTCCACTAGAGTGCCCCAAATAACCCGACATTTAAAAAAGTTATGCGCTGCAGGCTTAAATTGATCCTAGGCCTAGTACAAGGTCTCTTGCCAAATTTGGTCAAGTTCGGATCACGGAAAGCGGTCGCTCAACGAGCCTAAAGTTTGTATGGAATTTTGAGACATTTTGTTACGGAGGATCATGAAAATCCAGTGATGGCCAATTTCATTAAAAAATGACTTCTCTTATAGTCTGAACTATGGCAAAATTTAATCCGAAGATTGCATTTCGATTCGAGTTAAAATAAAAAAGTTATAAGGATTCGAAAAATAGTGATCTTGGTCATATAAAGGTCATATTCATCACTATGAATGAGAGACATTGCTTCGAACATTTTGATGCAGCAATAACAATGCTCAATATCACCCTGAAAAAGTTACTCCATTTTTGAAGTTTAATAACTTTTTCATCAAAAGTCTAATCGAAATGCATTCTTCGGATAAAATATTTGTCATAGTTTAGGCTTTAGGAAAAACTGTATTCAAAAGAAATCGACCGAAGGTATCTGTAAAAAACTGAGTTTTCATGATCCTCTCGAAAAAAATGTCTCAAAATCCCATACAAACATTAGGCTCGTTGAGCGACCTCTTCCCGTGATTCGATCTGGCCCAAATTTGGCATGAAACCTTGTACTAGGCCTAGGATCAATTTAATTCTGCAGCGCATAACATTTCACAAGCTTGAAATTTCCCATACAAATTTGGGGCAGTCGAAATTGTCCACTAACTTCTACACTTACTTGACCGATCACTTGAAATTCAAATGAATCTACGAAAAGCGCATGTCAACAATGTTGGGATTGAATATGAATATTTTGGTTTGGAAGGGAAACTCAAACGAGTTGTGTTTGTGCTAGTAAACACAGAAAAGGAGTAATTGATAAGTATTAAAAAAATTTAATGATTCCAGAACTCGATAAAAATACCGTAAAGCATTGCAATGGTATTAGTTTATTTGTGTAAAAAACATCAACGGATCACATGTTGATCCTAATCATAACTTAATAAAATAATGAGTTAAAAACTAGTTAAATCTACAAAGTTCTCGAAACCATTAAAACTTTTCTTCGGAAAGTAGCCCTTGAAGCGTCGAAGTCGAAGTACTCGGCGAAGCGGTTGAAAGTTCTCAAAATTCCAATTAGAGAGCTGTTGACTCCGTAGTTATTCGGTCGGATGGGAACATAGAGCTGTAGATTTTGGTTCCTTAATCCTCGGGGTCGCACACTGAGAGGAATAACCTCCAGCAGCAGGGGAGCGTCAATCCTCGACGCAAGGAGATCCGCTACGATTAGAGCACGTGCAGCGTTACGACGAATTTGAAGCGTGTCTAAATCAATTAGGCGGCAACGGTTTTCGTAACTGGGTAAACGAAACGGATCTATGCTGCAATACAAACTTTTTAGGCAGTACACATCTTTAAACTCCTTTGTTACGCGAAATAAGAAGCCAAGACTTCTAGACGCTTTATCGACGATGTAATTCGTATGAGTCTTAAACTCCAGCCGATGGTCTAGGATAACGCCCAGATCGTTGATGTGGTCCACCCGGGCGATGTTTTCGTTCCCAAGAGTGTACTCTGCGTGAAGAGGGTTCCGCTTGCGAGAAAAAGAAATAACCGCACATTTGCTGTCCCGATCAGGAGAGCATATCACAATAATAACTCAAACGTATCTCACCAAGATATTTACATCTCATTCAGTTATAATTAAGTACTCTAAATTTTCGGTTTTAAGTTTCTCCATTCTGAATTATATCTTATTCTGATTGACAAACTCGAATGGGGTTGAGCTCATTTTCAATGATCAAGATTTTTTTCGGATTGTCCTAAAATAAAATGATTATATCTTATTTTGATAGACGTTCAACTTTTTCTGAAACACGGACATCGAAGTCGACGGCTCAAACCTTACATTAACGAGTTTCGTTCAACAGATTCATAAAATTGAATCAAATTTTTGGGAAATCAGAATTGGGGCATGGTTTTATCAAATAATGTGGTTTATTGACCTTCCACTAGAAAATTTTCTCGAAGTACTCATATCTTGATAAGTTATAATTTTGATATAATTTGTTCTGTCCAATATCAAACTATACTATCTGAACGAGATATAATTTTAATAGGAGCATATCTAAAACTGATATAATTTAGCTATGATCGTATAGATTTTTTGATATAATTTGAGATATTTTAACATCCTACGAGTACTGAATTATAACTCATTTAGAAAAAAAAAATAAGTATCAAAATATCTCATTTTGATATAATTTTGTTTTTCCCTCCTGATCGGGGTGGTTCAGAGGCAAGCAGTTGGTGTCACACCAGTGAGCGAAGGTGTTGAACTGCCTTTGCAAGAGATCGATATCGTCTTGGCCATTGACGGTGTGAAAAAGTTTGAGGTCATCGGCATACGCAAGTTTTGGGCCGTCCAATAGAGTGAGAACATCGTTAAAATAGATGAAAAAAATTATCGGTCCCAAGTGGCAACCCTGGGGCACACCTGAACAAGCGGAGAATTGTCTTGAAAAGTAATTTCCAGTTTGCACTGATAACTTTCGTCCCGTTAAATAGCTTCGAAATCAGTCCAGTAGCAATCCACAGAATCCTAAGCGTTCGAGTTTAGCAATAGCAATATCGTGATTTACTTTATCGAAAGCAGCAGACAGATCAGTATAGATGGCATCAGTTTGTGACTTCATGGTGAAGCTATCTTGCACGAACGATGTAAAAGTCAACAAATTTGTTGTCGTGGATCGTTTTGGCAGAAATCCGTGTGGATCGTTGGAAAGGTATTGTTTTGAGAACGAGAAAATCGGATCCAGAACAATCAATTCGAACAGTTTGGCTATCGAACAAAGAGCTGATATTCCGCGGTTAGTTGTTTCTTATAGAAGGTAAATTACGATGAATAAACCGAAACCATCATATTAAACTTTATTTTTCATTTATTTCTTCTTTTTCAAACCATCAAGTCCTGAAGACACTATCCAACAATGTTTTTTTTTGAGGAATTTTCACGCGCAATTAAAATAAAAGTAAGTATCATGAAATTAAATAAACACTCGAAAAATATTCAATTGATTTATTATTATTTGCAGAAAACAGCAACAAAAGTGTCCTGTTTTAGTTGAAAATGGATGATGGACCCAATAAATTAAGTGAAAAATACTTTAATTTCTTCAATTTTTTATTTCAATAGTAAGTTGGTTTGAACCAAAGTGTTAGTTGATGATTGAAATACCGAAATTACACCTGGAAATTCTTTTTACTCATAGATATCAACGGCCCGAGCATACATTTAAAATTCACTTTGCTACTAACTTTAGGCTCACTAGGCTGCTTACTTACTTAGAGCCGAAAAACGAGCCGGACTATCGACTTACAAGAAGGTAGTGACTCCAAATCGCGATGATAAACAATATACGACGGCCAAAGCGCGATCCCGGAGGCTGTACACGACGATGCTGACAAAGTTTGACTGCGTGGTAATGGACGACGAAACCTACGTCAAAGCCGACTACAAGCAGCTTCCGGTACAGGAGTTTTATACTTCAAAAGGAGGGGGAAAGGTAGCAGATATTTTCAAGCACATTAAACTGTCAAAGTTCGCTAAGAAATATCTGGTTAGGCAAGCCATCTGAACCTGTGGCTTGAAAAGCAGCATTTTCATAGCTTCCGTGACTGTCAACAAAGAAATTTACGTGAAAGAGTGTTTGTTATTGGCTTTTCTAGTTGATACTTTTATAATCAACGAAATGGCAAGAGAGTACGGAAGAATCGTGGAAAACCACTCACGAGAATTCCTAAAAACAGCAATTAAAACTGCGAAAATGTACAACCGAAAAGCCAATAAGAATCAGCGGTGATCAAAGCTCGTTAACATGAAAGAGTGTTTGAAAAACGTCTGCTGCCTTTCCTGAAGAAACACAGTTGTTCCGTACTGTTTTGGCCGGATTTGACATCTTGCCATTACGGTAATAAGGCCACGGAGTGGTACGCCGCCAACAACATGCAGGTGGTTCCCAAGGACAAGAACCCTCCCAACACGCCAGAGCTTCGCCTAATTGAGAAACACTGGGCTATTGTCAAGCGGAACCTAAAGAAGACAAAAAAAACTGCTAAGGACGAGCAGCAGTTCAAGGCAAACTGGCTTTCTGCGGCAAAGAAGGTGGACAAGATGGCTGTACAAAATCTGATGACAGGGGTTAAGCGTAAGGCCCGGCAATTCGGATTTGGAAAAGCGGAAGCCAAACTGAATATTTTCCTGAATTTTATACTAATAAAACTTGAAAAATAAATTTAATTTGATTTTTTAAATAAACGATTTCACAGATTTACACGCATTTTCCCTTGACCACGTATCACCCTTTACTTGGTAATATGGAAGTTTCAATTTTTTTTATGTGTATGACGACTTCAAAAACTAGCTTTTGAAATAAAATTCAATAGTTTTTTTTAAATTCGAAATTTGCTCGTACTATTTCACCTGAAAGAAAGCAATTTCAAATTCTATACTTGTTTCTATTTTTCCTCATAAACTCTAAAATCATAAAACAAACCTTATCGAAGCCTTCGGAAAAAAAAACTTTGAAGAGTTTCACAACGTGGGCGCAACGGAAGCATCTCTTCTTCTTTTTTCTGTTGATAGAACACTCGAGGGCCACTTTGACATTTATTTGCTTCACTTCCATTAGATCCATGGAAACAAAGCTGGGACGTTGCGTTTTGTTTGACATTCTCATACAACTGACCTCCCACCCACCTACCTTTTGGAAATACAGAGCCTACAGGAATATTGCCAACCGTAGCAGATTGCTCAATGGGATACGCCAAATGAGCACAATAAAACGGCCATATAAATCTTGGCTCGTTGTAAACGAAACATATTAGCGTTGCCGGTGTGCTGTTCTACTCTCTGCCATGTGAGTTGTCTCGCCCCCTACCAAATCGTCGTAAAGGTAGAAGCAGCTCTCGGATATGAGACGCCTGACCAAACCCGATAGGGCAGCTCAGTTCCAGGAGCTATTGTCCGGTAACTATGCTGGAAACATCGTTCAGCTGTCGGCCCATCCAGAATATCCCTTTGCTTCCGGTAGGAAGATTTCGCAGGCCAAAAAAATCAATTAAGTATGTATATCTTGTGACATATGAATTTTATTCTTGATAGAAAACTTGAGTTAAGATTTCACTGTCCTTATAATTTACACCAATATATTAACAAAAAAAAAAACAAAATAAAGTTATGTGGATGATTAATTTCAATTTTATTTTTTATTTACAAGTTTTTAAACATATAGTTACTACAATATTTTGCTTGTGGCAATTGTGGTTGACAAAATATAAAAATAAATCGAAAAAAATATAAAAAGATTTTTGTAACCTGTTCATCAAGGGTTGTTCCTTATCCAAATAAGAAGAGCATCAATACGGAAGAACAGAATGCCACTTGGCCGAGATACTTAAGTTGTCCTTCCATTAAGTGGGTCCTCGACCAATTCAAATAACCCCCGATGTGATAAGAGCTTCGGCCAAATGCCGAGTGAAGATAGCCCTGCCCAGCCGGCCCCTTCCTATTTATTTACAAACACTCATACAGCAACTCTCACTCATACTTGTAGTGCCAAACAACTTGTCCCATATGTGTGTGCCTATATGAATTTTTGTTATCATTCAGAGTTCTGAACTGTGGCGAAATCGTTTTTATGTGACAATGGTCTGATATTTCATTTGTTAACTGAGGGTGCTGTTCAAGCTGATTGGGATCTGCTGAAATTAGGTCCATATGGAATACGTAGCTAAGACGTCGTACAGGAATCAATTGAAGATTTAGTCGTTCGGAAACGTAGAACATATTAAGACATATTCATTACCTGATCAAGGAGAAATTGAATGATGAACGATGATTTTTTAAGTAATCTAAGCAGGTAAATGTTCTATAATTCGAAAAAGAAAATCGAAGACACTAAAACTTCCATTTACTTTATAGTACATACATATTACAACGAACGAACTGGTTCAATTTCAAAGCACATTTTTCCATCCGATGCTGCTTCAAGCCCATTCTGAAAAATCTTATTAAAACTAATATACCCGAACTATTGATGATTCCCAATAACGACCCCAATAGTAATCATTTTCAATTTCAATCTTTCGGGACATAAACCCGAACCTTTTTCAAGCTGATTTGAAAAACGTGTCCCGTGTGTTTTCTCCTGCTTATTTTTGCTTTACATACAAGGGCCTCAACACACACACTTCGTCTGGAGACGATTTGATCTGCTTCCGTAAGAGGATTAAATTGTTATTCAACTAAGAACACGGAACAGGAGATGTTCCACCGTTTCTTCCAAGTAGGTAGGTAAAACGATAAAAATACACTGCACATTCTTTCGCAGAACCGGTAAACACGTTCCGAAGGATGGCAGACGGAACACCCTATTCACCTTGTTTCGATATATTTGCGAGTAAGAGATTTTGTTTGGTGTGGAAAATAAATATGAATGGGCAATGGGATTACAGGGGAGGGAAATTATCATTTGTGAATTTTTTTTGTCAATCATTGGAGTTTGGTTTGAAGAAAAATCGAATTTCTATGCTTGTTTTTATAGTTTTTAGGAAAAGATCTGTACTAAGATTTAGTAATAAAGTACTGCCAAAACGAGAAAATTTGATCATATGAATAATTCAAAGTTAGTTAAAATTTGCAACGAAATAGCGATGTAAGCCTAAAGTGTTGATATGATGCTCCTAGACCAGTGGTCGGCAACCTTTTGAGTCAGAAGAGCCAAAAACTTTAAATTTTCCAAATTTCAGAGTTTGGAAGAGCCACTTTAAGATTTTTGTTTTTTTTTTTTTAAATAAAAAGAACAAAATATATGAATCAACAGTAAACTTAAGTTTTACAAAAATTACTTTAAAATTTCATGTAGAGTTTTTTCTTACTCTTGGATATTTTATCTTAATCTATTTCTGATTACCATTGAGTACATGGATTCTCTATTGGATCGTCAATACTTCTAACATGGTTTTGATTTTATTTTAATTTTAAAGCGTTGGCAAATATCAGGTCAAGAGAATTTAAAATCTATATCAATCTTAAATGAATGTTTTGCATGATGTTATAGTGAAACAGTTGGACATAATATTGTAATTTATAATTTATAAGGAAAAGGAAAGCTTTTTATTAAATTATTTAAACAAAGTAAAGGGAGATAAATTTTCAAGCCTCCTTATGGCAGTTCTCCAGAATTAGCTAATCTTTTCCAAAATCTAGAAGTATGGCGCTAAATTCAACTGGAATTAATGTAGCAAAATTAGAATTTCCGTAATCATGGTACTGATAAAAGGTTACATATGTCTTTCAAATATAAAAATTTTAGAAATTCATGACATCCAGCGAACGAGTGTTCAGAATATTATGAATCAAAAATCTCATTTTACTTATGTCATTTGTGATATCTTCAGCATTGTGCGTCCAGTTGACCGAAGAATAAAATTTAAAACATTGAAGATTATTCATCTATGACTGAAGCTTAGATTACTGTAAAAAAATCAGTAGTTTCACCAGAATAAATTTTTAATAATGTGGTTTGGAGCTTGGATTGAAAACAAGTGACAGATAATGTATAAACAGAAAATTTTAACTGGCAAGAATAGTTCATCGATACTTTTAAAGTTTCCAAACAAAAAAATTGCTAATTTTAATCATATAAAAACAGGGAAGAGGAAAGCTGATGAATTGTTTATACCAAGGCACATCAGCAACGTTCGAATCTAACAATTTTCTCACAATTTCAAAAACTGCATGCGAATTTATTTGCTAAAACAGGTTAAATATTTGGAATTTCGTAAAAATTGTGAATAATCCTGGGAAAATGGGACCTTTTTCCTCCATATCCGGACAGCCATACCGGACCTGGGATTTCCAATTTTTATTAATTCTGATCAAGCCTGGAATGCTATTGAGGAATCCGTATTTTTTAATCATTATTTTACTTGAAACGACTCATACGTGATATCTGTATTCAAATAAGTTGAAATCATCGTTTTCAATTCAGAGAAATGGGTTTTCTAAAATTATTATGTTGTTGCGCGTCAAAGTTGTAAATATTTTTCAAAGTGGTTGATCAGTTCTAATACGGTTTTGCAAATTTTAACTGAGAAATTCTCGTAAAGTAATTACGAGAGTTTAAAATAAAAAAAAGCGATGAAGGTAACGTTGTTTGATAACAAAACAGAGGCTGTGCCTTTTAAATGAAAAACTTTGATTTTCCTGTTAGCTACACTCCAACTGCCGTGTTTGATTCATTCAAAATCATACACACGATTTAGAAATGAATAAATTGATTTAAGCTTTTGTTGTTTTGAAACAACAGTTATTCTTTGCATAATGGTTAATGATAAATTTAATCTTCAATAATTGTAAAATTTGACTTCAAAAATGCTATTTTGCCATTTGGTTCTTTTCATTTGTTTCAACAACAGGTGAAATTTTAAAATTCTCTGCTGGACCTATCTTAATCTGTGTGCCAGATCACAAGACGCAATAATCGCTTTTGCATAATTTATTCAAAAATATATTTAATATTAGAGCAGTGAGCTGAAGAACCGCAGCTTTACATCAAAAGAGCCGCATGCGGTTCGCGAGCCGCAGGTTGCCGACCTATGTCCTAGACCAGCGGTCGGCAACCTTTCGAGACAGAAGAGCCAAAAAGTGCAAATTAAGGAAATGTCCAAGTTTCAAAGAGCCGCAATTCATTTTATCCTTACTACAAATAATGATGATCGCAAAGATAGATTTATTATCACTTTTCACAACTCCACAGATTTTCGTTGTTTCTTTGGCAAACGGAAGCGATTTTCATTCTTCTGAATCAATACTTTTTTATAACGGGTACAGCTTAGTAACGTTGAAATTTTGGCGATTTAACATTGTAACCTGATAAAATTTATCATTTTAAACTTTGGTTCAATTCTTTCCTAACACCTATTCCCAGATAAGAAATAGACTTTCGATGTGTTCTGTTGAAATATTAAAAAGAAGAAAAATTTATATAATAATATTTATATAATGAAAATTTTAAATAATAAAAATGTATAAAGATAAATATGTAAATTAATATAAAAAAAACTATACGAGTGTTTGTCACTATTATTTTTTCTTTAAATTCTACAAAAAAAGCCTTGATTTTTTTTTTGGTTTTGAACATCCGTTGAAATTCATTGAGGTTCATTTGATTGTTATGCGCATAAAACTATCATTTTAAATAGGTAAATATTTTTCGGCCAACAAATTTTAATTCTTAAATGCTCATTTTACGGATGGAAAAAAATAAGTCAAAATTTGACAAAATTTAACAATTGGTCGCAAGATGTGGTCTATAAAAAGTGGTTATAAAATTTCTTTTAATTTTTTTTCATTATAAGCATTCCGATTTAGCTCTCTACTAGAGAGTCTCTAGTTCTCATTTTGATTTCTGATAACAAAATAACGAAAATTTAAGTTTAAATTCTCAATTCTGTTCAAAATCGTGACCCTTTCAAGTTGTTTCTTCTCCATACTAATGAAATCTTAAAAATAATGTCTAAACCTCTGAGTCTCAAATATATCATGGAATCAGATTGATCCTTCTGCCAAAGTTTCTATGAATTCTAATCACAAATTCATATTTTAAATTTTTATACAATTAGTGATTTAGAATTTAATCTTTTTGATTTTTTTTTTCAAAGAGATAATTTAATTTGTTGAATGAATTTTCAGTTTTCACTTGCGAATTTGTAATGTTAAACATTATAGTAGTTTGTTGGCGGTTCCCTGGCCGAAAATGTTAGGTAACCAATTTTAATGATTCGTTGTGTGAATAATTTATTCTTACTTTTAAATATTTCAAAACAATTTCAAATATTTCAAACAGTCAAAAAAATATTTTTAAAATACTTTTAATTCTTGACAGATTTGCTGTATTTCAGTTTATCTTGAATTTTCGGAATTCAACTTTTAAAACAGCCACGACGATTTAAAAATAATTTGCAGAATTAGGAATTAGGTTTACCATTAAAAAAAAAAGATGTAAAAGATGTTAGAAGATATATTAAAGTTTATGGAAGAAAATGCTTTTTACCAAATAGAGTTTCTCCTTAGAAAAAATTCCTTAAAATATTCATATTATACATGAAATTCTAAAATAAGACCAACACTCAACTCCCGGCTTACAAAAAATATTTTTTAACAAACTTGAAAATTTTGTTCACTTGAACTCATGTTCAAAATTAGAACGAAGAACTTAATTTTTTTTTTCATGGATTCGAAAAGGAACATTGAGAGATGGAATTCAATATTTGGAAAATTTAAAAATAAAATCTTTTAAGAAATAAATTTTAATGCACAAAACAATTATTATCAGTATTCAATGCATTATTAGAATCATCATCTGATATTCATATTTGATCAGAACGGTGGTAAAGCAAATTTATTTTTAAAATATTCAATACAAGAAAAACAAACTCAATTTCATAATCTTAACAGTGAGGACTTTATTTGACAATTAAAAAATGCTCGGTTTTTATCCGATTAAATCAGAAAATCAAATTCAACGGAAAACTTCCCATGCCAGCGAAGAAAAATTTCTCCAGGCTTCCAAATGCAATATCAGACTTTTATGAAGAACGTTAACTGATTTCTAAATCTCAACTTGGTTGCAGTCTGACAAGATGCTGTTGATTTGTTCTATTTATAGTAGTTTTTGGTTTAGTTTTGAATCCTGGGAAGTCTTATCTGAACTGAAGGAACTAATGTTGCGTCCGTTTACTCTAGAAAATTTCGAGGATTTTGGAAATTTTCACACATTGAGCTAAAGAGCCGCAGTTATACATCCAAAGAGCCGCATGCGGCTCGCGAGCCGCAGGTTGCCGACCTATGTCCTAGACCATAGGTAAGCAACCTGCGGCTCGCGAACCGCATGCGGCTCTTTAGTTCACTGCGCTGATTTTATATATGTTTTTGAATAAAATATAAACGAAATCGTGCTAAAGCGATAATTGAGTCTTGCTAACCGACACACGAATTTTTGTAGGTCCTAAGAAAATTATGAAATTTCATTAGCTGTAGAAACAAGCGGAAAGGACCAAATGGCAAAATAGCATTTCTTGAATCAACATTTTTCAATTTTTTGCTTTTCACTGAAGCATCAGCACAGCGATCAAGAGTTAATTTATCATCAACCGTTAATGTGAATAATAACTGTAGTTTTAAAACAACAAAACTTAAATCAAAATAATTACTTGGAGCAAGGAAAAAATGGTAGAAATTTTTAACACTTTTAGCACATTTTGAAAACTTTACCATGCAAAAACATTTTCAAGATCTGCGGCCTACAAGTTTTTTACAACACGTGTTCTATTTTCGCATGCTGTGATGCAAAGATTGCAATATTTCCATCACATACGGCTGAAATAGAAACAGTGCTGTAAAAAAATACAACGTTCAAAGATCTTGAAAACATTTTTACATGGTAAAATTTCCAAATCTTGCTACAAGTGTCAAAACTTCTACCACTTTTTTCCAACATTAGTAAACCTGTGAGTAAACTTGCTCTTATTAAATAACTTTTTTGGCCCTCTTTGAATATTGATCAGTTGAAAATTACAAAATCTTTTTAGAATGAATCATCCCTTTCGAAAAATATTTACATCTTTTACATAAAAATATTGGAAACACCACCTCAATCTATTCATATTTGAATTGAAAACGACAATTTTAACGTTATCTGAATATTGATATCTCATAAGCAATCCAGGTTGCCCGGTTTACCCAGGGCTTGCCCAGATTTTCAAAGAAATAATAGTCAGATGCCAGGTCCGGTCCGGTAGCCCGGATACCAAGGAAAAAGACAATGTTTTTTTCCAGGATTATTCACAATTTTCACGAAATTTCAATTTTCAACTTGTTTTAGCGAAAAGAAACGCATGTAGTTTTTGAATTTGTGAAATTCGATGTAAACGCCGCTGATAAGCCTTGGCAAACATCATTTTTCGTGTGTTTCTTTTTTAGTTTTTCTCTACTTTTTATGGAAAAAACGTAAATTTTGGATCGATTTGCCCGGATATTTGCCGGCTTTGTGGTTAAAATTTAGAAACCCAATGCCCGGATTTGCCCGGACTACAGGAAAATTCTAGAATGCCTACTTAATAAATAACAGGTTAAAAAAAGTGAATAGATACATGAACTTCGAATTCATAATTTCAAAGAATTGAGAATTATAAATTACAGTTCGACAGCTTTCCAAACTCGAGTCTACATTGAGAATGAATGAAAATTTCAATTCGAAAAATCTATTTGAAAATTCATTCACAGGCTAAATACTTGTTGTCAATAACAAAATTGACCTTTTCACCCCGAAGCAGTTTTTTGAATAACTGAATTGAATGTATTGAAAAAAAAATGTAAACTTTTGAGTCTTGGAAAAATTTGAAATTTCAAGTGTGATGCGTGCTGGCGTTTTTTAATAAAAGCACACAAATTTTGAACGAAGATTTAGTAACCGATATAATTTTATTTTTATTTTCGATTCAGAGTTGATCACTGTTAATTTATTTTTATAATCTTTTGTTTTGGAATTTCCAAAGTATCTTTGAACTGATTTTGAGAGTACTGTTTTTTTTTATTATTTGTCACCAATTTGCTACGAAGGCTACAAAATCACATTACAACAGATTTATACTGGTCAAACCACATTTTTTCCAATAATCTAAGCTTAAGCAAGCATTGATGAATAATATACAGTCATTGAATTTCAATTTTCATTCAATTGAACGCACAATACTGAAGAATCAAATGTGACATCAAATGAGATAAACAGGTGCATAAAGTTCTGAAGACACGTTCGCTCTGTGTCATGAATTTTGAAAATTCTACCGGCTGTCAGGAGCATAACTTTTGAAGTTTCAAATTTTCGATTACATGGATTTACCTTACATTAGTTACATTTTACCTCATACTTTTGGATTTTATTAGCGTATAGTATAGTATAGTATAGTATAGTATAGTATAGTATAGTATAGTATAGTATAGTATAGTATAGTATAGTATAGTATAGTATAGTATAGTATAGTATAGTATAGTATAGTATAGTATACCTAGTATAGTATAGTATAGTATAGTATAGTATAGTATAGTATAGTATAGTATAGTATAGTATAGTATAGTATAGTATAGTATAGTACCAAAATCTACTAAATACCAAGTTCAAAATTACTAAATATTAATAATGTCCGTTTGGCGTAAGAAAAATGCTTTTGTCTGTAGTGTAGCAATATTAAAGTTGCCAATCATCACAATTTTCAGTTTTCCATTCTCGAACGACTTGTTTGTGACCGTCTCCCGACCAGTCTTCACAGCCCATAAATTATGCTAATGATCCAATAAAATTCAATCGAACGTCTCATACATCAAACATCACGTCATTGGATTTTTGCTCCCGCTGCCGTCAGCCTAGACAGGAGGGTGGCTTTTTCCATATTTTTTGGAATTTCTTACATTTCTTTCATCGCCACCCACAGCCTTAGTTAGTCCTCGGCACAATCCGCACTGACTAGGAGGACACGTGCAAAGAAGCAAACTCCGAAGCGCGATGTGTCAGTCGTTCTCCATTCTTGCTCGATGTGCAGTGCAACGGAACCGCGTTTTGGAAAGTGTCATCAACGGGAGTGATCCCTTCCGTGACGGGATTTCGGAAAATCCGGCTCCAGTTGGCAATAATGGGCATGCCACTTACCATACCATACCACATCAACGACAAACCGACAGCCGACAGAAGAAGAAAACATAGTAGGAGGAAAAATAAATTTAAAAAATTTCAAAAGAAGAATGACGAATGTTTCCCCGACTGAAATCCTGTCGCGCTTTTAAGTTGGGTGCATGATTGAGACTGTTGTTCAACAGTAGGTATCAAATGCGTAATGGTTCAAACGTGCTTACATTGTGGAAAGAGAGAATCACAATGCAATATGGGAATGGAAACCTTTTAGGAAACTGAAGATTTAAGCTTTTCAGATGGAAGCGATCTTACGTTCTTTTTACTGTCTTTATTTAGATATTAAATTTGGAATTAAGCGAATGAAATGACTCCATTGTTAATTTTGCTTCGTCGTACTGATTTGAAGACACACTTTCCATTCGAATAAAAAATTTCAATTCCAATTCCGAAACGAAAAACATCACCCGTGTTACCGTTGCAATCTATTTATATATTCCACCTCCCAAAATCAAACTGTTTCTCTTCATTTACTCGATTTGAAAAAGCAAGAAAGAAGAAGAGAACCAGCAGAAAAAATCTCCCTTAATTAGATTATAAGTCATGCATACAGACTTTCGACACCCTCCTCCGGACGTGAAAAGTGGCTTTCTCAAGATCCAATTTTATTACCCATAGTGTTTTCTTCCTCTCCGCAAGGCTCGGCAAATTCCGAAGGAAACCACCAAGCCAGAAGAATCCTGCCGACTACGAAGACAAAATCGTTGAGGTGAGGGTGGAAAAGGTGTAACCACAAAAATTACAAAAACCAACTCGAAATGGAGAGATTCTCTGCCCGGCAGCAACCACAATGCGATATCTTGAACGGCACCTTCTCAGGGTTCTGGTTCAGGTCTGGAAGATAAAATCCTTGGAACTAGCTCTACGTAACGGTTCTTTCCTGGGAGCTGGCATAGAAAAAAAAACGTGGAGGAAAGGGGGAGACTTGAAAATAGATTAAATTTCAATAAGAAATGGAGAAAATGGACCCAGAATCTGTCTTTGTTGGCAATCTTTCGATGCAGCAGATTTGATTTTCCATCGTCGTCGTCGTCCGAGGTTGGCATGGTTTTCAAATCCGGAGAAACCTCACCTCAAAATGGGGCTTACTGATTTTCACAGTGGTTTAAGTTTGTGAATCTTAGAACGAAAGTTTCTTAAAAATATATCAATATTTAATTATAAGTTCTTCCATTAAAGTTATTCACATAGAATCTAACAATAAAGAATGAGCGCCAAATAGGAATAAACGAAAAAATGGTTGCTGAAAAATAAAAGTCTAATAAACTTCAATAGCATTTTACGCAGACTAACAAAAAAAGATATTTTAGTTTTAGGTTTTGATAACCTAATTATTATGATTCTATTTCCTGTGTTTATTAAATTTTGTTTTTCTTCACATAAGTGGAAAATTTTTAGTTAATTTTTAAATGGAAGTTCTGCTGAAAAGGGACTGCAGGACGGGTCCGAGGTAAGCTACCTTACGTTTTAGCCAAAATCTTCCTTCAATGCTGCCGCAAACCAAAATCTGACAAATTCAAAACTCCAATACACACTGGAAAAAATTTAACAATAAAGTCGAAAAACATTTAAACACGCAAAGAACTACTTAAATCTACCTTTAAAAATATAATAAAAAATACCACGTAAAACTCTGTAAAACTGACTTTATATTGACTTCGAGTAATGAAGTTGAAAATAAGCTTGACAAAAATCACAGTTAAAGTGCCGGTTTAGTATTTACCGACTTAGTGCAACAAATTTAAAGTTCATTGAAAAATTTGATCAAGAAAATGCAGCCAAAGTAAAAAAAAAGTACCTAAATTTATAAATCGAAAATGTAGTCACCTTGATTGAGGAAGTATTGTTATTTCCTAATAATGACCCAGCATAACTGGTAGCAACTGGAATAATGACAAACTTAATAAATTATTGACATGTGAATGGCTGTGAAAAGAGTCTTTAGCATGGCCGTATAAAGGAGGGGCTATGGGAGCTATTGCCCTAAACCCCTCGGCTCAGGGAAAGGCCGAGAAAAATTAAAATTTAAACATGACTTTAATCATACTGCTTAAAATTCTAAAAAACAACGAATAAAAATGAAAATTCGAATAAATATGTTTAATTTAAAATAGTTTCCCTCTAATATAAGTTAAGGGGGCCCTCGAGAGTAAGCATTGCAAATTTTTCCCGCTATTTTTGGGCTGCAAAGATTAGCACAAATTTTTTGACAATATCTGGGCATTTCATATTGAATTTTTCAACAGTCAGTTAAGTGTAATTAAAAATCGTAGAAAATTTGAGAAAAGTAAACCCCGCTAATTTTTTTCATGTTTTTTTTTAATCATGTCAGCAGCATTCAAATCTCGTTTCAAACTCCGAAAAAAGAAATAAATTGGATAAAACAAGCACAGAAAAATTGAGCCTAATTTAGACCTTTATTTTTCTTCATTACTTTGAAAACACGACCATGTAAAAATAAATCCGAAAAACCTGGAAAGCATATTCTACAATACATAATACATCACTTCAGGCCCGTGCGAAGGACCGGCCATCAGAAGGTTTCCGAAATTCAAATTTAGCCAAAAATAAAAACAAAACCAAAAATACCAAATTGAATTCTAACACCATTTTTATACATATGATTACCACAAAAACTCAAAAAATAAAAAATTTGACTGAAAAAATAAACTGAAATTTGCAAAACAAATCAAAATGAATGTTTCAAATCGAAGCGGTAAATCATTGATAAATTTTTCAATTATTCTGAACCAAAAACTTTCTTGAAAATAAGTTTTAAGCAGTCTAGTTATCAAATTCCCGATCAATAAGTATTTCCGAAAAACAAGAAAAAGAATACGAATCAAAATTTCGAATAAGCTTCGGACTCAAGAATTATGGTACAGAGATAGAATACATAAAATACAACACCAGATTTAAAAAAAACTGAATTCTCATACAAATGTCGAATGAGATTAAAAGTTTTTTATTTCGTTTGACATTTGTTTAAGAGTTCAACAATTCAAATTGTTAAATTATAACTGTAGTAATTTATTATTCATCTATATTTAATTTTTTTTTCTGCATTTTCAATTGAAGAATTGATTTAATAGTTTTGCTGCTGTTTTGAATAGAAAAAAGAACATGGTTAGAAATGCGAAAAAAAAAAATCAATTCAAACTTAGGAGAATTTATTCAATAGTTGATAATTGAATTTTATTTCATGAAAAGAAGAAAATTTTAATTTTTTTTTTTTGAGATTGCCAGTAATCAAAGTCAAATGTAAAACCTTTTTCTATATTAAAATTCTTTCAGTTATCAAAATAAAAGGCTAAAAGTTTGTTTTTGAAGTTCAAAATACTAACTTTATACATTTTTAATAAAACATGTGCATTTATACTGACAAAGTACAGATTGAGAAATGGATACTCTCGTGAATGATCAATGAGAAACTGATAAAATACAAGTAACAATAGTGAATTCCAAGTGTTGTTATAAATATTAAAAGCACAAGAACAATGCAAATTTAGTTATCATTGCGCATTTTATTTAATATTCATTTCATATTCGTATCATAATTGAAAATCATGATCAATTTAAAACATGATTTAATATAATGAAAATTAATATGAATATGATTATGTTTTAAAATCACAAAAACTTGGAATTAAATAACAAAGACAAGCTTATTTAAAATATTTCATAAAACTGAAATAGTTTGATGGCAAATTTGTTTGAATATAAAAATAAAATATGAAAAAGAAAAAGAGGAGTTTTTTTAATATTTCAGATGGATTTTTTCCCAATAAACTTGTCTAGCCATAAAAAAGCTTAAAAAAAAGAATTTAATTGAGGGATCGGCATTTTTTGTCTTTGATTTATTGGTTGATTTGGTAGATTTAAGCGTCCTGAACTCGAATCTTTTGTCATGTTTTGTCTATTACTTTTAGATTTGGTGATATGGAGCTTAAACCCTTCGTTTCATAAAGTAACAAATTTGCAACAATTAATATATGAAAAAAATTAAAAATCGTATTTTGTTTTAATTTTTTTTTCTTGATGTACTCATCATTTATAACTGTAAAAAAAAATTTAAGGAAAAATAAAAATTCATGGAATGAAGGGTTAAAGTTTCAAAATGTATCTGTTTTAAGTTAAATCAATCATTGATAATTGATGAAAAAACAAATCTACGTTAAATAAATATCTGATTCTGAATTAGTTTATTATACCTATTTCATTCAACTAAGTTATAGGGGAGAGTGGGGTATCGTGGGCCATGGGGAAACGTGGGCCACTTTTAATATCTCAGATGTGTGTTGAGATAAAAATCTCAAACCAACTGCAATCGTCGTCGCTTTGCGTGAGCATATATTTCTATATGTTGTTAACTGAAATACACATCACATGCTTCTTTTATTTAACAAGCTGAAAAAAGTTAGAAAAATTTACTTACATAATTAAAAAAACACCCGCTAATTTCATCGATGGAGAACCTAAAGTGCATAACAAAAATATGCTCATACGCTTATGATCTTAGTTTTGTCATGATCTTTCACGTGAAAAAAGAATTTTTGATGAAACATCAATAAGTCACTCAAACGCAACCATATTGCAAATCGTAGCTTGTGGGGAATCGTGGGCCACACATCTTGAACCACCTTTATTTTTATGTTTTTATATACATTCAGAACTTAAAATACGTTTTTCCTATCTGTAAAGTTTTCTTATGCCAAATGAAGAGTTATGAAAAATATTTTTTCCATGCTATATAAGAAATTTTGCCAAAACGTTCGCGAGCCAGGTTTTGGAATCTATGCGATCATACACAGCTCTCTTTTTTACTTCTTCATCTGAATTGGCTTTAAAATAACGAAATGAATTAGGAAATCATAGTTTTGGGTCAACTCATAAACTTTGCATGTTATTTGGTCAATTTGGATTTGGTGGCCCACGATTCCCTACCATTTTTCAAAATCCAAACAATATTGCTTTTTTTCAAACAGTCAGAATTTGGGGAAAAAAACTTAATAAAAATTATAAAAAAATACCTTATGATACCTTGAAAATGTAGAAAACCATACCATTTTTTATTTTCATTTTATCTTTTATAACAAAGAAGTTATGAAACAACGAAAAAAAGTGGCCCATGATTCCCCACTCTCCCATACTATTTTTAAGATGCTGATACATGATTTCAACAAGTTAAATTCTACAGTTTTTTTTATAAAATTGGAAAGATAAGATTACAAGTATTTCTGGTATTACTGAATAATGTTTAAAAAAAATTCGGTTTATTTCACAAAATTTGATCAATTCTGCAAAACGATGAGAATTTTGCTTTAAAAATTTCTAAAATCAGCTTCAAAAATGGAAAAAAGGAACAAATAGAAAAATTTCTTTATATGCAGAACTCAAAATAATTTGAAGTATTGTAAAAAGTTGATAATTTATTTAAAACCCCTTTTTATGTTATGATTTCGTTTTAAAGTTTTGTCAAAAAAAATGCAGAAATTTCTGGAAAGATTTTGAAATATTTTCAAAGCTTATGCAAAACCCAAAAGGTGATAAAAAAATTGCATTTTTAAACCCAGGGCACCCAAATTAGTCAAAAAAAGCTTTTTAAGTTTTTGCACCTCCGATACATCCAAATTTTAGTGGGCTGGTGTAATCTATTAAAACATTTTTGAATACGACGTTGAGCATTTAAAAGAACAAGAAACACAATAAAATTCCAACTGAAAATGGTTTCTTGAACAATATTTATATCAGCACGTTTTTTTTTTGTAATTCAAAATTTTAAGTAATATGGAAGAGGATACAAGGTATAAGATTTTGTATTGCTAACTCTGATGACCATCGTGAGTGGTAAACATCTTTTACATGGCTTGCAACTTGTTAATGTATAAAATAAGTATTCGATTAACTAATTTTAAAGTTTAGATAGTATATTCCAAACACTGCACAAGGTTAGTTACACTTCTTAATAAAAAAAAATCACATTTAAAAGACAATATGTGGCTTTTGTATGTCAAGTTTAAAGTTTCATTGAAATGAAAACGGCATTGTGACATGCCGTTCATGCATTGAAACTTATTTTTAATCATAAATTTCGATTTACAATTCATTCAACCTTTTTCAATGAAACTTTAAACTTGACATTCAAAAGCCACATATTGTCTTTTTAATGTGATTTTTTTTATTGTGACATTGTCACAAGCCTAGGGTGATTTAAGATATATTTCTGCCGGAGGCGAGCAAAATTTCTGACTAGCTTGCTAACACTTATCGAACATCTTTTAAGATCAAGCTGTTTCCCGTTAAAAAGTTGAAAATTTTACTTGGAGATAATCTCCAGGGGGGTGGGAGGTGGGTGGGTGTAAAGCCTCCGCTCATTATAAAACTGGATTTGAATTACACAATTAGCAAATTCTGCTTTCCTCTGTTTGTTACTTTGAATCTCAATTTTGAATTTGAATTTCATTTGTATTTTGATATTACGATTTTCATTTGAGACTTTGAATTGTGGATCTGAATAAAAATCTGATTTAAGGTTTTGGATTCCGCTGTAGAGCTATCTGTATCTCTGAGGAATTTTAAAATAAAACTGTTGTTTTTTTTATATTTTAGATTCTTTGTCTGAAGCTTTAATTGTTGTTTTCTTTTTTTCCGGGATTTTCATCTTCGTGAAAGATTCATCACTTATGAAGCCTTAATGTTACTTCCCAATAGCCATTAGGGAAATATTAATTCTGCTTTCGGCTAAGCTCGGAATAAAAGATTGGTACTTAAATGAAAAGAGTTTTAATATCAATCTTGAAATTTTTCTAATCCAGAGATGGTTGGGTGGTGACAGAGTTATTAAATAAACTCTGGGCAGAACTGGGATAAGAGAGCACCCTTCAAAACGGAACTGGGAAAATCGAACGAAGGAAACGATTGAAACTTCTTCTGGAGGTAACTAAACTGGAAACTCTGAGAAGATTTTGAAACGTTCCGGAAGCTCTGGTAAAAGCTGAAATTTCCAGTTTTCCAGGCGCTGGTGCTGCCAAGATGGCAGGCAGTAGTGGTGGAGCTTAACATCGCAAATGACGTTTGTTCCTCAGCCAGATGATGCGAGGAGTATCCCAGTATAAAGTAACGGATCTTGAAGTTACTGCTTGAAAAATATTTAAGTTTTGAAGCACATGCCCCAAATTAAAAAAAAAACGGATGAAGTGTAGCCCTAATCTAGCCTCTATCTCTCCTATAAATTAGTAAGCTTCATCATCTCTTTATTTTTTATTACCGTTAGAGGCTCAGTCATGGTGTCTCTAGTACGGTGGTCTCAAATGTCAAATTGCAAGCTCAGACATACAGACGTTTTGAAAGCTGGCTGAAGTGTTTACGAAAAAGTGGGTCCATAGATGCCAGGTTGCAGTGACTTTATTCATCTCACATTTGTTAACCTTATTTCCTACTTCAGGTGTTGGAGATAAAGATCAGTGAAATTTGGAAAAATTGTGTGTATGTATGTAGGTGTCATAATAAAAATTTTTGAAGCCTAAGTTTTCTGAGGCATTAGTATAAAGATCAAGATTTTTATTATCGTAATCTGTAAATTCAAAGAAGAACTGTTGTTGTCATAAAACAAAAACTAAACTCGATTAATTTTATTCCAAAATAATTGTTCAATTTTTAAATCAATTGAACACAACAGTTGAGCTGCCGCTAACAGTTAAATCAAAGTTTATCATTAACAAATAAGTAGGTACTTCTCAGACAGCCTCTGTTTTGTTGTCAAACAACGTACATAGATCTCATTAAGTTTTATATTTTCAGCACTTGCAATCACTTTTTTGCACTCTATGAATATTTATTAGTCAGAATTTTCAAAAATCGTATTATTTATCGAACATTTCGAAAAATATTTACAACTTTGACGCGTAACAACATAAAAATAAAGGAAAAATCTTCTCAATCCTAACTCATTGAAAACGAAATATGAAATTGTCATGTACCTTATTTGTATTCCAGATTTTTCGGTTCAAAATACGGATTTAGCCGGGCTTGTCCAGATTTTCAAAGAAAAAAAAAATGGAAATACCCGGTGTGGTCTGGCTGTCCGAATATTAAGGAAAAAGGCCGAGTTTTTTTCAAGGATTATTCACAATTTTAACGAAATTCATAATTTTCAACTTAATTTACCGATATAAATTCGCATGCATTTTTTTTAAATTGTGGGTAAGATTGGAACGCCGCTGATGTGCCTTGGTAAAAATCATTGTTTGTGTTTTTGTTTTTCAGCTTTGCTCTTGCCGTTTTATGGAAAATGCTTAGATTTTGGCTAGATTGGACCGGATGTTACCCGGTTTTGAGCGTAAAATTTAGAAACCCAATGCCCGGAACTGCCCGGCCTGGATACGTACAGAAAAAAAATGGACAGCTTACTCAATAAATTACGGGGTAAAACGTGAATAGATACATGAAATTCAAATACAAATTCCAAAACAAAAGATTAAGAATTGCAAATTAAAGTTTGACAGTTTATCAGATTCGAATCAGCAAAAAAAATGGATCAAAATTCCATTTCTGAAAATATATTCAAAAACTTAATATCAGGCTTAATATTTGCAAACGATTACTAATTTGACCTTTACAAACCGAAGCAGTTTTCTTATAATTAAATTTTATATATGTTTTTAAAAAGAGCAAACCTTTGAGTCTTTGATCACATTTAAATTTCAAGTGTGATTCCTACAGCCAATATTCGCCTAAAACACACAAATTTTTCATTAAGCGTTGATCACCGTTGTATAATTTTAATTAATTTTTGTATCTGATCTTTAAAAGTATCCTTGAACTTATTTTGTTAGTTAAAATGTACTGTTTCTTTTTTAATGAGAATTTTCTACGAAGGCTAAAGGATCTTATTATTACAGGTTTAAACTAGTCGAACCACTGATTATTTTAACCAGTATTCTATGCTTTAGTATGCATTGATGAATAATCTACAACGTATTGAATTTCATTCTTTATTTTATTGGACGTACAATACTGATGAATCACATGTGACATAAAATTACAATTTTAAAATTTTCTCAATGCACAAAATTCCAGTTGCCAGAAGCATAATTTTTGAGGACTATAACTTTCAGCTACACTTATTTCAGTTGAATTTAACCTCATATTTAGGATTTTGGAAAGGATTAGCTCAATTCGGGGAATGTCATTAAAAAGCTTGATAATTTTAAAAACATCTATTTTATGTTCAAAAGCTTCTAGTATTCTTACTACGAGACAGGTTTTCTTTGAAAAATTTAGAAGTATTTCAGCAAAATATTTGAATTTCGGAAAGCATATTTTCAAATGCAATTGTAAAAATATGCTTTAAATATGACTTGGTACAACTTGTAATGAATTCTACTTTATTTAAAAATTGTTTGTTTTGTTTATTTTGATAGAGACTTTAAATTTTGAATTCATTCGCCTCTTATTTATTAAAAAAATAAAAATGTTTCAATTATAAGGAATTTGGCAAAAACCTTTTTATGGCTTGATAACAAATGCACGTTAGCAATTTTTTTTTCATCCGCATTAGCACTTAATGCAATGAATTTTAAATTAAGTAGTTTTTCTAGAAAACAAATATTTTTAAATTTTTCTATTCATTTCTGTGGAATTTCTATAACAATTTTTTGATTGACCTACTAATACATACATATGTAATCAACGTAGTATTATCCCGTAGGAATCCCAAGACAATTTGTGCAATGCAAATAACTCTTTAGATCCATGCTTTGGAAAACTATTTATTTCAAACGGACTTTTAAGCTAATATTTCATGTCAGAACCCAAATTGTGTAAGTTTAAATTAACCTGGAATTGCCGGTTTTCATGATTTATTCAAATAACCTCCATAGTTTCCACAATGTTCAAATTAAATTTTCTTAATAAATATTAACTGATATAATCGTAACAAAAAAATTGATATTTTTGTTCCTTAGATTAACCATCCCCGGCCACTGTGATAATCCCTGCTTTCACCGATTCACCCATTGGAAGTGAGGCTAAATATTTATATAGAAGGAGAATGGGGAGAAGTATCTAACCTACCCCTTCCTATCTACATACCTTCCTAGTAGCAACACGAAAAATCAACTTCCGAGAGTCGTTCGACATCCACCGATGCGATGAGTTGACTCGAGAGAACACTTCCTGTTTCCAGACCACGTCATCCCAGCATCCGCAAAAGCTCATATCTCGTTGGGCCGCCACCATCGTCGTGAGGTCGGAAAGCTGTATTATAACAAGCTCTATTCTTCCTCTTCAGTCCACCCACGCAAGAAGATGGCCAGAAGACCAGTGACCCTATCGGTGAGTAACCTGATAAATTAATCTGTTTAAAATTGGATTACGAACCGTAGTGGTGGGGTGTTTATTTTATTTGCCTTGCACCTCAGCCCCTCGAACCGACCAAACCTCATCCGACCCCTTCCGGTTGTCCGCTTCCGGTTCCTCCTAACTGATGCGGCAAGATTCCGTAACCTCATCATGGAGCACTTTTTTCTCTTAATTCTTTCTCTCCCTCACACTTAAATGGACTGCTGCTGGAAATGTATACCCCATATAGAAGAGGAAAATTGATTCTAGAAAATCGGTAGCATAATCTGCTGGTAATTGAATCACCTCGAGAATTGGGGATAGGTATTTCTGCAGGTGAATGAGACAGAGAGCGAGGGAGAAAAAACGTGATTGGATAATCTGATTATTGTGGATCAAAATGTGCTTTATTTGGCTTTGCTTGTTTAGAAATTTTATGTGCGTGTTTGTGTGTGTTGCTTCCCATGTGTTTATGTTACCTACCTTTTTATTCTTAAACGGCAAATTGCAATCCGCTTAGTGGTCGAAGAAGAAAGAATAAGATAATTTATATGTTGTGGTGTTTTATCCGAACATTAAAACATGCTGAGAAAATGAAGGTCATCATACCTCTTGATTTTGAAAATTTAAAAAATTTGATTAAAAATTAGCTTACCGATACTCTAATACAGGAAAGTTAAAAAAGTGGTACCTTCCAGAATCAGAGCACTTTACTATGTTCTTCAGTGAGCGTTTTCGATTGATGAATGTATATCGTTTCCCTCTCTTAAATTATCCGAGCTAGGTATGCTATTGATAGGTAGCAAAAACCTCCAAATGCTCGGCAGTTGTGCAGTTGTCTGTTTTTGGATATATCTACCCTATGTTGGGTCTTTCCTGCACGCAAAATAATTTAGAAAATAAATATACGGGAAGATCTACTGAATCGATTTGCGTGAAGCTTGGCATTGGAGGCCTTTCTTTCAAATGGGGAAAATGGAGAGGATGACGGGTGCTTTCTTACGATTTTTAACATAACTGAAGAACAAATCAAGCAAATGGATCCAAATTTGGCAAGGAAGGGTATTTCCCTCTTCCAGTTGAGAGAAAGGGAAGAGGCTACAAATTTGTCATGGGAGAGCATATGATACGAGAATTGGTTATATTATTATTTAAATCTCCTCCGTTCTTACATTGGGGATATAGGAAGGCAATAGGAAGGTTCCCATACCAAACTTCACATGAACAATTATTAGAGCACAAGAAATGGTTCTTTTAGAATAAGTTTGCCAGAATTTTTTTCACTACCATCCGGGCCTAGCAATTCCTAGCATTTTTTCAATTAAAAAACCTGTCAAATTCCGGGCATAGATTCCAATTTTTCCAATCCAAAAAAGGGGAAAAAACTGAGCAAAATTAAGTTGTTATTATATATAAAAGCAAAGAAAAAATGCAAAAAAATCGAAATTAATATTTTATTAACGTAATTGCAGAATTCCAACAACTTTTTGGAAAACTTTAATATTTAAAGGTTTAAAAAGTAAATCAGCTAAATTATTTGAAACAACCATTGAAAATTTCCATACCGAGAATCGAATTTGCTGAAATTTACTCAAAAACTTTGATTTTTTTGGATTCTTTGTGAAAATTATGAAAAAATCCGGGCAATATCCGGACTTTTTTCATGATATCCGGGCAACCGGGCCGGACCGGACTTTCTCGAAATTTTACATCAAATATCCGGGCAAACCCGGATAAACCGGGCAATCTGGCAAGCTTATTTGAGAATTTGAAACACCACTCTTCACCCAATTAAATAATAGGAAGGGAGGGGAGCCATAATACAATTTTGTTAGGATAACTTGAGCCTGATTGAAGAGAATGGAATCAAATTTGCCATGGGAAGATATTTGGGTACAAGATATGTTCTAAGATTGTTATAAATCCTTCCGCCTTGCAGGGAGAAGTGGGAAGAGAAGGAGGGGTTTCCATATAATTTTTTTGTATCGCCCAAGAACTTAATTTGATATTAGGCCCTTGAAGCCAAAGGGGTTTAAGTGCACAAAAGCTTATTCGAGAAAACACGCTTTTAAATTCATGTGAATGGCCATTTTCTATATATTTTTTCGAGAATTTCTATTTTTCTATCGAGTGTAATCGTATTTAAAAAAAAAATCGAAAAAATCATCGAATATAGTTTGAAATGTGAAAAATTGTTTGGCATCATTAACTCAAAATCGAACTTTCTGTCACTTATACCCCTCTGACTCTGAGAGCCTCATATGATAGGGTTTTGGGTACAAACAATGGCTATGACTATTAGAAACGCCCACCTTCTTAAAGTAATGGTAGTTAAGAAAGCAAAAAGGGGTGGGGGTATCCTGTTCAGCTTTTATTTGGCATAATTTGAGCATTTATCAATCAAAAGCAACCATCTTTTTTCCAGAGTGGAGTAGGAAATGAGACAAGTATCATTCCTATTTTTTTCGGCTTAAATTAAAAATTCATCAAACAAATGTTTTTATGAAAGTTCGCGAGCCCTCCCCACTTTGGGAAAGGGAGAGGATGGAGAATTCAAAGGAATAAATCATACATTTTGGCATAATTAAAGAACTAATGAAACTTACAAAAACAAACAAACTGTTTCCAAATTTTGTATTAAAAATCAGGACAAACCTGGATAAAACCGGGCAATCTGGCAACCATAACTTAATAAGATGAAATCGTCTTTGATATAAAATTATACCTACAAAAAAAATTAAAATCATATTCTAGCATATGGAAACAAGTTTAAAAAGGCGAACCTTTGATTCGCATTTTGATGCATTTTTAGCCCAGACTGGTAAATAACTGAATGAAAAATATTTCAAAGAAAATGTGTGAATGTCTGAAAAATATTTCAACACCAACAGTGTTGGTATAGAATAATAAATAAAAATGGAGGCGCTATCTTTGTGATAACATCACGTATGAACGGGCGGTCGGAATGAAGTGAAACTTGGTATCCGAGGGTTTTTGGGGCCAGAGATGGTTTGTATAATAGTTTCAAGAATCTCACAATTTATAGAAGGGGGGCTCCCATACAAAATCAAATTGAAACGGGACATAACTTGAACAATTTAAATGCGATTTTCATAAAAATTGGTTCACGAGATCGAAAAGACACAAGAAGTTGTTTCATTATGCAGACTGCAATTGCTCGCTTTTAAAACGTGGGGCTCCCTTAAAAAAATGTGAAAAAATTTGAAAAAATATATACAACTCATACAATTCACATGGGATATTCATGAAATTGTGTACACATGCATGTTTTGATGTGGAAAAACAATCTATTTTACTAAATAAAACATCCTACCTTTAAAACCAGAGGCTCCCATACAAAATCAACGTGAGTTATAACATAACTTAAACAATTGCCAAGCGATTTTGCTTAAACGAGTCAGGCAGCCATGTTTTGACAGTAAAATATGATTTTTTGTAATAAATAACGCTTTCTCCATAAACCCCCCCCCCCCCCCCCCCCCCCCATTTTTGAACTTAAGGTGAGAGGAGGGGAGAGAAGTTTCATATAAATCTTATATGTGAAAATGAAGACGCTTCCTTCATATGAACGAGCGATCAGAATTACATGAAATTTGGTTTATATTATAGTTTTAAGACTATCCGACTTTAGTGGGAAGGAGCTCTCATATCAAATCATTATCAAACATGACACATCTCGAGCAATTTTCATGTAATTTTTATTAAAATTGGTTAACAATCAGGCTTTCATAAAACAAATGATTAGTTTTACTGAATGAAATAAAAAAAAATAAATTGAAATTTGTTACACATGCCAGTTTTGACATGAAAATATAATTTATTGCATTGAGTGATTATTTCCCACTTAAATAAAAAATAAAGGTCCCATAAAAAATCAGCATCAAATTTGACAAAACTCAAAGCAATTTTCAAGAAAATTACATAACAAACAGTTTTTGACGATAACAGAATAACAATAACAAACAATATTAAATAGAACTTAACTAGAATGATTTCCAGGCAATTGTGAAGAGAACAACACCTCTTCCACTTTCTAAGGGAAAGAGATTCATACAAAATCATCATAACCAAAGGAAAACTCACTAAACTTCATGTCCCACATCAAACAAGTTTTAAAATCAAATTTTGACATAATAAAATAATTTATTTGCTTAAATGACCTCTTCCCTTTCCAAACAGTGAAGTCCCACACAAAATCAGTTCTCAAAAAACACAAATCGATCAGCTTTTAAGTTTTTCTTTTCAAATTTCAAACTCAAGATTCTGTTGAATGATTTCTATCTACCACTTATTACACAGAAAGAGCAATATCGGTGCACAGGCATTCAAAATTATCGTTCAATTTAAAACAACGAAAAAAACATTGCATTACAAAATCTCCCATACCTTTCAAACCGGAGGGGGATGAATAAAAGGGAATTGATAAGGTAAAAGTAGATACAATTCAAAAAATATAATAAGTAAAAAAAGTTTTCGATTCCATCTTTCCATCTATAGACGAATGGATAATAACAAAGCTCAAGGTCTACCAGAATTGTGGAAACCTAATAAGCCAATATCAACGCAGCACATTCAAGGGCAAATCTAACAACGATCGTTGATTGTGTGCCCGTAAGATTATTAGTAGGTACAAACGAGCGTAAGATCCAAAATGAATCGAAGTATCGACATGCCGTGTGTAGGTATATAAGCAACCACGTCCATTGGCTGTAAGGATGCTTGCCTAAAGTGTGGTTCTCTTTTAATATTACTCGCTCTTGCGTGATATAGTTGCACCTATATAAAATTACTGATCCACCGCAAGCGTTGATTCACAATAACTGCTATTGTTGTCGGCAACTGTAGTGCACCGTCCGTTAACGAAGTCAGATGTATTTTTACTACTTGCAAGCTAATTGAATGCTTCTACCGTCTCGAGGCATATATTGGCTAGCACAATTTTAATTTTCAAGTGTTCAATTTGTGGTTTTCGAGTAAACGTATATCCACATAAATTAAACGGTAAATTAATGACTAAAAAATAAAAGTCGAAAAGATTATTTTGAAATTTTCACTTTTAGAATAATGCCAGCCATAAGAAGAAGAAATATCGGAAGACGAAGCCGAAACGCTCTTGCGACAGCGATTTGGCGTGGTGATGTGAGCAGTACAAATGGATCACCTCATGTCGGTATTCAGTTGCATCGAGCTGCATTTGCGTATGATAGAAGGGTCAACTACGGTGAGCTGCCATGCGTTAACATTGGCAATATGGATATTTCGTGCAGATTTTGCAAAGCGCTAAGATTTAGATCTCAACCGCCTGGATTGTGTTGTGCCGGTGGGAAAGTCAAACTACCACCATTGGTTCATCCACCAGAACCATTAAGATCTTGGCTATACAACGACTCTTCGGAATCACGGCACTTTCTGGCAAATGTGCTGAAATATAATTGTTGTTTTCAAATGACGTCATTTGGAGCACACGTTGTCGGAGAAAGTGGTTTTAATCCGACTTTTAAGGTAATTTGAAGTTCTTTGATCTAAGCATTCCAGAATTCCGCACGCATCAGGGTCGGATTTTTTTTTACAAATTCCTTGAAAAATCTGGGTCCTATGCTCAAAATTTTTCAACTTAAAATACAGACAATGATTGGGAAAATGTGTTGAAAATCTTTATACTCTTAAATGGTTCCAATTAAAAAGAAGAAAAACACTTTGAATGTCTTTTTAGTAAAGCACATCCGCAGCGTTGTACGTCTTTTAGACTTCCAAATATTTGGTTTTTGAAAATAAAAAACAGGATCAGAAAATTTCGATATTGGACTTAATTAAACAAACTCTGGATGTTTGTGGAATCAATCTCGAGCTACCCTGCTTTTCTCATGGCCAATTATACGTGGCCTGTTCACGTGTTGGAAAGCCTTCGTCGTTATTTATATACGCACCGGACAATCAAACCAAAAACGTAGTTTATAAGGAAGCATTAAAATAAGTTTACACATTTCCTGTATTAAAAATATTTTCGATTTAGTCTACACTTCAAAAGCAGTTGGGTTTACTATATGGATGACAATCACTGCATTTATGGTAGAACGAAGTCTACCGGGTCAGCTAGTAGAATAATAAATGCAATACAAAGCTTGTAGGTGATATCATTAAGCTAATTCATCATTCTGGGTAATGTTTTTTACGGCAAAATGTAAACTATTGTATATCAATTGCTCGATTTCTTCTAAATATTCTATGAGTTTCAAAAGCTTTAAAAAACTATCTCACGATGTGAGAAACTATATCGTCAACATTTTGTTATCAATAAATGATCACTCTTTTAGATTATTGTAAATAAAAAATTGAATAAGTGTAGTAGTATACAAATGTTGCATCTAACCTTGCTGTTGCGTGATGCCCCGTTTGACGATTTATAAGTAAACTAGCTGACCCGGTGTGCTTTGCTACACCTTTCAAAATCGAATGATATTTTCAGCATTTAATCAAATTTTTGTTGTTTTGTTGGCATTACTTTTAATGAAATTATAACATAATTCATAAGCAACCGTTATAAAATGAGAGCTGCAGCTGGAGTTTCAAATTGCGACACAAAAATAACTTAAATTAATATTCTGAATCTTGATCTATAAATTAGTGTTAAGGATCTGATAATTTTAATCTGTTTCTTTAAGCTTCGCGACCTTAAAAAAGAAGGGTCTCAAATTAATCGTACGCAAACAATCTAACTTATAAAATATGTTGTTTTTGCTTGATATGTTCTGGATTTATGCTGAAAAACTGATAAGAGAGCCCTGTTCTTACCTTCACCCCCTGCTGAATGGAGATCGTGATTTTTAATAATCATACCTAATTTTTTCGTTCCCAAAAATCCTCTTGTATCAAATATAGTTCCATTGGTTGATAAGTTTTTAAGCTTTACAACAAAATTTATATGGACCCTCCTCCTTTCTTCCCCTATCTACACTAAAAAGCGTAAGGATCTATAACAATCGTAGAAAGATATCTCGTAACCAAGTATCTTTCCATGCCATATTTGATTCCATTTGTTGGCTTCGTTAGCATAAATTGAGAACTTATGCTAACACTATTGTATTGGGCTCACCTCCCTCCTCCTATGTACCTATTCACTCAAAGGAGGATGGTGTGTCAGATAGTCATAGAATCATACGAAAATTATTTTCCATGTTAAGTTTTGTCCATTTCTCGGATTAAAAAAAAAATTAAATGTAAGCCTCCTCTTCCCTTCCTGTATTCCCAATTCTATCATCCTACTGCAAGAAAGGAATTGTTTCACATAGAAAAAGTATTTTTCGTACTCAAATACCTTTTGATGCCAAATTTGGTTTCATTTGCTCGATAAATTCTCTAGTTATGCAAAAAAATTGTATGGAAGCCCCCCTTTCCCTCTTAATATCTTTCCGCTGAAAAAGGTGGGGCTTCAATTTATGATAGAAACATTTCTCGAATCCAAATACCAATATTCGATCAACTCTCCAGTTATACTGAAAATTGTAAGGGATACCTTTCCTCCCCCTTTTTATTCACCTCTTTTAAGGAGTAAGGGATACCAAATATTAATAGAAGCGTATCTCGTCCCCAAATATCGTTCCATGCCAAATTTAGTTCCATTTGCTGTTGCAGTTTTTGAGTTATGATGTAAAAATTGTATGAAACTCCCCTCCCTCTTTCCTTTCTCCCCACTGGAAGAAGGAAGGGTTCTCAAACAATCATTAGAACATGTCACGTTCAAAATACCCGCCCATGCCAAATTTGGTTCTGTTTGCATAATTAGTTTTTGAGTTGTGTAAAAAATTATAAAAGAGGCCCCTCCCCCCTATATTTTTCCTTACTGGAAAGAGGGATGGGTCTCAAATAATCATAGAATTATTTTTCGTATCCAAATACCTTCCAATGCCAAATTTGGTTCCATTTGCTTTATTAGTTTTTGAGTTATGTAAAAAAATATGAAGGAGGCCCCCTCCCCGTTTCTACAAAAAAAAGGGGGAGGGGTCTCAAATAATCATTGAAGTATTTTTCGTATCCCAATACCTTCCCGTGCCAAATTTGGTTCCAATATCTTGTTTAGTTTTCGAGTTATGTTAAAAATTGTAAGGTAGTCCCCCTCCCCCCTTCTTATCACCCCACTGAGAGGAGGGAGGGGTACCAAATATTCATAGGAATATTCTTCGTACCCAAATACCACCCATGCCAATTTTGATACCGTTTGCTTGATGGGTGCTCGAGTTATGCAAAAAATTGTCTTTTGTTTGGGAGGCCCCTCCCTCCCTTATTGAGAGAGGGAGGGGTCTCAAATCATAAAAGGAACCTTCCCCGGCCTCCAATACCCCCACCTGCCAAGTTTCACGCAAATCGGTTCAGTAGTTTCCGAGTCTATAGGGAACAGACAGACAGACAGACAGACAGACAGACAGACAGAAATTCATTTTTATATACATAGATATTTTGTTTATTGCATTTATTGAGTTAATGAGTTCATCGAAAATCATTCCAATTTTTCACTGATTATCAAAACATCTGATTATAATTACTTGAAATTTTTTTCAGTTGAAAAATGTACCATGAAGCGGAATTAATTATTTTTCCGTTTATTGAAAATATTAAACCATCATCATCATTTTCTCACAACGTATCGATTTAATGAAATTCGCATCACGCAACATGCCATGCTGCCGTTCCATGAACCCATGAAAGCTAAAATATGCTCTAAATAGCTCCCGGGAAGGCAAAGGACAAACTTTTTTTTGCTGCTGAAGCTGATTTCGCTCTCCAAAGCTGACATAATGGATTAGTGTTAATCCATGGAGAAGCTGTCACTTGACGTTGCATCAAGCAGCGGCTGCGTTATAAACTGTGGGCTGGCTCATGGCTGGCTGGCCGAGGCGAGAAAATGAAGATTTTCCATCCATATCGAGCATGCAAATTGACTGGCTGCTAGAGACAGCATATAAAATTGATTGATTGCATTAAAATGACACTCTTTACACTTCGTTGAGCTCCAGAGTGCAGCCAACGCCATTCGCCGTCATCATCAGCCGCAGCAGACAAGTTTACGGGGTTTGTTTTTTTTTCATTCGTTAAATTGAGGTATTTTTAGATTAAACACAGATTGGTTTGGACGTTACATTACAATTTTATGCAGAATTCAAAACTATAACATAACAACTTACCAACAACCTGAAAATGCGTTTTGTGTCGAGGCCAACATAAAGCATTAATTCGTATTGATGATAAAGTCTGTTTCTCATAGAATCTGGTCAGATTATATAGATCATTTCGCCGCAAAGAAATAACGTACATCAAAAGTAAATATGTCATTTTGAAGTGTTTCAATTGCACTTCAAGGAAAAAAATACATATAAATCATTCGTCAGCTTTTCGGATGAATTTTCAAACTTTTTTTGGGATACCACCCATCATTTTCTGCACAGTACTGCTGGTAACCACATTCGCCATCTTGTTCCACCACTTTTCAATTTGAGCGAGTTTTTCATGGTTCTGCCACAATTCTTCAGTTTACCCTTAACTATTGCCCAATATTTCTGGATGGGACAAAAATCCGGACAGTTTGGTGGATTTATACTTTTTTCAACAAAATCGATCTTGTTCTGCTTTTACCACTTAACGACATCCCGACTGTAGTGGCAGCTTGCCAGGTCCGGCCAGAACTTCACCGGACCTTTGTGGGTTTGAATGAATGGCAAAACCCTCTTCTGGAGACATTCTTCTTTGTAAACATTTCCATTCATTGTGTCTCCAGTGATGAAAATCTTAGTCTTCTTCCCACAACTACAGATCCCTTGCCAAATCATCAACTTACGAGCAAATTTATCTGCTAAAACAAACTTGAATCTACCCGCAACATTCCCTTTACGTTTTGCTAGGTAAAATTTGTATTTGTCCAAAATCCATTTTGACGTAAGTTTCGTCGTCCATCAAAATGCATCCGTTGTATTTGGTCAATACTTTCTTGTACAACTTCCTTGCCCTGGTTTTGGCAACCAGGTTTTGTTTCAAATTCGTCGAACTGTAAAGCATGGATCACTACAAATCTGGACGCATTAAAACGGGTCTATCTCGGAGCTATATAAACGAAATAAAAATGTTTTGTACTTGAAATGTAGGGTTTTTATTGCACTTTAAAGGAAAAATAATAAAAAAAATATTCCGATGTTGTTTTGATGAATTTTCGAACTTTTGGTTGAGTGAGTATCACTCATTATAGTTTGAACACCCTATTCGCTGACCTCAGCGACCATTTTGTTCCACAATCTCTTCATCTCTGTTGCTTCCCGAGTCGTCCTACCATTCTTCTTCACCTTCTGCTTGACAATTGCCCAAAATTTTTCGATAGAGCGGAATTGAGGGCAGTTGGGTGGGTTGATGTTCTTTTCGACAAAATCCACCCGTTGGCCCAATACCACTGTAGAACCTCCTAGCTGTAGTGGCAGCTTGCCAAATCTGGCGAAAACTTAACTAGTCCTTTGTGAGATCTAATGTACGAAAAAAAAAAGTTTTTCAGGCATTCCTCCTTGTAAATTTCGGAGTCCATGGTCTTGTTTTTCACAAAAACCGGAATTTTTCGTCCGCAACTGCAAATACCTTGCCAGATCAAACACTTTCTTGAAAACTTATCAGCAAAAACGAATTTGAAGTTGCCGGGGACATCACCATGACCAGTGCAGTGCACCACTGCAGTGGCTTTACATAATTTTTGGCCAGAAAGCTGCCCAAAATCCATCTTCACGTACGTTTCGTCATCCATGAGGATGCATCCGTCGAACTTCGTTGGAATCTTCTTGTATAACTTGCGGGCACGTCCTTTGGCTACTAAATTCTGCTTCAATGTCCGGTTTGGTTGTTTACTGGTCCGATAGGATCGTATTCCTTCGCGTAGACGAATTCTGCTGACGGTGCACCGGTCGGCGTTGAATTTCTTGGCAAGGTCATAGTCCGACTACCCTGTGTTTTCCTTGATCGTTCTCAACACCTTCAAATGCAGTTTCCGATCCTTAATTCCACTATGACGCTTGGTATAAACCTGCCGATCTATAGTACGCATCTCACGGAAACGTTTGAGAACGCTACACACGGTTGATTTGATCATTTTTAACGATTTCGCGATTTTTGAACCCGACCACGTCGGGTTTTTGACGTGGGTGTTCAAAATTTATTTTCATCTCGCGGCTTCCATCACGTGTAACTTTTTTGGAACAAAACAAATCGTAATGAAATTTTCAGCACTAGTAGAAGAAACATTCTTCTACAAAGTGCTGCCAAAACATTCCAGATCCGACAACTAGGAGCACTATGGGAAAATAAATAGTGCGTCCAGATTTGTAGTGATCCATGCTTTAATGTGGTTTGTCTTGAACTTTTTCGCCAAATCACGCAAGGAGATTCCAGGATTATTGTGAACTGATCGAATTACCTTTGCTCGCAGCTTCCGGTCATATGTTCCACTTTCACGCCTGGTTTTTTTTGCTCGATCCAACGTTAGGGTCTTCCGGTAACGTTGCAGTACCGAATTTACAGTCGAATTTGGATATTTTCGTGATCTTTACCCCTGACCATGTCGGTATCTCTACGTGAGTGTGCAGAATTTTCTTCCGCCTTTCGCGTTCCATCGTCGATAACTTTTGACTGACTGCTTCAATCTTGTTGAAATTTCCACCACTAAGTAAACAAACCATCCGGATCAAAACACTGTCAATAGATTCGTGATGTGACAACTAGGGGCGCTGCAGTAAATGAAAAGATGCGACCAGATTCTATGTGAAACAGACCTTATGATAAATGTTTTTATTTTTCTAAAGAGAGATTCCATACTGTGCAGAGTAGACTGGCCCAAACTTGTATGGGATGATTTTTTTCAACGCGACACCCCCTAGATTGGTGCATTTAGGTGAAAAACTGATTTTCTGAGAGCTTCAGGTCATTTGGCAGAAGCACGAGCTGGCGCAAATGACTTGAAATTTGTATGGAAATTTTCGGCAAAATGTATGAAAAATCGACATCCTTTCACTCTTTGAGATCTAAAATATGTTTCCAGTATGCTAGAAAGCTGGGAATTTCAGGAATTGTAGTTCAAACAATTACAAACAAGTTTGTGGAAGATTGTGACGCAATACGATTTGACTGTGATGAGTTATTTGTAATTGAATGTGTGATTTTTTTCGCATTTCATCGATATATCGTGAACGGTGTATAGGTGGATTATTAGTATCTACTAACTTTGTCGCATTGTTACACAGTGAGAATAACAGTTAGAAAATTTCTTTTCTCGGCAAAGTTGTAGCTTATTTTAAAACAAATATCTTTGCAAAAAATTGAAAGAAAGGAGAGACATCATTCAATTTATTATTCTCGTTGTGTGACGATTCGATCAAGGTAGTGCGATTATTAGCCCATACACCGTTCACGATATATAAAAGAAATGCGAAAAAGAAATCAGACATTCAATTGCAGATAACTCATCACTTTCAACTCGCATCGCGTCACAATCTTCTTCAAACTTGTTCGTCATTGCTTGAACTACAATTCCTGAAATTTCCAGCTTTCTAGCATACTGGAAACATATTTTAGAACACAAAGAGTGAAAGTATGTCGGTTTTTCATACATTTTGTCGAAAATCTCCGTACAAATTTCAAGTCCTTTGCGCCAGCTTGTACTTCTTCCAAATGACCAGAAACCTTAAGAAAGTCATTTTTTGACCTAAAAGCATCAACTTAGAGGGTGCCGCGTGGAGTATAATGTTTTTTTTTATGTTATGGGCCAGTCTAGTGCAGAGCCGGGAATGATGGAGGTTTTATCGCATAGTTTTCAAAACTTTTGAATTGAAATCATGTTTTACATGAAACGTTTTTTAAGATTCGAAACCCCTCATTCTTTTAGAGGAAAAACGAGAAGACGGAAATTGTGTATTGGTGATTTGCAGCAAAACTTTTTGACATGCAGCGCCAACTGATTTTCACTTACGGTACTTATAAAAGATTGATGATAGCAGATTTTTAACATGGCAGTGAATAGAAATTGCTTTAAAAAGTTTTATGCAGAACCCGTTTGATTTCGATTGATAAAAATGGCAACATAGAGTAAGAAAATCTTCAATCTTTTGCGTTAAAAATATAATATTCTACGTGAACAAAATCAATGTTAATTTTTTTTTGCGATCAACAACAGGCTTTCCTGCTAGAAATCATTTTGATAAATATGCAAAACTTCGTTGGTGATTCTATCCGACGTTTTCAAGCAAACTGGATCTAGTTTTGGAAGAAACATCAGGATGAAAACACGTAATTTAATTAAATGTTTGGTCTTTTTAACAGTTTTGATTTGGTAATTTGAGACCCTATCTTATAAATGGTTTTTAACAATTTTTTAGAATGTTCCGAAAAGTAGAGCTTTCGTCTACGGATGATGTTCGAGCATGATGTAAAGATTGAATAAAATGTTAAAAAAAAGTTTATTGGAATAACATGTGTCAATAAATTTTTATAAAACATAAGGTAGATTATTCCAAACGATGTCAACTTTGAGCACTTGCTTTCAATTCCTTGAATCAGTTAGATTTTGGAAGAGCATACTAATTTTCGCTTTCCTGCGATCTGCGATAAGCAATCAAAAAATGCAGTTGGTTTTTTGACCGAATTATTTCTTCAAGCATTTAAAATGCTAAGTTTCATAAATTTATAAACTTTCAAAGCCGATCAATGTTAGAAATAGTGAAAATTTTTACCTGTAAAGAAATTGCCATCTTCCAAATACTTGGAAATGATTGACTACGAGCGGTTTCTAGCAAGACAATCAAAAATCTTGCTCAATTCCATGTCTTGATTCCGAAGGTTGAACATGCAACTTAACAGCTTTGGGACTCCAGTTTGTTTCAATTTGTAACGGTAATTTTTTTTCAGAAAACTAAAAATTATCAGAGATATAAGACTTAACTGATTTGAGGAATTAGTGCCTTGGAGAAATACATTTAAATTTCATATCATAATTCAAAATAATGGCAACAAAATTCACTTTTTTCCTAGGTAAAACAATTTTAAAGCTGATTTTGATTAATTTTAAAGTGGATAATCCAATTTATTAATGTATTTACTACTGATTCCGGTAAAACTTTTGAATACAGGTTTAAATTCAAGTTACTTCGAAAAACTATATAAAAAATTTTTTCCCGAAAACTATGAATAATTTTGACTTCTTACATAAAGCTTATAGAAGCATTGTTTTTATCTATTTTGAACGAAAGCCAGATTTTTCCCAGATTCATCCACAATATAAGCAAATCTATACCAAAATCTTCAATTCAGTTCCCATTTTCCATTATTTTTTCACGGATGTTACCCAATTTCTAAAATAAAAACGTTGAAATCTAATGCCCAGATTTTGCCAGGTTTATGAATGGAAATGCCCGGATTCTGGAATCTGGAAATCTTAAGTGGTAGGCAGAATTATTTTAAAAAAAAACGATTGTTAGTTTCCAATTGGTAACTTTTTCATTCGTTTCAGTTGAAATCGTATTAAAAATCTCGCTCGAATGCTTTAAATTTAAAATCAAATCAATGACAATTAAGTTATAAAAACTTCGTCCCACAGAATCTGATTTTAATTTTTTTATGTCAGAAATAAATTTATATTATTTATAAATAATCAGAGAGGTAGATAGAAAGAAAACCAGAATCGACAGCGAGAATTGTTTTCAGAAAGGATAACAATATTTCCAAATCACTGTTCAAAAAAAAAAATTCAGAGTAATATTGAAGTATCTGAGATTTTCAATCACTTTTCAATTCATAATGACTTTCATCAAACGTATAACTGAAAAAAAATTTAATTCTATAACAAGCCTTGTGCTGATCTGAAGAAGCCCAGAAAAAATAAAATACCCAAAAGTTTTTGTTTGTATTATTTTCTTCTATGAACACAATTGTATTATTTTAGTAATAAAGTCATTTCATACGAGGTTACAAAAATAGTTAAAAAAAAACTGATAATTTTTTAACTATCAAATTACGAAAATCTTGTTTTTCAGCATTTTCTTGCATGGTGAGTTTGCAGATTAAAGTTGTATTGAAGGATATCGATATAAGTATATTCATCAAATAAAATGACTGTTTTTAAGAGATATTTCCGTTCCTCTTTGTTGACCGATTTTTGAAAATAAAAAAAACCCCTATATTCTCTTAAATATTTCAAGCGGTTTTGGTGACTGAGATATTTTATCATTTTTCAGCATAGAAGGTTCTAACGGTGGTATTATCGATATTTCAGGTTTCATCAGCACTCATGGTTTTTGGATTCGAAACACGCCTTTCGAAAAAAAGACCTCAAATTTTAGAATTTGTATGCCAGCTTTGTTTTACGAAGTTAAAAGCACTTAAACAAATTACAATCAAAACTTACTTTGTTTTGAAGTTATCTGCAATATAAACAATATTCCGTCAAACGGGGCATCCTGCAATAGCAGCGGTGTTAGGTACAAATTGGGATATCACAGCACTTATTCAATTATTAATTTAATGTTATGTAGTCTAGTTATCATCTACAATAAGAAATATTTTGTAGAAAAAAATCATGAAATGAAGGGTTATGAGAACATATACAATGACATTTTATTGTGAATCTCAACTTCATAATACAGTATTTCAAAAGCAATGGTAGTCTCTCAACTTTTTTCATCTACAAACTTTATACTGGGTTTATTAATCTTCAGGAACATTGATGATGAAATAATATTTTTCAGAGTATTACAATTTCGGAAAATGTTGAATAATGATCGTTTTGAGGTTCAATTGATCTCTTGATTTCAAAATGATACTTGATTTTTTCCAAACAGATTGTGATGAACATCAATTTTATATAACGGATGCCGGGTAGAGAAGGTCTCAAAGGATAGATTTTGTATAAAAAAAAGAAGTTTTGGGTTTTGAACAAAATATTAAAATTAACTTTTTCTAACACTTCAGCACTGTGAAATAAAAAGTCATATGACAAAAAGTTGTCGTGGAGCTTTTATCTTTGGATTTAAGTATAATTTTTGCCAAAGATCCCTTTGCTTGGAAAAATTACTAAATGTTTCCAAAAATAAGAATTCTTCTTAAGAATTCACAGAAAATTGTCATCAAAAACAACTAAAAAAATTAGTATTTTACATATACATAGAATATATTGTCCAAGCTACAAATCATCTTAATGGAAAAAGTTGTGACTAGTTGTTGTCAGTTTTTGTATTTTTTCGTAATAAAACTGTTTGATTACATTTTGTTTCATACGACGTAATGAAAGCTCACGCGAGTATTATGAAAAAGTTTCAACTGTTAAAAATTGAAATTTTTCGCATTTTCGATTCAAAAAAAGGTTGCCGACTTCTAATCTAGCCCTTTTCCTATTGACAAAACGGTGTAGAGCTAGTGATAAATTGTCGAAATAAACTAGAGTTGGCTTAAAACTTTGAACTTCGAAAAGACATACTGTTTTATAAATTTCCACGATTTCCACGATCCACAGCTATTATAAAAGAAAAGTTTCTTTTGAAGCCGGTCTTCACTTTAAATTTGAGTGGAATGGGGTACCCTCTACATTTGTTTTTCTTAAAATTCGTTGCAATGAGTAACCATAATATTTGAAAATAGAATATGAAAATAGAATCAGATGACCACGTTGAATCACAAATCTTGATTCTTAACCCAAATGATTGATGACCCAGTATAAATCAATCTTCAGTCCAGCAAATCGAGTCAAAAAAACTGGTCATCACCAAGGAAAGTGGGTGTTTTGTAGGATTGGCTCACCCACTCTCCTGTGGTCCACCCACAACTGACTGGCGAGACCATTTGACCCCGATTGGTGATCGAAACCAATTTGCCATGCGAAGATTACCGGTTCTCATAACCATATATATTGAGGGGTTGCTGCCGGGATATGAATTTCATTGCGCACATAAATGTTTCTTTCGAAAGAGCTCCTTCATCAGAACGAAGGGTTCGATGAAGTAGAGGAATCAGCACAAGAGGAGAACCTGGATTGAGATGAGGAAAACGTCATGTTCTATTAGGAAACTTACAAGCTTGAGCAAATATTTGCCCATAGCCTTCAGGAATTTACATTAACACCATCAACTGAAGCGTGCTTATATTTGTCGGTTTTGTCAGAATGCGTTATTATACGACCGAGTTTCGATGAGTTATGGCTTTGGCGTCGTCTTGGTCTTGGTGGCAGCAGCAGGGTGAAATGAGCTGGATGCTTATCCTGAGGTCACACAGAAGTAGGTAAGTAACAAGATGGAATTAGTTATTGCTTGTTGAGTGTACGGTTGAACAAACGGTGACAAGGATCATTGATTTCGAATTGAATTTTCTGTGCAACATTTATGAGGGAGACGTGTGTTTGCTTGGCATATTAGCTGGTTGTATGATATAATCTGATTCAAAATTAGTTTCATTTGCAATAACAATGTTCTTTATACTTCAATTAACCAGAAAATCAAATTTTTTAGATAGCATATATAGAATGTCAGGCAGCAACACATAGCTCGATGCTACAAAAGTTGGTATTCGACCTAGACTTGTTGACCAGCGACATTTTCACTGACAGTCGCACAGTCAGGTCCATGCAACCTTTTAAAAGCTGTTTGAAGAATTTCATTCAGATTTCAGATTTTTTCTGAGATTTTACTTTTTTTTCTCAGAATTAAACTTAATTTTTTATCAGATTTAAGCTTTCATCTCCAATGGTATTTGGGCGAACATAGGCTTAGAGCTGATAAAAAAAAACTTAAAATCAAGATTCACTAACACTTAAAAAATACATGTTGGTCACACGTTTTATAGAATAATCCTTCACGGTTTCACGAACTTGGGAAAAATAAACTTCAAAAACGTTTTTATCTGTAGGTAAGGGGAATGTTCCTTAAAGTACCGATTGGGTTAAATGCACCTATAGCTCTTTCGTGTAATATGGTAGAAGTCAACTTATCTAATCAGTTCAATCTGTGGAAAATACGCTTTGATCACAAGACATGAATTAAATTTAATGAAGTTCAAATTTGAGAAATAAATTAATTCAAACAAGGTTTTGTAACACTTTGTTTGTAGTATATTGAACCTTAAAAAATATCCGATCAGGATCTCTAACCAAAAAAGTTGTTAGTTTATCTCTCTCATTCAGGAATCAATAAAAAAATAAACATGTCAAAATTTTTAAAAAAGCTATAAATGATGTGGAATTATGACATTTCAGACCACTTTCGGAAGCCAGGATAGGGGCCGAAGTAACGTAGGTTATTTACCAATCGTTGCACAGCTAGGCACATGATTTTAGTTTTTATGCTGTATTTTAGTCATTTCGACCGAATTCAGTCGATTTTTTTGCCGATTGCACTCATACAGGATTGGTCAACAAGATCCAAAAGTTCAAGTGTACCTAAGTAAAAAGTGATTTAAAAATTTGAAAAATCATTTTAACAGCTTGCACAGGCAAATTTGATGTCGTACCTAATGTTGTTCGATTTTTTCCGATGGATGCACATTTAAAAAAACTTTCTGAAGCTCAGCCACCATGTGGTCAAAAAAGCTGATATACGTTTCGGAAGCTTATTATGAGAACTTCTAGTTCAAATGAAATCCAATTTGGAGACGGCCCCTTTTGAGGGGGGTCTTCCATATAAACCGTCCAATGCACAATGGTAAAATTCAGAGCCAAAATTGAAACAAAACACATAGCCGCCGCGCCGGTTTGAGAGTCTGGAATAGCATTTATCACACATTTTATTAACTCAGAAACTTAAATCTACCGCTGAATTTAACCTGAGCCATCTGAAAGATGTATTATTTGCCCGTATTGAGCTTTTTTCTTTATTTTTCCTACCAACATTGAATTTTGTGTCATCTAAATTCCTTAGAATGAACTGAGAGGTATGTATTAAAAACTTTTTTTTTAAATGCCTATTTACAGGTGAAAGGATGAAATGACGCAGGGGCACTCCTTTGAAATGATGGTATTTTATAAAATAATGGATTGGACTCACTTGGAAGTCGATCGATTTTTACTAAATGAATTTCAATTTAAAGCTTGAAAATAGACTTAACCACGCCTAATGTTTCAGATCGTTCGTCTGATTTATTGAATATATCTTTCCAAAAAGCAAATTAATTTTGAATTTCGTTTTCATGAAAGTGGGATTGTTTGAAATGAATTTTACCTCTGTAGCATTTCATCGGATAATATCCGGTCAAATTTTGTGAAAACACAAAAATTACTCAACAAAATCAAGAAAAAGCAATGAAATCAAAATCAAAACTCATCGACAGATTTTAAATCGTGATTGAGGCTTCCAAAAAACCTTTCATGATTATTGTTATAAAACTTGCTCAAAAAATTTCGATTTGGAGGCATAAATTAAAAAAAATCATTACACAATTTGTTTTTTTTTGTTTGATTTGCCAAATGAAGTGAATAAATACGGGCAAAATCCGAAAATATTTCCTGGGCAATCTGGCAACTTTGTTCTAAACGAAGAAGCCTAAAAATAGGCCTTTTTGTCTGAACGATAGTAAGCAAAAAAGTTAAGCTTGTTTTATCACTGAAATTTTAAAAAAAAAAACAATCCATCATAAGATTTCAGTTCTTAACGAGCCAGGGATCCGTTTTGAATCGCCAAACCAAACAAACTGCAGATTTTTTCGTACAAAATCAATTTTCTTGATTTATTTACACAGTTGCTTTATATCTTTCCCTTTTTTTGGCTTTAAGTTCACTTTAGTGCATTTTTGCCATTACCAGTGCCTGAAACATTCAGTTTTTTTTAATAAAATTTTATAAATAGAAAAATATTCTGATATTTAAGGGGGGGAGGGGGGTAGGGTCTAACACTTCAAAAAAATTGATTTTTTTTATTTTCTTATTGTAAAACATTTTAAGAATGTTGTGTCAAATTTTCAAGTCAATTGAAGCAAAACTGTAGAAATTATAGGCCTTTATCTCCTTCTATCTAATACTGCAAGTAAGCAAAAGCTGAAACTTCAAACGCGTTTTTCTCGAAAGCACATTTTAAAAGTCCGTGGACATCGTAATTGAAAACTACTTCACCGATTCTTTTCAAATTTGGAACATTTTTTCTACATATAAAATACCAGACCCCAACGTTTTTTTTTCACTTTGGGGAGATTTTACAGATAAAAAATGGCCGATTTTTTCGTTAAAAATCGTAGTTTTTACTTCAAACAGCCACAAAAATTTCATAAATTTTTTTTAAGTTAAATAAAAACGTTGGGGTCCAGAAAAACATCTATTAAAAATATTTTGCTCTGATTTTTTGACTTCAGATGATTCTGTGCTGAGATACAGTGTCCACCGCAAATCCTGTTTTCTAAAAGGCATCTTCGAAAGTGCTCCGTCACCGGCTCATTTTTCAATATTTTTCTACGAATAAATTACTAAATGTTCTTTTAACAATGCTTTGTATAATGCAAAAAAATTGAATACATTCGTTTGAACGAAAGCTCTAGAAAAAAAAATCGTGAAAATGGTGTTTTTTTTACCCGTTAGACCCTCTTCCCCCTTAAAGGGAATGTAGTTTATAATGTTTTGCATCCGCTGCAAAAGAAAGTTCATTTTTTTTTGTAAATCTGGCGTTCAATTTGGACTGGTCAAATTCCGCCCTTTTGAATAGATCCAATGTCGATTCGATCAATCGAGTAAAATACTTGCAAAACATTGAATAGCTTGTATAGACCACCCTTTAAGCTAGCCTTTGACCAGAATTTAAATTAAAAGAAAAATCAATTGCTTGCTTCACGCTTATTAACCCTTATAAGCCAATTTTCATTTCAATCCGATGCATAATAAACAATAACGAACCGAACTTGCACCGACTTCTAATCAAAAATTTAAAATCAATTAGAAGTTCTGAAAAACCTTCGTATGTAGGGTATTGATGAAATCCAATGTATAATACCGTGAATATTGCTAACGTTATGTTTTCTTTGTGGACGACCTTTTTTAAAACGTAACAATTTCAACATGGATCACGTATTTCATTATCTCTGGTAAAACTGAGCAACCATGCCAAATTTTCGATCTCTAGGTCATCTAGAAAATCAACGTTCATACGCCGAAGTGACTTATGTGCATTTGAAGCAATTGTACGCAAAGTAACGAATTGTAATGCAAAAGAAAAAAAAAATTAACATCTGATTGTACAGATGATTTTTTATGGAAATTTCTAGATAATTTAAAATAGAGAAAAAGATAAAAACGGCGAACAAGAAAAATGGATGTACGTCAATTCGGCATATCACAGCAATATCAGGCTGTTTAAATGCCTCTGTTGAAGAAATCCCGGTTAAACCTCATCTGTCCTAGAAATTTTTACCCGTTGCAGTAAACTGAGTCAATTTGGGGTCGTTTTTTAATTTCTCAAACCGTGGGGTCTAAAAAGTTCGTTTTGGTTCAAAACTCATCCATGATTTTTTGCAGAATTTTTTGTTAAATTTTACATGAGTAAATTTGAAATTTTATGTTTGTATGGGAAAATTGAATACTTTGCACAGAAAAATCAATATCATTTTTGTTTCTCCTGTAGACCAGAGCCTGCTAATGGTTTTTGTACCAATTTGTAAATTCTCCAAAGAATCCATTAAACCTTCGCGATGCTCCAGCAGTGATGTTAATTAAATTTATAGTTTCATAAACAAGCCTGTTTATGCCAGTACCACAGAAGAAACAAAAATATTTTGAACCAAAACAAAGCTTTTAAGACTCTAGTGTCAGTTTGACACTCCTGACTAAAACCAATATATCTCACTAGTTTCACAATCGATTTTTACAATATTTATAGTTTTGAAAACCTCGTAAATAATTTAACCCAAATATGTTTCTCAAGCAATATTCCGCAACAACACTTCAGTTTCCCAGCAAACATAAAATCGCATTAAAATGATAACTCAAGTCATTAAAAACGTTACTGCTAATCGCAATTCCAACTAACGCAAGTAAATGGTCGTTAAAATGGTTACTCGAAGTCGCATTAAATGGTTTAAATCGGATATGATAAAAATTCCCCCATATTTGCAGATTTTGAAGTCGTTCCTTTGCTTTCTCCCGCGTTGGTCCAGTGAGAGAACAGCTGTGTTATTCTCTCTGCGACCATCAGTGGAACCAGATTGCTAAAAATCAGATGGTGTATTTGCAAGAATTGCCCAATGACAGAGGCAGCAAATATTGTCGCTGGTAAAAAACTTGTACTCTCTTGCATTCTTTCAGTATGTTTGAATAAGGTGTCAAAAATCGTTCAAACTGTATACTCTTATCGCTTTAGCCAGAAGTTGAAAATAGGTATGTATATTGCCTCCACTTTGGTAGAAAAATGCTGTTTTTTCGAGTTTCATACGATCATCCTACAATGTATGTGAGAAGTATAAAAAAGTTGTTGAGAAATATACCCACAAAAATGTTTGCTGGTTTTCCTCTATACAAAATCTAAGAAAAAATTCGAAAACACATTTTTTTTGAAAACGACTGTAGATCAGTTTTGGAATGCTCAAGAAAAATTGCACTTAGTGTATTCCTTTTCACATTTGGGTAACAATAGTTCAAAGAACCCAAAAAGATTAAATTGACACGCATCATAATGGATAGCTGTAAAAATTGAAGATGATGAAATACTAAGAAAAATTCTTTTTGTTTCCAAAACTATTTCAGTAATCGATGGCTTTTTTGTTCATAAGTCGATGGATTGTTTTGTTTGTCTTTATATTTTATATAATATTTGTAGCTCTGTATGAATTTGAGTCTCGATTCGAAACGAAATAACAAACAGTTCAAATGGACGATCCCTTTTTCTTACGTTTGATACAGGTTTTGAAATCAGGAATTTATTGACCGTTCCATAAAATCCCCATGTATGAATGTTTATCGCGGTTGGTACATAACAAGGCGTTCATTGCAAAAACATTTAACATTTTCATACTCTCCCGAGCTTGGCTGACCCTAGGAGAGATGCAGGCTATATGCGACTTTCAGGCAGAATACTAGTTCAGTCAAATATTACATCCAATATGTGTACAAAACTACATACACATGAGCAAGCATCTGTTTTGCGCCTATTTGTTCACCAGATCACGCGCCATGTTATATACATAATTGATTGTTATTTTTAAATAAAATAAAATCTATATTTTATCTTGAATACGAATAAATACCAGCTACACTAATTTAAGAGTGTAGTTTAACCCTTCCCCACGAGGTTTTTCTCGTTTTAAAAATAGAAATTTTGATTTACAACTAAAGTTCTAGAACAAAAGATGCATTATTTAAGGCTATTTAATGGTCCATTTGATGAATTTGGGTTTTGAGGTGGATCATATATGCTCCATTGCGAAGATAGCAACACATAGGGTGAAAATGAAAAATTAGAAATAATTGCGAGAAAACATTGAATTTTACCTTCACGTTGATCACAATATAAACGATCCTATGTGGTAAAAAAAAACTTCATTGGTATACCCATCCCTCGAAAGTCTAGCTATTGAATTTTGAAATTTACATTTTTGACTTGAACAATCGCCTTGATCGGTTACATGTATCACTCGCTCACTGCCTGAACCATTCACTCCTGATCCTAGCCCAACATGATTCGCCGTTTGCATCGCTCAATGGTGAGATTCCAATTTGATGATAGTGCTGCACTGTTTTGACAACAAACATCGTGCGAGGTGATCTGTATTTTAGCGATGAATAGAACGATCGATGATCGGATACGTCCAGTACCAATCAATAACAAAACCGCTGTACGTTCAGTTGCGAAGTGCAATCAGGAATATTCATTGAAAATGAGTGATTTTCGGAACACTGCCCTTTGTTCATCCTGCGCAAGGTTGGTTGCCAACAAATACATCAATACGTTAATCTATCAAAGCTTCAGATCTTAAATAAAGATTACAAATGCAACTAACAGGATAAACGAAAGCGAAAAAAAACATCGAAAATTGCCTCGAAGCGCAAGAGGTTTCACATTTGTTCAGTATTTTATTAAAAAACAATTATTACAATAAAAATTTTCCTCAATTTTTATCTTGTCTTCTCAAATTTTATTTCCTAAACCTTTTGGACTGCAAAACTAAGCAAAAATAAAAGATTATTGTGGAAAACTGATTCAATTTCCTGCCTTTTTCAGACCCATAACTGTGTAAACTTTTTTTAACTATTGTGGAACAATCAGGTTTTTACTGTCGAATCTTTCAAAGAACTTAATCAAACGATTTTTTCTTTTTTAATTATCCTTATTTTGACGTGTCGACATCTTCCATTGGTTGTCAGTAAACAGTTTTGTTTCTTTTTTGAACGATTGGAAAAAATTTCTCAAATATTATTTCTGTGGAGCCACGATTAGAAATGTTTGAAATTATAGTCCAATATCTTCAGATTCACATGAGATAGTTCTTGTTAAGCTGCATAACGCATCAAGTGGTTTGAACATTGATGAAAACGCAAATGGAAAACAACTTTTTCTCGCAACTTCAATTACTCTCTGGAGCCACGTTTTTAGCACTTAATCGTTTGATGCCACAAGTCACCTTAATTTTTTTTTATTAACTATTGCAGAGCTTATGTGTTGAAAGTTGACGAAAATGTTCGAAATCAAACGACACGAACACCAAAATTAGCCCAACATCTCCTCTCGATGTATGTGATTCTCCACGATGTTCGCCTCAAAACTTCAGCTTAAGGAGTGGCATTATGATAGACTTCCTTTCGCCGGCTGGACCAGTCCTAAAACTTCTTCATCTGCAAAACTGCGTTAACATCGAAGTTAAGCGATCGTTGGTAATTTTACTGCGTTCGAAGTCAGGCTGGCTTTTGATTTCTCTCGAATTTTCTTTCAACATTCAAATCTGTGTAATCGTTAATATCAAATGCAAATATTATTTATGAAAATCTTCTAAAGTTAAAGGTTTAGTATTAACTGGAATTCATTGAATAAGACGATGCAAACTTTGTTGACTAAATCGATTGACTATTCAAAAAAAAACAAATCAAGAAATTCTCGAAGAAACACTCAAATTTGGCCTTTGAGTAAGAACTTTCTCCATGGGGTGGTGCTGATGTACATGTCCTTGCTGAAGTTTATGAAGCATGCTGAGTGTTACCAATGTTGATTATGATATGTTTGATTTTAGTCTTAAAAATAAATATGATGGATATGGTGCATTTCTGATTTTTTATCTATTCAACCTAATTTGCAGGTAATCAAATATAACGCTTATTCAACCTTATCACTATCTCCGGTGCAATATAGAACTTCACAGTCCCCCCGGAATAATAAATATAGAAGTGGAAGCTCAGTAGTAAAACGAATCGCTCCCCCTGGCAGTATGTCTCATTTAACAAATGTTTTATGGAAAGTGTAAACCACAAATCCGAATACTCAGCATATCGAAACGAACCAGGCCAATTGGTAATAATTCAAATTATTCCTCAACAATGCACGATCCAATCTCGGCAAACTCATCCATCACCGTTTATTGCTCATAATGGGCCTGTGTCCTGTCCATTGTTTTGTGTCGTGCTTTCTCATTTAATCACTTTTAGCACACGAGCTGGTCAATAATGGAGGATAACCCATTAACAACAATGTAGCACTTTCGGCCTTCTCCTGCCAAGAGAGGAATGCAAACGGAGGCTGGGCTCCATCTATGCTCGATGGGCGCTTACGAAAGGACAAAAACTACTCATGCTTCACACATGATCGCAATTTATTATTGCTTGATTGTTTAACAACATCGGCAATATACCGTTGTTTACTTTTGTGGGAGCTTCTTCTTCTCCTGGTTCGGTCAGCCATTTTCGTTTGAACGAACCCGATTTTCCTGCTGTTCTCCAGTTTTCCCAAAGCCGATCCAAACTTATGGCTGTATGCTATTCAGCCGTGGGCCCTGAACATGTCCTGGAAGATCTCCCAATAGGGAAAAAGGACAACAAGGACAACAAAATGAATTATTACCAAATTGCCATCAGGACAAGTACGGCACCAGCAGCAACATCAGTCCCAAAGAGGGAAAATGGCAACTATTGGTATTCAAGGAATGACCATAGAGCCTCAGGAACGAAGATGCACCGAAAGCCAAATGAGCTTGTGCATTGATTTGGAAATTTGATTTTCAATTTTCCTAGTTTCCCGGAGCCTTACATCGGCACCATCAGTGTCATCTTCGTCATCATAAGAAGAAGCCAGTATCCCCACATGGGTTTTGGTTTTTGGTTATATGAATGTTTGGCAGTCCAAAACACATCTACAAAGAGTTTCTCTTGGTATTGTTTTGATTTTTTTACAAGAAAAGGTAAGGTAAAATTTCTAAAAAAAATCCACTTACAAGTGTGATAAAACGATTGAAGCATAAACACAGATGTATCGAAAAATTGTCTGTTGAATTATTTCAAAAGTTTAGATGGCCGCTGCTCTAGTATGAACAAAATTTTCCGAAAATCCCAGCAACAGCTACAAAAATTATCGCCTCTATGCCATCGTAATAATTCAGGTTGTTTAATTGCACAAGAACCACCCAAAATCCTTACTACAAAGCATCAACGCCACTATCTCTAAAGTCTTCAACAGATAGAGAGCCGTCAGGATGTACCAATTTAGAACTTTAATTAAACATTAGAAACTTTGAAAATTTGTCACTTTAATTTATCAATATTGTCCTCTGGCTGTTTCCCGCCCAGGGGGTAAACAACTCGATGGAGTGTTTCAACGGTAGGAACCGAAATTCGTTCCTTTGAGAGCTGAGATGGGTGCCTGTAGATTTTATCCCACCAGAAGCGAATATCAACAGTATTATGCGAAAATCTATTAAGGAAATTTGACGTCAAAGAATATGAGAGAGTTTACAGTCACCAGTGATTTTTGTAATAGATCTAATCTTAATGTCTTTACCTAGAGAGATAAACATCTTAAGGGGGGGGTAGGGTCTAACACTTTCAAAAAATCGATTTTTTTTATTTTTTATTTTCTTATTGTAAAACATTTCAAGAATGTTGTGTCAAATTTTCAAGTCAATTGAAGCAAAACTGTAGAAGTTATAGGCCTTTATCTCCTCCTATCTAATACTGCAAGAAAGCAAGAGCAGAAACTTCAAACGCGTTTTTCTCGAAAGCACATTTTTAAAGTCCGTGGACATCGTCATTTGAAATCTACTTATCCGATTCTTTTCAAATTTGGAACATATTTTCTACATATAAAATACCAGACCCCAACGTTTTTCTTTTTTGATTTTTTTACTTTGGGGAGATTTTAGAGGTGAAAAATGGCGGATTTTTAAGTGAAAAATCGTAGTTTTTACTTCAAACAGACACAAAAATTTCATAAAAATATTTTTAAGTTAAATAAAAACGTTGGGGTCTAGAAAAACATCTATTAAAAATATTTTGCTCTGATTTTTTGACTTCAGATGATTCTGTGCTGAGATACAGTGTCCACCGCAAATCCTGTTTTCTAAAAGGCATCCTCGAAAATGCTCCGTCACCGGCTCATTTTTCAATATTTTTCTACGAAAAAATTACTAAATGTTCTTTTAACAATGCTTTGTATAATGCAAAAAATTTGAATACATTTGTTTGAACGATAGCTCTAGAAAAAAATCGTGAAAATGGTGATTTTTTACTCCCGTTAGACCCTACCCCCCCCTTAAGTGTGTTTAGGTAAAGGAGTTAAGTTATTAGCAATCATAAACATTTCAGTAAATTTAGGTTGAAAACAATTCTTATAATAAAATCCACGCTTCTCGTTAGATGCCTGAACTTATGGACTTCAATCTTTTTGGCGATCATGTTAAGATCACGTAAAAGATTAATTCAATGAGGGCTATCCGATAAAAAAGCAAACTATTTTAGAAAGTTGTATCATATTTTCCTTTCGTTAAAGGAGATTTGATGTCATTTTCTTCTTATTCTTTTATAATATTTATCTTTTTGAAAAATATAAGCAACTTGCCATCTTTAGCATTTTTTGGGGAATGATTCATTCAAGGATTCGATTTAGAGTATTTGACATGTTAGATTTTCATCAACGCTTCCTTTCTTTATAACCCAAGTAAAACAGATTAAACCAACTAGCACTAGAAAATTGTATTATGGTTAAATTATGGCATTTTTTTTATTACGGATTTTTCGATTTATGACGGATTTGTTATATTCAGTCATGCAAAATGCTTATAATCTTGTTTTGACCATTTGTTTTCAGTTAGTTTTAGTTGTTTTGAAAAAGATATTAATGCTCTATTAAAACTACAAGAAAACACAAGCTTAGAAGTTTGTTAAAAGCTTTCTTTGCATGTTTTATAATAGCACTCAGTACCTGGTTATTAAACCACCATAAAACTAAGTGACAGTTCTCGATCAAGTTGAGAAACCAGGACACGCTCAGGTTAAATTGCATAGATTTGAATTGGATTTTTCCTTTTAACACATTTTTGATAAGTTATGTGTGTCAGTTTTAAGTTAAAATATAACAAAAATTGAATATCTTTGCACACTTAATATCACCGAAAGTAGAATGAATATCTCTACAATATGAGATTTGAGTGAAAGTCCCAAAAAGTAGAAAAAAAAATTGTTGCTTGACGCCATCAATAATCCAAAATGGCGGCTTCTTTTAATATTTTCAAAGCTGTAAATAACTGAAAATCTCATGAAACATCCTCAACAAGGGGTTAAAGGTGAAACGGATCAACGAATAGGAATCGAAATTCGCTATCTTACACCATCTCTAAATCCAAGATGGCAGCTTTCGATTTAATTTAAAAATTCTATAAATCATTGAATATCGCATGAAGCCTCCTAAATATGGGTATAAGTTTATTGGGATAAGCTAAAAGAATTTGATTTTCGCTTTCTGACGCTATCTTGAAATCCAATATGGCGGCTTAAGCTAAACTTAAAAATGCTGTAAATGACTGAAAATCACATGACACCCTCACAATATGAGTATCGGGTGAAAAGTCTTAACGAGTAGAAGTCGAATTTCTCTATCAGACGCCATCTTGGAATCCAATCGCTTACCTCTAAAATGCTCTAAATGCCAATCACAGGGTCTGTGTTCGTTTTTGACATCATTCATTACCTGATGGTTTTCGTTATAAAAGGACCAATTCAATTTAGACATAATAGTATGACAAACATAATAGAATGAGATTAATAGCAAATATGCAGTGTTCGGCACAAAAGCGCTAATCCGCTATTCGCTAGTTAGTCCGCCAACTTTTTGTTAGCGGTTTAATTTTGCCGCTAAATTTGGATTGATTTAGCGAATTGAAAAGTTCCGCTATTTTTTGGTTCCGCTTATTGAAGATCGCTACCTCCCATATATTTGTATCAATCTCTCGAATTCTTAGTGATAGAATAAACTTTTTTTCATTAATCAGATCAAAGTAACATTGTGCATCATTCTGATTGCTTAATTGGATTCATTGGAGGAATGCGTACTGAGTTAGAGAAAAGATGTATTTAGTGTCATTTTTCTCTCTTTAAGCAGTTTTTTTTAGCAACTTTTACAGAAGAAGATAACAATAAAAGGTGTAAAACAATATAAAACTATTTTCAACATCTCTTTATCAGAATTTGTTTTCAAGTAGTTGAGCTATTTACTTTTCACAATACAGTTTTTTTAGAGATTTTACAGATCAGTTAATATAAAAATAAGATAAAATCACTATTGTAGCCTTCATTTTAAGTTCAAATAGAAATTGTATAATGTTCAAGTTTGCTCCTGCAAATTTGAAAAGAGGAAAACAGGTTAAATATTTTAAATGGGGATCATGTAGAATAACGCCAAAACCAAAAAATAAATGAATTACACAAAATATTATTTGCAACTAAATTGCATACTATCTACTTTGCACAAAACCGATAAATCGAGTAAATTTTTAACCTAAAATTATATGAAAAAAGAGAGATAGAGCTCTCATTTTCCACATTCTGTTCTTTTGCTCTTTCTTTAATTGTTCGAAAATCGTTTGTTTTAATTTATAGAACACAGAGACTCGTTTAAACTCCTATCTTTGAGAGTTTTGGTTTTGCTTATAGAATTTTATGAAAAAACGATCAATTTATCTAATTTTCAATTAAATACTTGAAACTTCATTAACTTCCCCTTGGGGAGTTGGAAAAATCGAAAGGGGAATTGCGTGACTGAAGAAAAATAAGATTGTTGGTAAACAGTTAGCGATTAGCGATTAGAGCTTTAAAGCTTAAAGCGATAACTTTTTTGGCACATTTAGCGAATTTAATTAGCGATCGCTAACTTTGTATAAGTGAGTGATTTAATTAGCGGCGCTAATTTTTCAGATAGCGATGCCAAGCACTGCAAATGTGGCAAAAACCCGTTAACAAAACAAGAAAAGTGCTAAATGCATCAGAAACATGATAAAAAAAATAAAAAATTTCAAAAAATGATTGAAAACTGACTAAAAATTAGAAAAAAAGTTTTCTAATCTAGTACTAAGTGAAAAGAAGTTGAGAAAAAACCATTTGATTTTGGCAACACAAAATGTTCGGGCGTGTTGTCAAAAACATACAGGGTCTGATTCTTCTAGTTTAGCCCTTTCACCCAATACCAATATTTTAGGGCTTAATTTATTGTGATTTTCTGCGATTTATATATTTTTTTATGTTCAGTGGAAGCCGCCATCTTATCTGATAGCAAAATTCGACTTTTACTCGTTTAGCCCTTCAACCCAATACCCATATTGGAAGATTTTCATGCGATTTTCAGTGATTAAAAGCATTTTAAAGTTCAGTGGAAGCCACCATCTTCGTTTTAAAGATGGCACCACACAACGAAATTCTTTTTTTTTTTTTCCAAAATTAAGCCCTTCCACCAAAGATTGTGGGGGTTTCATGCCATTTTTAGTTATTTACAGCATTAAAGTTGAACGGATGCCGCCATCTTGAATTTCAAGATGGCTTCAGATAGCGAAATTAAACTTTTACTCGTTTATCCCTTTCACCCAATACCAATATTGTTGGGGTTTCATGCGATTTTAAGCCACCGGAAGCCGGCATTTTAGATTTTAATATGGCGTCAGACAACGAAATTCGACTTCATCTCATTTATTGCACGGTTACAACCAATCTCTTTTCATTCGAAAGGTCTTTCCTCCTATACTGTACTAATGATTAACAACTGAACTCATCCTAAGCGTGTAATTTGTTGGCTTGCGAGAGAAATGTCAAATTTTAGCTTTTTATATGGTTCTCATATGCCCATTTATCTGACCATAATAAATCTATTAAGCATTGATTTGTCTAACACCATGTTGGTTGCAAAATCGAAAAGCACAAAGTGATGCCATATTGATGACTTCACAATGCCAAGTATTTAAAAATATTTTTTCAGGCCTATTTCCCATCCATTTCATCATAACTCACCATCTTTTTTCACATTCAATTTTAAAATAACTCAATTTAAGTGAACGTTCAGGGGGTGGTTTGGCGGCGGTACATGGCGGAAATGAGATAATGGAAATGAAATATCTGGCATTAGGCGGATGTGATTGACCGTTATGGCTTGCGAACTGGTAGAATGGTGAGGAGGCTGTGATCGACTCTGGCTTCCAGCAAGATAAATCTCTGTTAAGGAAGCACTTATCGACTATGTTGCAGTTAGGAACCATCGGGTGTTCCAACAGCAGGATACTGCCCAAGCAACCAAAAGTCACATATTCACTTGAATGAAGGCATTGAAAGTTACATATTGGCTGACAAAGAGAATCAACTGCCCAACTCCCTTTAGTGAACTTTATGTACTCATTAATGAACTTGAAAGTTGCAAAAGTGATTAATATGTACGTTGTATGTGGCTTGTTTTGCCCAATTTACGTTAGTGAACTATATGTATTCGTTAACGAACTTGAAAGCTGCAAAAGTGATCTATACATACGTTATACGGGACTTAAGTCACATAAAGGGCACAAAAGTGCTCAATACGGGATTTGGTAAGTCACATAAAGGGCACAAAAGTGATCAAACGGGTTTTGATAAATCACAAAAAGTGCATTGATGTGCTTTCAAAATCAAATCACCTCTTCGAGTTTTAGTTTCAGTTTCAACAACATCTAGGCGTGGTCTCGTGGTAGCGTGTTCGATTCTCACCACGAAGGTCGGGGTTCGATCCCCAAGCCGGGCAAGTTTTTTTTCAATAAGTAATTTAGTAATTGAGTGACCATTCTGATGGGATATATGAAGGAAATGTAGGAAATAAGCAATGGCACTGGTACAGAACACAGTAAATAATCAAGAGAAGGTGATATGAACCGAAGCCAACGGTTCAGTTGAGATAGAGAGAGATTTTTTTGCTCATTTTGCGATTTTTCGGAGGCTGAATTAAGAGGCCACTGGAAGCTGAATAGAAGATCATTAAAACTTGTTTTGGAACTTGAAAGTATCAATAAGTACTTAAATTTTGAGCTGCATAGGACGTACTTCATATCAATGATGGGGCTGAGTAAGCGTATTTGTACCTGGTTTATGGGACTTTTGGTTGCTTGGGTGGTTAGTCAAAGTAATATTTGACTTTATTTCGGATGTAACGTTTTAGCAGGGCTTTAAATTTTATAGGGTTTTTTTCTTCCCTGAGTGTCGAAGGGAGTAGATTATAAAGATGTTTGCTGTAATAAGGAAATGCTTTCCGTGACATTTCACTGTTTGGTCGGCTTATTGATAACGTGGCTGAATTACGCAGCATGTATGCATGATTAGGTTGCTCGTATACTACGTTGTGATGAGAGAATTGATCATTCAGATGAAAGTGTATTACCGACAGCGCCTGAAACTCTCTAAGAGCCTGAATAGGTAATGTCGAGTGCTTCCGAATACAATCTTTTTGTAGGATACATCCTGTGGCGGTTGTAGATGGCTTTGAGACAACGGTTCTGAGTAGTTTGTAGCTTTTTCATATGAGTATTAGCTGCAGCTCCCCAGATGAAGACAAGGTACTGTAGCTTCGACTGTACAAACGCTTGGTATAACAAAGCTTTCTGTTTTGTGGGAACAATTTTGTTCATCTTCCAAAGTGAACCGCATGTTGCGCTTACTTGTTTCTGGAGTTGCTTAATATGGCAGTCCCACTTCAGCTTGCAATCAATATCTAGACCGAGACATGTAAAGTGGTTTACCTTTTCGATTGGTACTGAATCTACTATCAGATCGCCATGTACTTGTTCTGTTCTTCTAGGTGTAGACAAAATCATGTATTTTGATTTCTATTATATGATAGTTTAATGGCATTGCGGTGAACTTTTTACTACGAAAATTCTTTTATAGAAGAATTACAGACTGAAAATTAAATGACGGATAGATAAAGCAGATGCTTAGTAGGAGAAAATTTACAGATGTTGAAAATGAGCCAAGAGCATATTTTATGGAAAGCTTCAAAGGTGCGTTCTAGACCCTTTGTCCCACATCAGTTGAATGGCTGAGAGAAGTAATAGCGAGAGGCGCAATTACGTTCACCCATACATCCCATACATTATATGATAGTTTAATGGCATTGCGGTGAACTTTTTACTACAAAAATTCTTTTATAGAAGAATTACAGACTGAAAATTAAATGACGGATAGATAAAGCAGATGCAGATAAAGCAGCAGATTAAATAAGGGGTAAATATTCCAAAATACAGTTCAAAAATAAAATAGTTGGCAAAAGTAGGGACGTTTACGGTACTTGCGTGAAAACAATAAGTAGCGCTGCCGATAAAAACGGAATCTGAAAAAACCAATAACACATCGCTTGAACTGGCTCAGCAATAGGAAAGCTTCGCCAGAGCCATGCGGTCTAGACTTTTTGTCCGATTGGGAAGCACGTGCTTTACCAATCCATCGGGTTGGATGTATGGGTGAACGTAATTGCGCCTCTCGCTATTACTCCTCTCGCTATTACTTCTCTCAGCCATTCAACTGATGTGGGACAAAGGGTCTAGAACGCACCTTTGAAGCTTTCCATAAAATATGCTCTTGGCTCATTTTCAACATCTGTAAATTTTCTCCTACTAAGCATCTGCTTTATCTATCCGTCATTTAATTTTCAGTCTGTAATTCTTCTATAAAAGAATTTTCGTAGTAAAAAGTTCACCGCAATGCCATTAAACTATCATATAATAACAATCAACGGTGACTATTCGTTAAAAAGTATTTTGATTTCGTAAGATTCAATGATAGTAGATTTTCATCGAAGTAACTTTTTAGAACTTCCATGTCAACGCTCATACTTTCGATTATTGCGGTAGAGTCATTCCCGGAGTAGAACAAAGATGTGTCATCAGCAAAAAGGCGCGGTTTTCCTTTCAAATTCAGGTTTGGCAGGTCGTTTACATATGTCAGAAATAGAAGTGGTTCAAGATTGCTTCCTTGAGGTACTCCCACTTTTAACATTCGATCACTGATTACTGAATGGACACAAATTGATACCTCCCAGTACGAAAGCTTCTAATAAGCTCCAAAGCTTTACCTCGTATGCCATAGTATGCAAGTTTCCTCAGTATGATCTCATGGTCTATAGTATTAAACATTGACAGTTATAGAGTATGGAAAAATTGGAAAAAAAATTGTAGTACGAGTAGCCAGCATTTTCTCTAGAATTTTGCTTAAATAGGATGAAACCGAGATCGGTCGGTAGTTGTTCAAGTCAGTTTTCGATCCTGTTTTGTGAATTGGAATGACTTTAGCTATCTTCAAGCAATCAGGAAATGTTTCGGTGAGGAGGCTTTCGTTAAATACGTCACGAAGCAATTTCGAGAAGTATCGGTGATGTTGTTTGATGAAGTGCACAGGTATTTCATCAGGACCTATGCTTTTATTGGCATCAAGGTCCTTGATTTTTAAAATCACCTCTTGTTCGGTTGCTGGTTCCACTAAAATTGAGTTTCGTAGGTGTTTTAGGGTTCCAAATCGGTTGGTATTTCTTTGGCTGTTTATAGTAGATGCAAGCTGGGGCCCTATGTTGCTGAAGAAGCAGTCGAAAGTATCTGCAACCATCTTCGCATCGCTTGTAAAGTTTCCATTGATCATCAATTTCGGTGTATCTTGCTCATCAACTTGGTTACCACATTTGGCATTCAAGTATTTCCACGCATTTCTACTGCTAGCGTTTTTAAACAGATTGCTGTAAAATGCTTGTTTCGCGTCTTGCTTACACTGGCAGTTTCCTCGAAGCATGTTTCAGCAGGTTTCGTATATTCAAGTCTGAGGGATTTCTTTTGGATCTTGCTAGAAGAGAATCTTTAATTTTTATCCAACTCCAAACGTTGGCATTCATCCACGGACATAATCCTTTTACTCTGGCTTTAATTTTGATAGTTTTTGGGATACTTGGCTTTAAGTTCTTGATATGTGTGTAATACTTTTTTAAGAAGTTCTTCAGCAGAATCAGCTCGCATATTGTAAGTTTTTTCGACGAAGTGTTCGCTAATCAAGGTATTGTTAACAATGACTTGGAGAAGTTTGCGGGTAAACACAGCTTTGCGTAGCCCGACCGAAGAAATTATTACGCAGTGGTCGCTAATATCAGAGTAAACTGAGTGATTTTTAATCCTAGAATGAATCTTCTCTGAGCAGATTACATGATCCAGAATATTAGCGCTAGCGGGTCTAGTTACATGGGTATTGGTGACTTTAAAGTTGTAACAATTTAAAAGTTCCAGATACTCCACTGTTTCAGGATTAGACGTTCGATTTGTTGGAATGTTCATATCTCCTACAATAATGCAAGAAGAAGTCGTGCTATATGAAGATACAATCGACTCCAAATCAGCGAAAAAGCTACTTGTACTAGTTGATGGTGGTCTATAGATGGCGTGAACATTTATTTCCTCATCTATGAATTTTATACGAACATGAATATGATGGTATCCACCATAGTGATGGTTATTAAGTTCTTTACAGTCCATTCGTAGACGGCCAACCCTCCTCCTGAAGTGTCATCACGACACGAAAAGAATGCGTTATAACCTGGAAGCCTAGCTTGTTGAGTACGATCCTGTTTGAGCCACGTTCCTTCAAGAACAATCACGTGAATTTCTTCTTTAAGGCGTTTCAAAATTATTTTTATATCATCCAATTTTCTGGGGTGTTAATTCCTCGAGCGTTGAGTTGAAGGATTTTTAAATTAGAACGCCTGGTTTCATTGCAGTTTTGGTTTTTATTTAATTCATCGTAAGTATTATGATAATTGTTTATTGTTGTAAATTCATATTTCATTTATTATAAAATGCGAGAGACAGATCGGGAGCTTTTTATATAAATGTGCACGCTTTGGGGATTACATTGTAAATGAGGAAGTGTCAAAATTAAGAGTTCGCTTTTTGGATTCTATTATCTTCTGCAGCTCCTGTTTCGAACCGATTTTTTCCACCCTGGCACCGTCAGTTCTCCTCATGAGAATTTTTTCCATCACGCCCTGGCCAAATGTATTTAATTCCCATGTCGTCCTGCTATTTTTTGGCTTCCTTCAGTAGATCTTTTCCGAATGCTGACATTTCGTCTCGCATAGTGATTGATTGCAAAGAGTTGATGAACAAATTTCCAATAGCAGAGGTTTTCAGAACACCGTGGGCAGGTTTTCTTTCAAAAAGTTGGTTTTTAGTGTCTTCCGAATCAAAGGTTACCAATATTGGTGGGATGTTATTGATAGTTTTGTTTCCAACTAAACGTCGAGCACTAACTATATCATTTTCTTTGATTTTACACCCTATGGTTTCTGCTACTTGAAGAATAAGTGCGCGTGGATTCTCTTTTTTCATGATCGGTATACCTAGAACAATCGCATTACGGCATAGCTCCTTGCGGTTTATTTTGTCAAGATCCAACTCAAGAACATCGATGCGATCCGATAAATTACGGTTTTGCTCCTTACAAGATACTATCTCCATTCGCAGTTCCTGATTTTTGGACCTTAAAGCAACTAGTTCAAGTTTAAGGTCTTCGAATCCTTTGCTTAGCAAATCGAATTTTTCAGGAAAGAATTCTTGAGAAGCTTCGATGTGTTTATTGGTCTCTAAAAGTTCTGCAATTTGCTGTTTGGATTGTTCGAGTGCCATACGTATTCCTGCCGATTTCTGTCGAGGCTCCCGGACCGATTGACCTAGAGCACGTAACTCCTCTATCATCTGTTTTTAGTCACCTTCTTTCTCCGGTTTTAAAAGTGAGTTTCTTTCAAAACATTCGGTTGAGCAGAAAAAAGGCTTTTGCCTAGCTCGTGCGATAGCATTCCCGCGAATTTGCTTGCATCTAAAGTGCACCGAGCGATTGCATGATATACACTCAATTATGCGATGCGAATCTTTTTCAGTAGATCCGCATATGGCATTATCATCATCATCATCGACGATCATCATCGTGCAGTTACTTTGTATCTCCGTTTATTCGGCAACACTGGAAGCACGAAACAACACTGACGTAAGGCGTCGCGACGGTCGTGAGAAGACTTGTTCACGTCTCACTCGTTGACTTATAGGATGGCTTCGAATACCGGGTCAAACCTTTCAGCACTACTCCGGGGCCCCAGCTGCTTCAGGTGATGCTGTACGATGGTCAAAATGGTTTTTCAGGTATGATTTAACTCCTTTATGATTATTTTTCTGAGCACCTTTTGCTTGATACTTCCGATAGATAGCAAGTGTATGTTGTTGTTGACGTTGTTGAAGGACATTTTAAGATACAAAAACTTTAAGAATCTTTTATAGAACACCACCATTTGCTTCCTAAGCCTATTTTAATTTAAATTGTTACTTGGGTGAGAATACTTGATCCTTGAGAAGACATTATCTTAAAATGCTCTTAATAAATGAACATAACATTTAAAAAAAAAACTTCCATCAATAAAAAGGTCAATAAATAAAAATAAGAAAGCTAATAATGGTGATTAATCATTTTTTTTAATGATCCCGCGCCGATCCACCGGTGCATAGGACCGTGGTAAAAAACCTCCACTGTTGACGATCCGGAGCCAGCGTCTTCACCTGGTCCCAGTCAAGATTCTCGTCGACAGTTCGGATCTCAGCGGCTAGGCTTCGCCGCCACGAGTTTCTGGGTCTGCCTCTTCTTCGATGACCTTCTGGATTCCAATCAAGCGCCTCTCTGCAAATCTCGTTTTCATCTTTCCGCAGCGTGTGCCCAATCCATCTCCACTTACGTTCTTTGATGACACCGGCGATGTAGTTCCTCATTCGAGATCCAGTTGCCAGGCCACCAAGCGTGGATGATATTCCGCAGGCAGCGGTTTACAAATACTTGCAGTTTTTGCGTCGTCACCGCATATGTGCACCAAGTTTCGCACCCGTACAGCAATACGGATTTGACGTTTGAGTTGAAGATTCGGATTTTCGTTCGTAGAGAGATCTGGCGTGACCGCCAGATGTTTCGGAGACTCGCAAACGCAAATCGGGCCTTTCTGATCCGGGTTTCGATGTCTTTTCTGGTACCACCATCAGGCGTTATCTGGCTACCAAGATACTGGAAGCACTCCACTTTCTCAACTTGTTGCCCAGCTACCATGAAACTGGAGGGATTTGCTGTGTTGATCTCCATCGACTTGGTCTTTTCGACATTGGCTTTGAGACCTGCCGCCTTGGAACTTTTCGGTGAGGTCGTCAAGTTTGCTCTGCATATCCGGTTGTGTTTGGGCGAGCAAGACAATATCGTCAGCCAGGTAAGATCGTTCAGTTGCTCCATTGTTGAAGGATTCCACGGCAATCCTCGGTTCGGTGCACAGCCGATCGATCCAGTCAGAATCTCATCTATTACGATTAGACAAAATAACGGTGATAAGATACATATGTACATCATTGTCTCACTCCAGCAGTTACCGGGATTAGATCGGACAAGACACCGTCGTGCAAGACCTTGCACGAAAATGCCTCGTATTGTGCTTCTATGAGATGGACTAGTTTCTCTGGAACTCCTCTTCGCCTTAGAGCCGCCCAAATGTTTCCATGGTTAAGTCGGTTGAATGCTTTTCCAAAATCAACGAACACCAGCAGAAGAGAGTACTGGAATTCGTTGATTTGTTTCAGTATGATTCGTAGCGTTGTGATGCGGTCCACACATGATCGTCCGGATAAACACACATTTAAAAAAAACGAAGATAAAAACGATAAGTTTCCAACATTTTAGAAAGAAAATTTTTAAATTAAAACATTCTGATAATTTAACAAAGTTATTTTAAGAATTCAATTGATGATTCAAATTAAAAACTTTCGAGAGTCTACGAAACGATTTGATTTTAGCATTGAAAAATACTTAAATTAATTTTAGTTCATACATCTTGAAAAATTCCTCATAAATTATTTTTACAGAATCGGGAGTAGAAAGCTATTAGTTTCAATTCGTGAACGTCATGTAGTGTCGTAGAATGAAATTTCTTAGACCTATAGTGATATAGGACTAAATACCACTGAAGGCGAGACAATTTTAGACACAATTATTAACTTATTTTCAAACACCTTTTTGGATCAATTAATTAACTAATTTCACGTTAAAAATCTCGAGGGGAGATCGGTAGCTTTTACCTAGAAAGTGATAGTCCATAACTACTTTTCAAGCAACACTTTGCTAGGCACCAGCGGTGGTTTTAGTTGAATTCATTGATTTTCAATGCCAATATCTTTAACCCTTATTAATAAGCAATAACGTTTTGGTCTGATAAGATAAGAAGTTGCGGTCTTCCATGAAGTTGTCAATGAAGAACAAACAAGAAAGATGTTGATTTTTTCAAACAAAATACTCAATTTTCCCATACAAACTTTAAAGTTCAAATTTACTCATGTAAACACTACTTGTAAATTCTGTCAAAAATCATGGATGAGTTTTGCACCAAAACGAAACTTGTTAGACCCAAGGATTTTAAAAATTCAAAAATGACTCCAAATCGACTCAGTGTACTGTAAAATACTGTACGCGTTCCGGACCCTTGATTTCGTCTCCGATCCCGATCCAGGATCCGAGCAGGATCTGGAGGTACCTTCACTGAATGCGGGGATCTGGATGATAAAAACTTTTCACCCAAAAGATACGTGAAATTTTCCACAAACATAGACATGAGTAGAGGCTATCAAGTTTTGGTCACACGAGCTGCCGGAATATACACATATGCGTGGGCCAGCTTGGGAGCGCTCCTTCTTTCCGCCCACTACTTTGGCATTAAGCATATGTGAGTGTGAATATCTTCTTTACATGATCCACTTTTCGGATAATTTGTACCGACTTGAATTACGACTTTGGGCCTCGGAAGGACAGATGAGCCAGCCAGATGGGTCTTTGTTTTGGGGTGAATTTGAAACCAGTCAGAAATGTTTCGCCAAGCAAAGATTTATGGCAAACCGCTTTATGGATCGGATCCGGATAATGAAACATACCTACTCGTTTGCTGTTATGCTACTTTGATTCATGCGATTGGCTGGTTTTTGTCCGACTGTGGATTTTGAAACTTAACCGAGAAGCAATCAAATCGGATTATTTTCTAAACGCATCAATCGTAAAAGAGCTTTTGGGGGTAAGTTGTCAGGAAGTGAGGTATCAATAAAAAATTGTACAATAGTATTCCAACTATATCCATTATCTAGATCTTTCAACTTTTCATACAATTATAAAAATTAAATAAATCATAAACACCGAAAATTTTAATTCTAACATTAATTCTAGAAAAAAAATTTCAATGGTGCGCTCTTCATTCGCCCGTTTACGCTGGAAATCTTTGAACAAAGCGTTCCATGAATAACACCGTCGAATTATTGTGCACGGTAGTGCTATGCTGAACGAATTGTTATTATAAATATTAGAAAAACTTGTAAATTTCATGAGCGAAGGGTCAACTTTATTTCCAGATAAATAGAATTTTAAAGAAATATATTTTTTAAAGCGTTTTCCCAGTGCTCATAAACATCAAATAGCCACCGTTTAAGTAATCGCTCTGGAGCTGTTGCGAATGACACTGATAAGGGCCCGATTTATTTTGAAGTTTTCTCGTTTCGTCCGAAAGCGAATCAACACCTAAGCCCTTGCTGCGATAAAAATGTCGCATCATTGAAAAGAAACGGCTGCAGCAAGGCGTTTAGATTGCATCAAAATTAAAACCCATTATCTCCCCCACAGCATATTTACCTACCAGCAGCTGTAGCCTTTCGTTCATTCAAAGTTTTCCGATTTCCTCTAACTGGAATTCTCTGGGCAACCCCTCCCGTTCTAACGAGCCTTCCATCATTACTGGCGATAAAAACTTTTCCATTTCCTGCCCGGGAAAGCAAAAGCCAAAGCTTTCCGGTTCCGGGCGTATCGCTCTAATAGTGCCTTCAATCATTAGCATTCCAGCAAAAACGCGTATTGTATTCTGGCTGGAGCAGTTTGGCTAACACTAACCTACATTTCGCAAGGATGATATGAAAACTAGGTGGGAACAAACTTGTCGAATACTTTGCCGAAATTTTTGCTGCAAGGACGTAAGTTGATCTGGATGTAAATAGCTAGAGGTTCGGATTCTGAGCGTTGAGGTTGAATTCACAAGCTTACAAAAATACGCTTTCTCATAAGGTGAACCACCGAAGGTAAGATGGGATGCAAGCTTTGAATAACGATAGGAAAAATAAAATGTTGTTGATGTAATATTCGGAATACCTTCTCAACGAATGTATCAAAAATTGAAAAAGTAATTGAACAGTAGAAACGCAATAGTTTTGCATATTTATAAATCTTCTATTAACGTTGGCAATTTTGTAAAAGAGTTGCAATGGATGTATGGGAAAAACAACGCAATCGAATTTTGTAAACAGATCAACAGAAATAGATGTAGGGATGCCAAATCACTTAATAATTAGAGTGTCTTACCCAGGAATTCCCGGTATTGAAAAAAAATCGAGAATTTTCGAATCCCGGGAAACGCTAAAAAATCCCAGGAATTCTCCAAGCCAATAAAAAGAACTAAATAACTTGAATTTAACACGAACTATCCCAAGCAACCAAAAGTCACATATTCAATTGAATGAAGAGTTTGAAAGTTACATATTGGCTGACAAAGAGAATCAACTACCCAATTCCCTTAAGTGAACTTTATGTACTTATTAATGAACTTCAAAGCTGCAAAAGTGATTAATATGTACGTTGTATGTGACTTATTTTGCCCAATTCCCATAAGTGGACTATATGTACCCATTAATGAACTTAAAAGCTGCAAAAGTGATTTATATGTACGTTGTATGAGACTTAAGTCACATAAAGGGCACAAAAGTACTCAAAACGGGACTTACTAAGTCACATAAAGGGCACAAAAGTGCTCAAACGGGATTTACTATGTCACAAAAAGTGCATTGAAGTGATTTCAAAATCAAATCACCACATCGAGTTTTAGTTTCAGTTAAAACAACATCTAGGCGTGGTCTAGTGGTAGCGTGTTCGATTCTCACCACGAAGGTCGGGGTTCGATCCCCAAGCCGAGTGAGTTTTTTTTCTTTAAGTAATTTGGTAATTGAGTGATCATTCTGATGCGATATATGTAGAAAATGTAGGAAAGAAGCAATTGAGCAATTTTTCGAGTTTGGAATCCGGTCGTGGCATCATGGCAGCACCATGTACAGAACATAGAAATAATCAAGACTCTTGATTCAAGAGACGGTGGTATGAACCGATGCCAAGGGTGCTGTTGAGATAGAGAGATATTTTTTTGCTAATTTTACGATTATTTGGAAGCTTAATAAAAAGGCTGCTGGAAGCTGAAAAGATGATCATTAAGACTTGATTTGGAACATGAAAGTATCAATAAGAACTTAAATTTTGAGCTGCATAGAACGTACTTCATATCAATGAGGGGGCTGAGTAAGCGTTTTTGTACCTATTTTATGGGACTTTTGGTTGCTTGGGATGACACTATTGAAAGTTTTGCGGCCTGTAAATATTTTTCGGGAGCATCCAAATAAAGCAATTTTTTCGGAGACCCTCAATGAATTCTTTAAATCTTTAATTTTGCAACAAAATGGACGCACCCTGAAAGCCCAGAAAAAATCTCACAAATCAGACCATAACTTTCACTTTTACACTCGTCGCTTAAAACCACTATATATCTACAGTACCGTTCATAATTGTATAGAAATTGGAAGCACGCGCACTGTCACTTTGACTTTGAAATTCCATAACATTTGACTCTGATGATATTTTTTGATCAAATTTTCTGCGTTAGATAGATCAACTATCACACTATTATATCACAAAATTTGAGCTTTTTGGAGTTTGTGTGGCCTAAGATACAGTAATTCTACGAAAATCGGATTTTTTGGACTTTTCTCATTCAAACTATAATATCTCAGAAACGACGCTACATTTTTAGTTGAAATTTTGCAGAGTGATTGTTGAAATGTTAAGCTATCATGTCTGAAGTTTTTGAAAAGTTTTATCGATGGGATAAAAGTTACGCGAGGTACAATTTTTCAGGTATGAACCTAAAAATGCGATTTCTATAGAATTTTGGACGATTGTTTTCATAGGAAACTCCTATTTTATGTTCAACAACCAGTAAATCTATTTCAACCAAAAAATCAAATAATATTGCGAGATTCTGATTTCAAAACACAACTAGATCTTTGATTTCATTTTTTCATTTCATCATTGCTTTTGCCAGACATTTTTTGACTGATTTGTGGATGGAAACGATTATGTTCTCATGAATCGTCTAAAATTATATAGAAATCGCATTTTTAGATTCATGCCTGAAAAATTGTACCTCCCGTAACTTTTGATCCCATCGATGAAACTTTCCAAAAACTTCAGACATGCTTACTTTATATTTTAACAATCACTCTGAAAAATTTCAACAAAAAATGTAGTGTAGTTCCTGAGATATTGCAGTATGAATGAGAAAAGTCCAAAAAGTCCGATTTTCGTAGAATTACTGTATCTCAGGCCACACAAACTCCAGAAAGCTCAAACTTTGTGATATAATAGTATGATAGTTGATCTATCTAACGCAGAAAATTTGATCAAAAAATATCATCAGAGTCAAATGTTATGGAATTTCAAAGTCGAAGTGACAGTGCACGTGCTTCCAATTTCTATACAATTATGAACGGTACTGTATTTTTTCTCAACCGATTTTCACTCAATTTATAGATTTGTAAATTTTCTCAACTTACTTTTAGTTTTATATTTTTCATATTTTTGTAAAGCATCACAGCGTTTACACCCTAGAATCGGTATGTAATTGACTTTCTAGTGAATATAAATTTATTGCGGAAATCTTGAGTAAATATACTCAAAATCCAGTGACAAGTTGAATTTTAGTGCAAGAAAATCTGAAAAATTGCAAGCTGACAAAATGTTCGAAAAAGAACTGTCTTTCAAAATTCGTCAAAAATCTGTGTTTCGTATATTGGTAATCTTAAAATTCAAAAATGTGCCAAGGTCAATTTTTAAATCCATTTTTTTCAAATTTATTCGATGTGACTTAAATAGAGATGTACCGAATATTCGGCGCGAATACCGCACAAAAACTGTTAGGACGAATATTCGGCCTACCGAATAGTTGATCAAATTATTAAGCAAAGTAGCCTGAAAAGGCCGAATATTTATTTGTAAATTTTTTCAAATGATTATGGATATTTTACTGATGAGATCAGTAAAACATCTTGGGTGTATACCTGTATATTCCTCAGTAGATAGCTGTATACTATGATTATCGTTAATTTCAGATTTGCCCTTTTTTTACAAGTTTAAAAATAAATTGCCCGACCGTGTGGTAGAAAGAATGATACACTTAAGGTTAAAGGTCAAAGTTCTTTTTAGCAATTAATTTGAACATATTTTGTCCAAATTCAACATCCATCTAATTAGATATTAAATAAGAAATTTAAAATGCTTGGCATCTGTTCCGGCGTATTTTTATTAAAAACTCGACAGAAGATTCGGCCGAATATTCGTTTAGCTGAATAGTTGAAAAGTTAAATATTCGGTATTCAACGTTTGGCCGAATACATCTCTAGACTTAAACAATTTTGATGGTTAAATAATTTAACAGTTCGGTTTCACACTACTTTTCAACATTTTTTGTGGCCATGATCTTAAAAGATTTTTAAAGAAAGATACATTCTTATGTGCAACATAAAGCTTCTTACTTCAGCCTTTTTTCTACATTAGGTGAATGTTTTTAGCATTCTAAAGCTGATCTACAGTCTCTTTTCCGAAGTATGTTTTTTTTTTGGATTATTTGTCTTAGACTTTGAATAACGGAAAACTGAAGTGTTGTAGCTAAAATTGGTTGAGAAAAAAGAGAAATTTATTGATTTTAGTCAGTAGTGTCAAATTGATACAGTATTGTTCCGATTTTGTCAGCTCCCGATTTTGTCTACCCCCGATTTTGTCTATCCCCGATTTTGTCAGTATTTTATCCCGATTTTGTCAGCCTTTAAATTTAGTTGAAATTTTCTGTTTTTGAGCTAAAATTCCTAGTCATTTAACACTGTATGTTTTTTCGGGGATTGTCCTGCCCACGTAGAGGACCACCCATTAACCACTTGGTATTTAAAGGGTTGGTATTAAACCCTTTAATGCATAGTGTTGTTCTAAAACAAAACTAATCAAAATCTAAATATCTCGAAAACGCGTGGATATTTTTGAGTGATGTATTTACAAAAAATATTCTAGAGATTGAAAGAAATTAGCTTATGGTATTCTTATCACAATTTTTCAATGCATGTGTGAGATATCGAACAATGTATGCAAATAAATTGCGAAAATCAAATTTATTTATTTTTTCGAAAAAAGTTGTTTTTGGAAAATTGCAGATTTGCAAATTCTAATTTTTTTTTTAATTTCGATCAATCACAAACACCTTCCTGTACCCAATTAATTAGGTTTTGAAGAAATTAGCAAAACCGTAATGTAAAGAACTAAGAATTTCAAAAATATTTTTTCATCTTTGATGGACCATACCTTTTATAATACAGTATTGTTCCGATTTTGTCTACCTTTAAATTTAATTGAAATTTTCTGCTTCTCATCCATGCATTTTTGGACGCAAGGTACGTTACGGGAAGTTTGACGTTCTTAAAGGCTCTAGGATTCCGATATGTTCCGATTACGATCAGAGGGAGCTTATGGTCTGCTGTGACATTGGCGCATGGCATAAAAGTGATGCGCTCTTTAATAATTTTATGCCCTGAAGCACTAGCCTCTTTCGAACCAACAAATGATTCTGTTGGCAACATTTTTAAAAACAATTCCGATCGTCCGCATTATACACCATCTGAGCAGTAAGCTCTCGATGAAGTATTTCCTCGTGAAAGTTCTCCAAAAAACCCTCAACACTTCCTATATCGCTAGACAACGCTTCGCCACATATCTTAAGCTTGCAGATACCATAGCGCTTTTTGAAGATATGTATCCAGTGCAGTGAAAATTAATATTAATCTGGGACGTTGCAACTTTCAGCAAATGTTTGAGCTTTGACTATGAGCATGGTCGAAGAAACTGTTTTGTTCAGGCGTCGTTGGTTAAGAAACCAAAGAAACAAAACATCCTCCAAATTTTTATACGCACCTGTGGAAACGTATTTGAAAGTCTTACCAAGTCGACACGAGGTGATGGATGCCGCACGAAGTATGGAGTCAGCATTCTTTTGAATTTTTCTGACGGTTGTTGGATGGATGTTGTACTTCTTCGCGATGTCTGCTTTCTTCGCAGCCTTGTCCTCAAGATTCCGAAGGGTTTTGACTTTTTCCTTAAGGCTGAGCGCGTTTCGTTTTTTTTCTCAATAGTCACTATTATTGGAGACATCTGTGAATTGTTAAAAAAGCCATCTGTTTAGAAAACCGTACAATTTGAAGCACTTAGGATAGTACAAACCTTGCTCTGCACAGTGCTTAGCTATTAATGGTGACTCTTTTTAAAGTAAGTTATAACGAAGGTTCTTGATGGTGTTTCCAATATTACTGCGGAAAAATTTGTAAACGTATGTACTAGGAAACAGTATTTTCAGATTTTATTTGGTGTTTAGAACTTACCTTACCGGCGGTTGGAAGCAGAAAGAGGTTGTTGAATATTGACACCTGATCATGAAGCATTTCTGTAATGTTGGCAGCAGTGAGCTGTCAACACGTGCTGATAGGTTCAAGATGTATTAAGTATAAAGTGATCTAACTTATGTGATCAACAAATTCAGCTGTTTTACAATTGCATATCAATCCTGCAGCTACGCACCAACGGTTTTTCAAATGGCATGTACACAATCCATTGTATGAATGTTGTATGTAAACAATCACTTAGGGTAGAGTTCTTGAACAGGTCACCCATTTTGCTATTTGCAAGACCTTTCATTCGACGCCTCAAGAACTCAAATCGGTTAAGCGGTCATCGAGAAACGTGTGTGACATTATTTTGTAACATACACACACATACACACATACATACACACATACACATATACATACACACATACAAACATGTTCCGATCTCGACGAACTGAGTCGAATGGTATATGACACTTGGCCCTCCGGGCCTCGGAGCGAAAGTTGGTTTTTCAAGCGACATGTATACCCTTCTTTGTAAGAAGGGTAAAAAATAAAGAAAAGGGGTCAATGTCATCCCTTATCACGGTATTGACATAAAATATCGAAATAACAAGTAAACGGACAATTATCAAATCAAAATTGAAATTATTTTGAAGAAATTTTTTTCCCGATTTTGTCAGGTACCCTGTTTTGTCAGCCCTAAATTGAAGATGGGGCTGACAAAATCGGAACAATACTGTACTGAGGGATAGATGAGGGTTTATACATTAAATTTGGAAAATATTTCTTCGTTGCCAGCTAAGTGTAAAAGTGAAAACGACAAAGAATCTATAAAACCAAACCATTCCAGTAACACGCTACAAAAAAATCTGAATGTTGAATTTTGCAACACTCATCATTAAAAACTTTCGTTTCGCAAACTGTTGACAGTAGCAAAATCATCGGCAAAGGAATTACAGTACCGTTCATAATTGTATAGAAATTGGAAGCACGCTCACTGTCACTTCGACTTTGAACATTCATAAGTTTTTACTCTGATGATATTTTTTGATCAAATTATCTGCGTTAGATAGATCAATTATCACACTATGCTATAACAAAATTTGAGCTTTCTGGAGTTTGTGTGGCCTGAGATACAGTAATTCTACGAAAATCGGACTTTTTGGAGTTTTACCATTCAAACTGCAATATCTCAGAAACTACGCAACATTTTTATTGAAATTTTGCAGAATGATTGTTGAAATATAATGTTAGCATGTCTGAAGATTATGAAAAGTTCTGTCGATGGGATCAAAAGTAATGCGAGGTACAATATTTCAGGCATGAACTTAAAAATGCGATTTCTATATAATTTTTGACGATTCATGAGAACAATTTCTATCCACAAATCAGTCAAAAAATGTCTGGCAAAAGCAATAAAAAAAGAAATAATTGAATAAATGATCCATTTGTATTTTAGAATCAGAGTCTCGCGATACTGTTTTGATTTTTTGGTTGAAATAGATTTACTGGTTGTTAAACTGAAAATAGGTTTTTTCTATGGAAACGTTCGTCCAAAATTGTATAGAAATCGCATTTCTAGGTTCATGCCTGAAATATTGTACCTCGCTCAACTTTTGATTCCATCCATAGAACTTTTCAAAATCTTCAGACATGTTAGCTTTGTATTTCAACAATCACTCTGCAAAATTTCAATAAAAAATGTTGCGAAGTTTCTGAGATATTGCAGTTTGAATGAGAAAAGTCCAATTAATCCGATTTTCGTAGAACTACTGTATCTCAGGCCACAAAAACTTCAGAAAGCTCAAATTTTATGCTAGCATAGTGTGATAGTTGATCTATCTAACGCAGAGAATTTGATCAAAAAATATCATCAGAGTAAAAAGTTATGGAAGTTCAAAGTCGAAATGACAGTGACTAATACTTTTATTTTACCTTAATACCATACACACTATTAATTTTTTGGTGTAAATTTATGTCAAATTGGATGCACAAAATTGAAGCATCACTTTTGACATAAAATTATTATACAAGAGACAGAAACGCTTGAAGACATAAAATTCAAAACACATAATTTTCTATTGCTTGTTGTTTAAAATTATGTCAAAATAGATGCACAAAATCGTAGCATCGCATTTTACATAAAATTATATTTTATTTGCCATAAAATTCTATCGTGTTATTACTATTCATTTTTTGAGACATAAATTTATACTCCCAAGGACATATTTAATTCTCTAGTGGTTTTTCTCTTCAGAATAAAAAAAAAACAAAGTATTCCGTAATATACATTTAACCGCATTTGATGTTTATTTTACAGATCATAATTGTTGTTGTTGGTTTACAGATCATTATTTCAGATTTAGATTTAGAAGGAAAATTTTACTTTGATAACAATGCTTATCAATTGCAAAATACAAACTTCTTCTAGAAAGTATTCCAAGGTTGAATGCATCTTCCAGTACGTTACACGCATGGTCGAATAAGGAAGCAGCTGAATCTGTCTGTTTAATTTTGATGAATCGGCGGGTCTAAAAAAAAATATTTAAAATAATGTAAAACAAGTAATGTTATATGTATACTAAATATTCCGGGAACGATCAATAACACATAAATGTAACATAAGTTAATCTTAACACGCTTCTCTCCTTGATGTTTGACAAAAAGAATTCCGAAATAAAATATTAAAACTAAGACCCCCCACCGAAAGCTTTTGTTTCTGCTGTTAGCTAGCTTCGAAATAAGCTATTTCGATGAAAATCAGGGTCACCTTTGGCTTAAATCAAAGTTTCGAGATAATGCACTTCGAGATTTTCAAGGTTCTAGATTTTTCTCTTTTAAATTCTAGCAATCGATAAAAAAATGAAATTTGCGTCAGAAAACATTGAGATATCAATTGTTTTCTGATATTGGAGTTATCAGTTTCAATTGAAGTTTGGAAGCATAATGTACACAGACGCATTTTAATAATTAAGTTCGAAAAATAAATAGTAAACTCACCGTGCATTGTTATAGCTGGTGCTGATGCAGATAGCAAAATCGGTGACTTTCATTGTCTCTTAATTTTCAGCTAGCAGTTCGGACACTATTATTAATATATTTTTTTATCTGCTCCACTTTCTCACGTTATTGAGTAGCATGTCCAGTTAGACATCGATTCGATGCACTTTGTTTACGTCGTCGGCGCTAGTGGTGTCATTCTCGTTTGCCGTCTGATTAGGACTTCCATAACTGCAAGTTGTAGGGCTTCCAACCATGAAGGCTTAAGATTAAGCACAAATATGCCTCTGTAAGCCAATCGTTTTTCACCAATTTAATCTCTCCATAATCCATCATAAGCCAGAAACCTGCTCAAAGTGCTCACTCGGTTTAGGGTCCATCGAAGGAACTAAAATATAATAAAGTAGAGTATAAAAAACACACCCATTTCCAATCAACAGTAAACAATTCGGTATTGAATTTTGAAATATCTCTGTGAATATTGCATTTGGCAGTACCCGTCGTTGAGATTATTCAACCGGTTGATGGGATCGAAATCCATTGGTTTCTCCGATAAACATCTGAAATGCAAAAATAGGTTAATTTTCGAAATCACTCATGTAAAGCTTTTCGTAACTCCCATCATTGTCGCTAAACTCGCCTTTTATCTTCATTGCAACCCTTGCAGGCCTTAAATAACATTCTGGTTAAGAATAATGACCAAAATCTGACCAACAAACTGAATCGATACTTACTCGGATCAAGTCATTCCTTCGAGGATGTTAGGTAGCGCTATTAGTTGCTCTTGAAACGTCCGTGCCTTTCCGTGATCAACTGTTGTCGCCTTATCGAAGATTTCGAATCAATGGCAGGAAGTGCCGGACTTCCGGGTAGTTCATTTCACAACAGGGCAGCCTTCTGCTGATGAGATCAAATGGAAATGGCCAGTTACCTTTTTGGATCGTCGTTAAATCACTAAGAAGTTGAAGTCCCGTAATTTCCCGAGTAGCACAATAAAATTTCACTTATTCGTCGAAACACCAGTAGAAAACAAACAAATAACAACATTGAATGATTTAAATTTCGCATTCCTACGCAAGTTTAGATTCTAAGTGATGTAAATTTATAATGTTTTGCTTTGCGCATGCGAATAGATAAGATACGATGTAAAATTATATCTCTTTTCACAATAGATCAAAAATAAGTTAGGTGTTCAAGCGTTTCTGGCTCGTGTAATTTTGATAATTTTTTGGTGTCTATGTATGTAAAATGATGTAAAATCAGATCCGTTTCAATTTAGGTCTAAAAAAATTAGGTGTTCAAGCGTTTCTGGCTCGTATATTTTTATAAAATTTTTGGTGTGTATACATAAGATTTCGTATGCAGTAGAGTGTTAATATCTTCGTTTTTAATTTTTCTCAGGATCCCGAGAATTTCCGCGAAATGGATCATCAAATTCACCGATTCCTGGGAACGCTAAAATGACCAGGAAATTGACACTATAGTAATAATGATTCAAAACTTGAGATCTTGAGTTATTTTGGAAAAAAATTGTTGATTAAAAACTGACTTTCTGTATTTTTTTCGGAAAACTAGTTTCCTTATATGGTAGGTTTAAGAGTCGCTTAATATCACATAATAAACCAAATTTTTCATTAGGGTGGTAGAAATAATTTAAAAAAAATCGCAATAATTGAACCTGCATTCAGTTTTAAAAATAATTTGGAAAAATAAGGGCATAATGGCCACCTAAAGAAAAACGCTTATTTAACCAAACAAAATAATGGGGCTTAAAGAGCTTCCTTTTACATACAAGCTTGTGAGGTGTACAGAAGAACTCAAACTATACACATATTCATACGTTCCACTTTCCTTGCGCACATTACACACACATATCTACTTTATCTTTGTGGTGATTTGATATGAGTTTAATGATATTCGCTGTATTGTGGCAAAGACAGCGTTTAACCATCTGATTTTTTGTATGTATCCCCAAGTAACCATAAGCACTAAAACATAGCCCTTAATCAACACTATATTCCCATATATAACTCTGAATTAATGCTTGTTTTGCACTATATGCGTATATAATGCAGATTTAATGCTAAAAAGGCGAAATAGCGGGCAGAATAAATGCTATCACAACATAGCCTATAAATGCTGAATTAGAGAACCATCAGAACGTCAGTTTTCGCCAGCCGTATAAAAGCATTAACAATGAATACTTTGAACACCTTTTAATTGATTGATCATGATGGATGTGAAACGGAAATTCAAAATAGGATTTTTTTTTTTTGATTTATTAAAATGAACAAAAATTAAAATATAAAATCATTATCTACAACATCAATCAACCTGCTGAATGAAGGATTATGCTTAATGAAGTGTTCTATGAAATGAGAAGTGATTATTATTGAATTATGAATTAACTTTGATGAGTCTCGAACCGAGGATCCCTCAGCAGCCTTTATCTTTCCTTGCGCCTTTACCATTTCGACCACTCTTGATGCTGATAAGGTAGGTGCAAAACCCGTACTTCAAGTACTGTTCGGGTCACACAACTTCATAGACAATGTATGCATGAGAAGGTTTGGAAATGTATTGGAAAATTTTGGGAGAAGACAACTGCAACTGCCGCTCTGATTGTTTTCGTTTGCTGTCTTGCTTACTCACATGCAGCAAATGAAAAAAATCATTCTTGTTTACATTCGCGGGTTTGACGTTTCTACGCTTTATAATAGCTTTATATAAGCATTAACAGGAAGCTCTAGTGCTACAGTCTTAATGCTTGTTAACTTTATATAGTAGCTCTATATGTGCATATAGTGCTATCTTTAGTGTTTATTTTTGTTATTGCTTCTATGCATTAATAATGCTTATATAAAACTAAAAAGCATTATGAATGTTGATATAATGCTAACTTGCATTAGAAATGTTGATTTAATGCTGGTTAAGGGTTATGGCTTAATTCTTATGGTTACTTGGGTCATTACTTCAAAATAGTATTGATGGAGAAAACAAAATTACAAGCCTGCCGAGTTGAATATGCTGTAGGATTTTACGGCACAGGATGCTTAATATGCCAAAACCACAGGTGCTTTTTTGCCCCTAGTCAACAAGTTTAAGTAACAACGAGTTTTGACATTAACTTAGGAAAACAAAAACTTTATTGAAAGTGAAATTTGAGTCCAAGATGTTACTGATAGTTTAGCTTGTGTAGTTTTTCTTATACACTATATCTATGGATGTATGAAATCATACATACGTTCATAGGAATTATATCGCCTGGTATTCCCAAACAGCCAAACTGACCTCAAGCTTAAACCGCTTTAATTTTCGATCGTAATGATCGATTTTAATCAAATTTGGCTAAGTATCAAAATGAACATTATCTTACCAAATTTTGAGATAAAAACGTGAAATTTGACAAAGCTACAGATTATTTTGTGAGGCAATCTCAATTTTCCCTACTTTTATTTAAATAGCTGTATCTCTCTTCCTAGTGCATGCAGGATGTTCAAAACTAAATATATGAAGAGTTTACAAGTTGAACAAGCCTGTGTCAAAGTTTCAAGAAAAACAAATTATTGAGAAAGTCTGGCAAATTTAGAAGCTTGTGCGCTGCTCTGTGCGATTTCGATCAATTTTGAATAAATGCACAGCACTGGTATTCTTGGTACTTTAATTGAATAAAAAATCAATCGCAATATAGCACTTAATAATGTAGCACGAAATAGCACTTAAATTTTACTTTTTCCTGAACTTATCAGTAAAAGAAGAAACTCGGATCAGTTTTGTTTTACATCTTCTCAGTACATCAGACTTTTCTATTCTAGATCCTGTGATTGATAAGCTTATATAATAAATCGGATGAAATTTCTTCGTTCTTCACAATACCTAAATACAAAATTAAAAGAGTCTATTGCATGATCATTAAACAATCATAGAAGCCAACTTATATATTACATAAAAGATATAGAATTCGCAAAAAGTTCATTGCTATTAACACTTTTCAAATTTAAAACGTCTTGACTAAATATGTATGACTTCCTTAACAAAGTTTCTGTTGCACACGACTCAGAATGCTCATTTTTCACGACTATCAGCTTGCACATTAGCACAAGTCAAGGGAATGTTTTCTTTGAAAATGTTTTATCTTGTACATTTCCTTGTACTTTTGTTGGTCATGTTCGATGATTGAGCACTGCCATACAGAATGGGAATGGGAAAAATTCTCTTCCTCAAGCATCGGGCAGCTACTATCTCCAGACGAGCAGACATTTTTCCCATACGTCACGAGTCCGCTTTGTGCAAAGCATCCGTTGAACGTCATTTCCTGTTTTTCCCTTTATCAAAAAAAAAAAAAAATTACGAAAAGTGAACATGGCAGGGAAAACCCAACTGCACAAATAGGCAAATGGTAAATCCCATTCTCATATGAACGATGTCGCAAATGGGTTGATGTTTGTACTTTTTTCCCAAAATAAGTGCTTCAAGTGCGCTTTATCTCACACATTCACACACACACCTTCGCTACAGCCGGGCTCTTCCAACATATAAGCCTATTTAGATTCTCACAGTCATTGGGAAAAATAGCACCAGTTGAAGGGTTAGGTCTGATTCTGGTGAGGAAAATCTGAATCCAAGCTATTTCGGCCAGTGTGAAAGATTTATGAGAATCAACTTTCCACAAAATCAGATATTTTTCATCCTGCGAAAAAAAAAAGAATAAAGAATTGATCTGTCGTACTGTCTTTTGTTAGAATCAGTTTTTTTTAATAGAATCATTGAATCATATCTTCAAACTTTTTTTTTCGAAATAGTGTTTTAATAATGTTTCAATAATTGTCAAATTGTAATCGAAAATCGAATGTAAAGTGTAACGTCTAGTCGTGAAATTGAGAGGATGAATATGCTTTTCCGAACTGCATAGATTCCCATGCCAACTCAATATCAACGCAGTGATCCATCCGAAATGGAATGTCTAACGGTTCACACTGAGGTGTCAAGCTTCGTCTCCAGCAACTGACGGGGTCGTTTTTGCGTTTTCCACCTGAAATTTTGCCCAAAATTGAAAACTTGTCACCTTGTGTCTGATTTCTTCAGGCGTATGAAAACATTTTATCATAGAGTTTCAAAATCTCTCGATTTTTGGTTTATCGTTAAAAATAGTAAACAATTTTCAAGTGAATTATCCAGCTTATTCGAGTAATGTGCCTTACTTTGCCCCGATTAAAAGTTCGAATGAAAATGAACGTGAACAAACCTTTATTTTGTCATTAACTCAAAAACGCGCCACAACCAGGGAAGCAAATCGAGCAGAACAGATAATAATATGGGGAAAAGTTCATATAACGCCCCATGTGGCTAATACGCACCACCCTTGTTTCGAAGAATTTAAAGCCTGCAAAATATTACCAATTTGTTTTAAATGCTGTGATTGGTCATGGCAAGTATGATTTTTTTCTTAAAATGCCCCTGTGTTGTGATAATTTCACAATTTAAGTTTTTCTTCATTTCGATCTTAATTTTAAAACACTTTTAATAAGGTGTCACCAAGCAGAGAAAAACGAAAAGGGGAGAGGCGGGCTATATGCGCATATTAAGGAAAGCACTCTTTATAGGAAATGATGCAACTTATGTTGAAAGCAAATTCAATGTTTGAAGCTTTCCAAACTTCTTTTAATTATGCTAACAAAATTATTATGACTTTACGATTCCCTCATGGATCCAAATAAATGTTGAAATATTTTGAATTGGAACGCTAGATCTTTGCTGGCTAACCAAGATGAATTCTTTTTATTTTTGAAAACCCAATGTTCGATAACACAATTTGTCACTAGCTAGCGGGCTGTAAAAACTAGCTGATGTTGCAGTTCCACTCCACTAAGTGTTTATCACTTTCCCACTCTGGGGGAACAACTTTGTTTCACCGATTTGGGGATTTTCGGATCGAGTATAAATTCGCGTACGCGCTCGTGTGTGGTTGGATCAGAACTTATCATTTACTAGCTGATCCCATACGAACTCCGTTTCGTTTTCAACTTGGAATATGTCATGAATATTTTGTATGAAAGTCAATTGCCAAGCATTTTCCAGATGCACTTCTGAATTGCAATTGTAATAATTGCAAAAATATTGGACGATCACTTTGTCTGCTACTAAATTTGAAATCAGGAATCAATTGACTGTGCCAAATACCCCGTGTATAAATTCTGACTCGATCGTTGCCTAACAACGTCAAACCCCTTTCGGTGGCCTCTTATACAATCTTTGATATCTAGAATCGATAACCCTTTCCTCGAAACTCCCGTGTGCAAATTTTGAAAGCAATCCATTGTATAATTACGTCAATATTGCTAAAAACAGTGAAAAATTAATTTATATTGACGACCCCTTTTGTCGACCCCTGGCCACATTTGAAATCTGAAATCAATTTCCCGTCCCTGAAAACAACCGTGTGCAAATTTCCATCCCATTCCGATGTATAATAACGACGATATTGCAAAAATATTGGAAGGTTTATATGGACGACCCCCTTTGCTGGTCCCTTAAACTGAATTTAATACCTGAAATCCATTGCTCAGCTCTCAAAACTCTCGTGTACCAATTTTCGTCTGAATCCGATGTATAATAACGACAATATCGCATCAACAGTGAATAGTTAACATGGACGACCCCTCTGGTCGACCCCTGATTTTAGTTTGGATAAGTAAAATCAGTTGGTTGTCCCTAATAACTGCTATGCGAAAATTTTCATCCCAATCCGATGTATAAAAACGTCAATATCACTAAGATACTGAAAATTTAATATGGACGACCCCTTTTGTCGACCCCTTACAACAAATTTGAAACCTTCAATCGATTGCACGTCACTCAAAACTATCGTGTACCAATTTCCATCTGAATACGATGTATAATAACGTCAATTTCGCAAAAACAGCGAACATTTAATATTATTATTATTATTATTAAACATTTTTTATTCAGTAACGTAAGATATTACATCTTTTGTAATGTTACATTTTGTGCGTTGATAGAATTCAAGTGCCTAGGATCTTATTTCGATAAATAACTAGTTATTTGAATAAAAAAAAACTAACTTAATTTGTAAAGTGCTTAATTAATCTCATCTTAAAAACTGCGAACGAGGTTTCCAGTGTTAAAGAATTAGGAAGGGCATTCCAATAGCTCACACCTCTAACAAAAAACGAATTGCCATACAGCTCTGATCTGTGGCGAGGAATGACAAATTTTAAAGCTCTTGAACTTCTTAACTGAGATAATTTTATATAGAGATATGCGGGTGTTTTACTATTAATTAGATTGTAAATAAAAAGACAGCATCTTATTTTAGGAAAACTTTCAAAGGAACAACCAATCAAACGAGTTTGTAAATGTGAAACGTGATCCATACGGTTGAGGTTGAATGCAAATCTTACACAAGAATTGAGGGCGACTCTAAATTTGTTAAGAACTGCTTGGGAAACTTGAGAAAGTAGAAAATCACAAGCTATTAAATGAGGAAAGATCAAAGCCTTGAAAAGTTTGATCTTCATCTCTGTATTTAAAAATATTTTATGAAGTCGAAGAGTTCTCAAAGAGTGATATATTTTCCCGCACTGCTGAAGTACATACGAATCAAATTTAAAGTTGGATTGTATTTTGAAACCTAAACTTACAGCTTCTGACACTATTTTTATCGGAGTGTTACAGATTTTCGGTATTATTTGCATCGAATTATTCTTATTTAGGAAAATTGCATATGATTTATTCACATTCAAAGACAACGCGTTTCTCATTGACCAAGCATGGATAGACTGAAGATCATCATTGATTCGGGAATTGATGCATTGCTCTGTCAAGTTTGTGCAATCTAAATAGAGTTGTACATCATCTGCAAAAATGTGTATTTGAAAAAATCTTAGAACATTAGGTAAATCGTTGATATACATGGTGAAAAGTATGGGTCCTAAAATAGAGCCCTGAGGTACTCCAGATATAATCGGTAGAGGGGATGAATACTGATTGTTGTTGTAGACAGTTTGAGAACGATCTTCAAGGTACGATTTTATCAAAGTCGTCGCTGAAATTCCAAATCCAAAATTTTGTGAAAGTTTATTGCAAAGAACACCGTGATGAATCGTGTCAAATGCTTTAGAAAAGTCGAGCAGAATCATAACAACTGATTGAGACCTGTCAATTACTGAGCCTATATCATCTAGCACTTTAATCATCGCAGTTTTAGTACTGTGTTTTTGTCGATATCCTGACTGATATGAGTTAATAAGTTCGTTTTCCGATATATACGCACAGATTTGGATTTTTAAAATCTTTTCAAATACCTTCGAAAGAGCACAAAGAATACTTATTGGGCGAAGGTTATCCAACGAATTTAAATTACTTTTCTTTTTAATTGGAATAATTTTTGAGTGTTTCCATATTCGAGGATATTTACCTGAAACTAAAATTCTATTGAAAATGTACGTGATGGGAGTTAATATATGAGGTAGTAATATTTTGATAAATTTTAGGGGAATGTTATCTAATCCTACCGCATTGGATTGGATCTCAAAAATGCAGTTCAATACTTCGGTTTCTTGAATTTCTCGAAAGTAAAACGAATTCCAGCTAGATATTAACCAGTTTCTGTTTTGAACGTTGTTACAATGGTTCAAAACTTTAGAAAAAGCTTGGTTTATTTCTTCAGCATGAAAGTTATTTAAGGAAATAGAGTTTGAGTTTGTAATTCCAGTATTTTTTAATCTTTTCCATAAAGTTTTTGGCGGTAGATTAAGGTCAAGAAATTGGTTAAAGTGGTTTCTTTTGGCATTATAAACAAGAAGATTAACACGATTTCGAAGCTTCCTATAAGCAGCAAGATCATCAAGTTCACGGGTAATTTTCCATTGTTTGTAAGCTAGGTTTCTATTAACGATTGCTCGTTCGATGTTTGAATTGAACCAAGGACTATCTCTGGATTTGGTTATACCATGACGCAAAGGAACACATTTTTCTAGAAGATTCCTTGTATTAAGGTTAAAGAAATTCAACAACATATCAGCATCATCCATGCTATAAATTTGACTCCAATCAACTGCATTAAATTCTTGAAATAATGTGTTTCGATTGATCTTGTTGTAATCTCGAAAAGAGTACGTTTGAGTTGTTCGAACAGTGTTAAAATCCAAGGATGCAAAAATTAAATCATGATTTGAAAGAACAGGGAACTCAATTTGACTAAATCTGAGCATTTTGGTAGAATCATTGGTTAAAATTAAGTCTAATTGAGATTGGCCAGAGCGATGAAAAAAAGTCGGCTCGGAACCGATACAATGAATGCTGTTACCTGACATCATTGACAAAAAACGTTGAGTTTTCACGGTATTTTCATTAAGAAGATTTGTATTGAAGTCACCTAGAATGCAAACAAATTCATAATTAAGAGTGTACTCACGTAACAAGCTATCCAAAATATCACAACAATCATTATCAGGAGGGTTGTAGAATGCGCCTATCAATATTTTAGTATTATCTACAAAAAATTCCAATAAAATGAATTCAATTCTCGAATCACGATCCGATTTTAGCACTACAGACGAAAAAATATTATTTTTAATTAAAATAGCCACACCTCCACCTATTCTACCCTTTCGGTCGTTTCTGATAAGGTTGTACCCAGCAATTGTTAACAAATTGTCGCTTACATTGTCATTCAACCACGTTTCGCTTATGCAGAAAATATCTAATTCTGTATAGTACAAAAGTTTTCTTATTTCTTCTAATTTTACTAAGTTTCGGGCGCAAATACTCTGACTGTTAACGCAGCTTATAGAAAGTTTTCCTGTGTGGAGAGCAGAATTAACAATTATTCCCGGTATAATAAAATTTGTTGACGGTGTTCTAAAGGATGCTTCAGGCATAATCAAAAATGGAATATGCAGTTATTAAGAATTCGATAAAATTGAGCACATTTACCTTTCTAATTTTCAAATTCATGTTTAACAAAATTAATGAAAAATGAACAACGCATTATAAAGAGAAAATTGATACCACTTGATCACCGATATGATTGGCAGCAACAACAACACCAACGATCCTTCCAGGTCCATATGGATCAGCATACGACCCCAACAGGGCAAGTTGAATGAAACTCGTTCACCCATCATTGATGATTGACTTTTAGGAGGGGAATCACAAGGAAAACAAGGATGGATTGGTAGGAATGAGAAAAGCGAAGTTTGGAGAAGGTTTAACTTTGTTTTGACTTTCAGGAGGGGAATCAATAGGAAAACAAGGAATGGATTGGAAGGACGAGAGTAACTTATTTGGAAAAGGTTTTGGTTTGTTTTGACTTTTAGGAGGGGAGTCACGGGATGATAGGGAAAGGATTGGAAGGAAAAGAATAGCTATTTAGGAGAGGGTTCAGCAGCGATCACACGATCAAGACAGCTCACGGTTGGTACGGCAACAGACGTCTCTTTCTCATCGCCAGCAGCTTGATATCTCACGTAAACGATTCCATCTCGCGAGAAGACTCCGGTAAGTTTCCCTGTTTTCTTATGCTGCAACGCCTTATTCCGTACTAGTCTGGATTCCAGGGTGAGGTTCTCGTTCATGTAGACTCTCCTTTTCGAAGCAAATCCTAGGTCAGCCAAGGAGAGTGAGTGTTTCTTCAGCGATTGTAGATATTTAGAATAGAACTCATTTCGCTGTATATTGATCGCGAACTGGATGAGGATCACAGGGGAAGTTCCACTGTCAATTTTTCTGCTCGATAGACGGCGAATGTCAACAAGTGGGACGAAATTGTCGGTATATCCCAAGATGTTGCATATGGCTTTGAAATGCGCATTGAGATCTTCTTTTTGAACGTAGGGAACTCCACTCAAGATAAGATCGTTACGACGTTCAACACGATCGATAGCCATATTGTTGTCCCGTCTTACCTCTCCAACGGATGCATTAATTCTATCTACGAACACGGCACTCTCATCGCGTATCTTCTGCATGTCAGCGGTGAAATCAGAACGAAGTCTTTCCATCTGTGTAGTAAGCTTATCGCCAAGCTTTTTGATATCGTCACGGGTACTACGTTGGAACGTCTCCAGCTGGGATTTCATAAGATTCGCCAGCTCACTTACGCTCATCTCACTTTTTTGTCTTTTGGAGGGATTAGTGACTGTACCTCTTAGTGATCGTACGTTCTCCTCATCGCTCATGATGTTGGACAATAAAAAACGAAATCACTTGTGCACACAAAAGATATTGTTTCAATGGTTTGCTGATTTTCCAAAAAACCGACTTTTTGGGGATATGGAAGTTGTTTCGTTGAAAACCCCGATTTATCGTCCAAGAAGCACCATTCACATTCACTTAGAACTGATCAGAAGTGGTAAATTCCGTATTTAACACAGGTTAATCTTAATGCGTCGATCCAGTATACTAACGACACATGATTTCCATCAAAATAGAACGTGTCGAGTTGGACGACCCCTTTGGCTGACCCCTTACACAAAATTTAACACTTGAAATCAATTGCTTGGTTTCAAAACACTTATGTGCAAATTTTCAACACGATCCGACGAAAAGTAACGTCAATATCGCGAAAACAATATTTGTCTTCTATGGACGACCCCCTTCAGAAGGGTCATCCGAAAATCTAAAAACATTTTTCATCTTTCCTGGTCTTAATGAGCATCCATGCCAAATCTCAGCTCTCTAGCTCTTAAGACGGCTGAGTCTATAGAGGACAAACAAACAAACAAACAAACAAACAAACAAACATACAGAAACTGCTTTATATATATATATATATATATATATATATATATATATATATATATATATATATATATATATATATATATATATATATATATATATATATATATATATATATATATATATATATATATATATATATATATATATATATATATATATATATATATATATATATATATATATATATATATATATATATATATATATATATATATATATATATATATAGATTTGCCGTTTGTTTATTTCTTCCAGTTCGGCTCTCTGGATCTCGCTCTTATGCTCTAACGGTGTAGCAGTGAGACGTGAGAAATTGAGTAGTTAGACCGTTAGCACGTCTCACTGATGGAGGTTCTACAAATTACGAAATTAAACCTCATTCCAGAGCACCCAAAACATACATATTACTGCCATCATTGAAACTTTTTTAAAGCCGGACAATAACTTGAAAAGCAATGCTTTCTTTAAAATTTTGCGAAATGATCGACTAGATGGACAAAGTGGGGGTGTAGCTATTGTCATCAATAGTCGTCTCAAATTTAGACTTCTTCCTTCTTTCAATACAAAAGTCTTAGAAACAATTGGAATTGAATTAGAAACTTCTATGGGGAAAATTATAATTATTGCTGCAAATTCGCCTCTTCAATGTAGCGGTGAAGAGAAAATTTTTTGAAGGGAGATTTACAAAAACTCACCAGAAATAAATCTAATTTTTTTTATTATTGGTGACTTTAATGCAAAACACCGATCTTGGAATAATACTTCATCAAATTCTAATGAGAATATTTTGTTTATTGACTGCTCTGCAGGTTATTACACTGTTGAATATCCTAATGGGCATACTTGTTTTTCTTCAATTAGAAATCCCTCCACTATTGATTTGATTCTAATGGATTTAAGCGAGCATTGTAGTCAATTAGTTACTCATGCGGATCTCGATTCAGACCACCTTCCAGTAACTTTTTCTTTATCCTAAAGTCCCATTTAAAAACCTTCAAAATCAACTTTTAACTTTCAAAAAGCTGACTGGGAGCGATATAGGAATTTTATTGAACGTAATTTAGATGTAAACGTTCCACTGATTTCAATAGAAGATATTGATTTGGCTGTAGAAAATTTGACAACTTCAATAGTCAATGCTAAAGCCGTTTCAATACCTAAAGTTAAACATAAATTCAATCAACCTTGATCGATGATGATCTTCAGTTTTTGATACGACTGAAAAACATTCGTCGACGCCAATATCAACGTACTAGGGATCCTTATTTGAAATTTATTTATTGCGACTTTCAAAAAGAGATCAAACGTCGTTTAAATTTCATTCGTAATGAAAATTTTGCCAAAGCAGTAGAGGACATAAAACCCTACTCAAAGCTATTTTGGAAATAAACTAAAATTCTGAAAAAGCCCAGAAGCCAATTCCTACTTTGAAAGACGGGGATAAACTTCTTTTAACTAATGCAGAAAAAGCTAAAAAATTGGCCCAACAATTTGAGTCTGCTCATGATTTTAATTTAAACGTTGTAAGTCCAATTGATGCTCAAATTTCCCTTCAATTTGATGATATTCTTTCAAAACAAAATATATTTGAAAATTGATTTTCAAAAATTTAAAAATATGAAAGCCCCGGGGGAGATGGGATTTTCTATATTCTTATGAAAAGTTGCCTGAAAGCACTTTAAATTTTTTAGTTAAAATCTTCAATAAATGTTTTCACTCGGCTTATTTTTCCAATAAATCGAAAAATGCCAAAGTAACTCCAATTTTAAAACCTGGAAAAAGTGCTTCAGAGCCTTCAAGTTATCGACCAATTAGTTTGCTTCCTTCTTTAAGTAAACTATTTGAGAGAGTTATTTTCAATAGAATGATGATTCACATTAATCAGAATTCTATTTTCCCTGATGAACAATTTGGTTTTCGTCATGGACATTCTACCACACATCAACTTTTAAGTGTAACTAATATAATTAACGCTAGCAAATCTGAAGGATATTCAATTGGTGTTGCTCTCTTTCATATTGAAAAAGCTTTTGACAGTGTTTGTCACAAAGGTTTAGTAGCTAAATTAGCTCGATTTGATTTTCCTGTACATCTCACCAAAATTATTCAAAATTATTTGACGAACCTTAAAGTAAGCTATCAAAATTCATTTTCTGAAAGGACACCCATTAGAGCTGGTGTCCCTCAGGGCAGTATACTTGGGCCAATTTTATACAATATTTTTACTTCTGATCTTCCTGATGTACCAGAAGGAAAAGGTAGAAGATTGTTTGCTGATGATATTTTGCTTTCAGCCAAAGGTCGAAATTTACGGGTGGTACGCAGTAGATTGCAACAAAATTTAAATTCTTTTTTGAATTACTTGAAAATGTGGAAAATTTCTCCTAACGCTTCCAAAACTCAACTTATTTTATTTCCCCATAAGCCAAGAGCAAATTTTTTAAAACCTAATGAAAATCATTCCATAACTTTTAATGGGAGTTCATTAGAATGGTCTGATCACGTGAAGTACTTGGGACTCACACTTGATCGGAATCTTACTTTTAAAAATCACATTGAAGATATTAAATCTAAATGTAATAAATACACTAAATCTCTTTATTCTTTCATCAACAGGAAATCCAAGTTGTGCCTGCGAAATAAGATTCTGATCTACAATCAGATATTTCGACCAGCGATAATGTATGCAGTTCCGATTTGGTCTAGCTGCTGCGCGACGAGGAAAAAAGCCATCCAGAGGATTCAGAACAAGGTTCTGAAAATGATTTTGCGGCTCCCACCTTGGCACAGCACCGAAGATCTTAATCGAATTGCAGGCTTGGAATGTATCGAATAGATGGCCAACAAAATCATCTCCAACTTTAGAGGCAAATCGATGCAGTCTTCCATCGCAGAGATTCGTTCTCTTTTCAATTAAGTTAGTTTTTAGGATATAGTTTAGGCTTAAGTTTATATATAAATATTATTTTTCTACACAGGATATTCTCCTATAAGTCAAATAATTTATTGCTCTAGCAAATTTAAATCAAATAAACAATGTTCAATATTTACTTAATTAAAGAGTTGAACTGATCATAATTGATCTGAACACTTAATATACTGCAATAATATAACTTGAATGTAATGATTAAAAAGGCTAATAAAGACTTATTTAAAAAAAAGGGACAGTTAAAAAATTCAAACAAAGGTAAACTGTAAAGAACAAAATGTTATATCATTGACCTAAATTCATATGGAAAGTTATTTTGACCGGGAGATGCTACTACTAGATACTACTAAACGCAACGGGGTAAATATTACTGGAAAAAAGGCTGTGTCATCTTGAAATTAATAGAAAATTATTTTGAAACGGCTCTATATATTTGAGAAACGACAGACATTAGCAGGAATCAAGCATCTTTTGTTGCTCAATAAGAGAACTGAATAAAGCTCCGTTCAGAAAATAAAATAGGGCCTTGCTACCTTCGCTTATGTAAAACAACTCAGTAGAACTTGATCCAATAGAATTATAAGATAACAATACATAGCTAGGGTAAATCATTTGAAAGAAAGACTTAATTTCATCACTAGAGTATAAAGGATTCTTGAAGTTGCCCAATAGGGAAAAACATGACGCTTTCAAAACCTCGAGGACTCTTGTAAAGTAGTGATAGTAAAACACATGACTCGACATCACCGTCGTTGCAAAGGAGCCTGAAGCGCCAGCAAATAAGCCCAACTCTTGGTTCAGATGATTTAAAAAGGCGTTATCAGCACAGGCCTTTTGTGCTGCAGTTCCTCTAACCATGGTAGTTGCCTGCTCCATGAAATTGGACTTCGCCGTGACATACGGTTCGAAAAGAATTTTAAAAAACGCTTTAACATCCTTTATAATATAAGATAGGGCTTCTGAATAATCGGCTTTCATTGCGTCAGTCAATTGTCTAAGCATAACGCTAATATCTTGCAGCGCCGCTTGATAGGCAGGATCAGCGTTCTCATCTTTGAGCTTCTTTATTGCTTTGTCAAAGTCGTTTTGTATTCCATAAATCTTGCTCTCAAAATTTAACAGCGGATTCAGACGTTTCTGCCAGCTGTCAGCAAAGTCATCGAAGGCGCCAAAGGGATCGGACGGATCGGGAGGAGGACCTTGGGCGCTCGAGCCGCATATCTGTAATGAAAATTTTTTGTTAAATATTCAATAATTTGAGCACATTTATTTTACAAATGTAATGGTTGAAGGTTAATCATTGCATCCACACTTCACAGCTAGAGGAATGCAACGTAGTTCATACGATTATTCTATAAAACGTGTGACCAACATCTTTTTGCTGAGTGTTAGTGAATCTCGTTTGTAAGCTTTTTTTTTATCAGATTTAAGCTTTTTTTTTTGACTTGATAGCGTTGGAGATGAAAGCTTTAATCTGACTCTGAAACTCAAACCTGATCAAAAAAGTTGAAATCTGAAAGATGTTCTCCCCACGGCTTGATTAAGATTGCATTTCTTTGTTCACAGCATTGAACGTTGAATCAATACGGGTATATGGAATTTGGAAATTAATAATGCGGGATTTTTCCCGTAAACTAAGCTTTGGTTGCATCACAGCGATTCTACGTGTATTTTGCAGTAACTTCTTTACTTCCAAGTTAATGATTCTTGCATTTCACGTAAACTTGATGCGAATACGTTTGGTGAATTTTTCTCAAGCGTGTGGTTGTGAATCTTATTAGAAAGGAAATTGTCGTCATTCAGCTGACTTGTCAACAGGTGTAAAAATTTGCAATTCGGGTATGGGGCAGGAATATAATTCTGTTGCCTATCGTGCACAACTCGTTGACTAGATTAGTAAAAATTTGGTCAAGGGAAAACGCGTGTAAATCGGTGAAATCGTTTATTTTAAAAATCAAATTAAATTTCTTTCTCAAGTTTAATTAGTATAAAATTCAGGAAAAATACTCAGTTAGGCTTCCGCTTTTCCAAATCCGAATTGCCGGGCCTTACGGCCCTGCCATCAGATTTTGCACAGCCACCTTGTCCACCTTCTTCGCATCAGAAAGCCAGTTTGCCTTGAACTGCTGCTCGTCCTTAGTCGTTTTTTTGGTCTTCTTTAGGTTCCGCTTGACAATAGCCCAATTTTTCTCAATTGGGCGGAGCTCTGGCGTGTTGGGAGGGTTCTTGTCCTTGGGAACCACCTGCACGTTGTTGGCGGCGTACCACTCCATGGCCTTTTAACCGTAATGGCAAGATGCCAAATCCGGCCAAAACAGTACGGAACAACCGTGCTTCTTCAGGAAAGGCAGCAGACGTTTGTTCAAACACTCTTTCACGTAAATTTCTTGGTTGACAGTCCCGGAAGCTATGAAAATGCTGCTTTTCAAGCCACAGGTACAGATTGCTTACCAAACCAGATATTTCTTCGCGAACTTTGACAGTTTCATGTGCTTGAAAATATCTGCTACCCTTCTCCTTCCTTTTGCCGTATAAAACTCCTGTCCCGGAAGCTGCTTGTAGTCGGCTTTGACGTAGGTTTCGTCGTCCATTACCACGCAGTCAAACTTCGTCAGCATCGTCATGTACAGCCTCCGGGATCGCGCTTTGGCCGTCGTATTTTGTTTATCATCTCGATTTGGAGTCACTACCTTCTTGTAAGTCGATAGTCCGGCTCGTTTTTTGGCTCGATGCACGGTTATAGACGATACAACCAGCTTATTTGCGGCATCTCGGAGAGAGAGGTTAGGGTTTCGCCTGAAACCACCGGCAACTCTCTTTATCGTCTCAGCGGTTTCCGGTTTTCGATTCCCCCCCGATCCAGACTTCCTGGCTGTCGACAAACGTTCCCCAAACACTTTAACTACATTTGTAACGGTTGATTTGGCAACTTTTAGCGGTTTTGCCAGCTTTGCGTGCGAGTAGCTCGGATTTTCGCGATGCGCGAGCAAAATTTTTATACGCTGCTCTTCTTCCTTGGACGGCATTTTGACAACTGAGGGCGAATTCCAAAATCAAAATAGGAGCAACATTCTACACACACACACCTTCAAAATGAGGGGTGTTCAGGTTTTTTAAATGCAAAATTGAAAGAAATGCGTCAAGTTGATATTGACCAAATTTTGACCGTATCACTTTTTACTCTGTTGTCGCCAAAACCGCACCTATTCATTTCTGACTAAATGTCCTTTACTCAGATCTGATTTAAATCCCTTTTTGCGACAATTGAGTCGTGGTTACCAATCATTTCGAAGCGAATATCGACCGGTTTTTTCTTAGTAGATTGGTTAAATCTTATACAGATGAGTTCTTTTAGAAATGGAAAACTTTCTTTTCTTGATAGTTTTTTTTAGTAATCGAACATTCACAATTTTAATAGAATTTTGCTGCCTGCCAAAGTACTATCCGATCTAATTTTTCAAAATTTCAAATTCACGCGTTTTTTGAGATATTCTCGAAGCAAAAGAAAAAGAAAAATCAATAGCTGTCATAACCGTTGATTATTCAAAGAATTACTGTTTGGGAGTGGCGAAAAAGTCTGAAGCCAGAACAAATTAGTATAGATGAAAGCAAGTAACTTTGTCCACAGCGAATGCCACAGTAGCTCGACACGTCAGGACAACTGCTAAAAAAACGTTTTTAATTTGTAAAACTCGCCGAAAAACGTCGATTAAATTCACCAACAATACATTGCGGCGATTCACCAACATTCAACTTCGATTTTACATGAAATTCATCTAATTTTTATTTGCATTTTGTTACATTTTACCCCAGACGAGAAACTGAATTAGTTATATAAATATTTCTTCACAAAATATTTTCACACCAACAGTATTGGTATAGGATAATAAAACCAATGTGAAGTTTGCTCAAAATTCTGCAAGATTTTAGATTTTTCTGTGCTAGCGGAAACCTTGCCTACAAGGCGAATAGAAACAGTAACCGCAATTGTTTATTTTTTATTTCATATTCGGATAAACAATAGTTTGAAGGAAGCGTTTATTATTCTGTTTGCATTAAAGTTTGGAAATTAAATTTTTTTGCAAATATTTCGATAAACTGGCAGCCTATTTTGTTTGTTTTCTTTGCACAGTCGTCAATTAAACGAATCCTTAAAAAACACCCCTATCAAATGTATTCTACCGTATTTATCAAGAATAAATAGATAAGCCATATAATTTGTCTACTTTTTTTCATTGAAACATTAAATCAACGCTCTAATTACAATCTTATAGTGAAAACAGAAGAGCTTAAAATTGATCTGATAAAAATATGATATGAACAAAATATAATCACGAAATATAGTCATATGGCATCCCTAACTATGTTTTATGCAAAAAAAAAACCAAGTGATAAATCAGATAACACCAAAATTTCAGTTTTGGCGTTTTCCACCAGTTTCTAAAAATTTGAATTGAATTTTACGAAAATATTGCAAGCGAAACTAAAATATAGCTAAACCTTAAATGTGCGCATCTAGCCCGCGTGGAAATCGGACTTCTTTTATTATAAAATCATTATCTCAAAAACTGTAAGAGATTGTAACATAGAAATAGCCCTTGGGGAAAGGTTTCCTAAATGGGCCTATCGGGTTAAATGACCCTACGGCTGTTTGATGAAATGGCTGACTAGACAGCTTATCTGACCAATGCATTTTGAGGGTGAAACGCTTAGAACATACACACCAAAAATTTTATAAATTTATACGTGCCTGAAACGCTTGGCTACCTAAAAATATTTCGACCTAATCGAAAAAGATCTAATTTTACATCACATCGAATTCAAATATCTTACACACATACATACGATTTCCTCAACGGTTGCAACGCGTCAATCAAAACAAAATAAACTTTCGTATCATCAGCTGTTCTTCGAAAAGAATTCAAGCCTCGTACCCACTGATGGAGTAAACAAACCGCATTTTATCGACCGGGAAAGGGCCCAGTCACCAGAAGCCCCGCTACCAGAAGTAAAATTGTACCCGATTTCATCCGTGATGGATTGAATATTCCGGTGAAAAAGTGCTTCAATTAATTCATCATAGGAGATAGGAGCTAAACTGCAAAAATATTAATATGTAGTCAGTACCGGATCCGCAGTGATAAAGGTAAGCAGTATCTTCTGCAGCATCTTTTTGAACTCTTAGTTTATGTTTACTTTAAATGTTCTAGTCCAGCGGCAACATCACCTCCGAAGCTCCAATCATCCGTGCCGATGCCTGTTGAGAGAATTGTTTTGCCGCCTCAGATCGTTTGCATCCCATTGCTGTCGGACAAATGTGAAGGTAAGATTCTGAATACATAGATACCTTCCTGAATATTTGATTTTTTTTTTCTACAACAGGCCCGTCGACGATACACCCTCCATTTCGGTAAAAACTCTACGGCAATCAACAGTAAATCCGGATCAACCTCAAATAACTCACAAGTCGAGGGTAGTTACGAATAAGCAGACGCTAGTGGAGCACACTGACCAGTACCAGTTCATTATTGCCAATTCGACACAGTAGTGGATTTCACTGAATTGGTATATCCCGTATTCCGCAGCGGCTTTCGGACGAATTGAAGGATTTAGTTTAGGTGCCAACATGATTCGGCAACAGCAGTTAAGCTCAGCACACGATGGAAGATGATGACCAAATGTTCCAGCATCAAGACATCACGAGAGAGATGATTACAGGTAACCAACGGGGCATTCGTAAATTGATTTAATAGTAATCAGTTAATTAATTAATGATTAATGAAAAGCTTTGATAGTTAGTTGAACATCGTCAAAAACAAAACAAAATCTATCAGCCGAATTCTCCAAAAAAAATCAAGTTTCCTTCGTTAGGAAAAGGAAACACGCCAGGGAAATAGTACTCTAAGGATTATTTTTTAAATAGTACCATAATTCTCACGCAATTTAACCCGCAATCATAAACCCGAAATCATAAACTAAAATACAATTTTAAATCGCCTTGGCGTAGGCATTAGCTACCCAACTGCTCGACTATTTCGTCGCCTACTATGTTTATAGTGGGGGTTACCTTAGCGCCTATGTGTATGCATGTAACCTTTCAATAACAAAAACAAAATTTGTTTCCTTCTGAAGAATAATATATTGTCTACACAAAGGCGTTTAAAATTACAAGCTACAAAATCTGTTTGTATTTGTATTTGTATTTGAATTAGAAATTTCATCTGACAGTATTGTCTACATGAATAGAAAACGAGAAAAGAATCTAACTAAACTTACATAGTGATACTTGCTAACTGATTACTATTCCTAACTTTAGTCCTAAAAACATCAGTTGAAATATGAAAATCATACAGTTCGAAAAAATGATTGAACACTTTAAACATAGCTCGAAGTGGTTCCTGCTGTCCGTAGTTGGTTCGCTGGAAATCGATGCGCAGAAATTCTCTACCTCTTAGGATCCGTGGTCTGATGCTGATGATGATGTTGTTTTAATGAAGACAGCTCGTGCAATTATGCGCCTTTCGGAGAGCGTTTCCATTCCTATCAATAAACATCGGTGTTTATAATCAGGAAGAGTGTCAGGATTGTTCCAGGGTAGAAATCGGAGGGCGAATTTGACGAATCTCGATTGGACTGCTTCGATACGCTTAGCCCAGTATGCTGTGTAAGGACTCCATACAACCGATGCAGTTTCCAAGTTGGATCGTACAAGAGAATAGTACAGAGATCGTAGGCAGTAGGGATCTTTGAATTCTTTGGAAATCCTTGTGATGAATCCGAGATTTCTATTGGCTTTAGCTATGATGCTGGCGTAATGCTCATGGAAAGTCATTTTCTCGTCAAGGATGACGCCAAGATCCTTGAAAGATGAGACCCTATCCAGCGGAGTATTCGTAATTTTATAAAACCATGCAATAGGGTTAGATTTACGAGTAAAAGAGATGATGGCGCACTTCGGGATGCTGATGGTCAGATGGTTGTTAGAACACCATTTGGCGAACAAATCAATGTATTCTTGTAGTCTTAGACAGTCAGCTTCATTTTTTACCACATGAAATAGTTTCAGGTCATCCGCGTAACCTAATCGGCATTCGGCAGGAAGCATCAGCAACACATCATTGAAAAAAAGTGAGAAAAGAAGAGGGCCGAGATTGCTGCCTTGTGGCACGCCTGACTCATTGAGGAATGCAAAAGAAGTTTGGGTTCCTAGTTTTACAGAGAGTTGTCTGTTTTTCAGATATGATGCCATCCACGAAACAAACGTTTCCGAAAAGCCCAATCTGTTCAGCTTGGCAAGGAGCAGGTTGTGGCTGACACGGTCGAAAGCAGCTTTGAGATCCGTGTAAATAGTATCTACTTGGAATCCTTTTTCAATAGATTTGATGCAGTATGAGGAAAACTGGGTCAGATTTGTGCTAATTGATCTTCCTGGGAAAAATCCGTGTTGGTCGCTGGAGATATAAGCTTTGGCTTCGCGCATAATGGTTTTAGATATCAAGATTTCAAACAGTTTTGACCCAACACAGAGAGATGTGATTCCTCTGTAATTTTGAACATTCTGTTTGTTACCTTTCTTGTGAACTGGAAACATGGATGATTTTTTCCATTGTGCTGGAAACGTGGATGAGATCAATGATCGGTTTATAATCGACATCAGGGGCGTGCAAAGTTGTAGAGCACAGTTTTTGTAAACTGTGGCTGGTATTCCGTCGGGACCTGGCGATGATGAAGGTTTCAGTTTGGTAATGGCGGCAAGAATTTGGTCAGCAGAATATCTCGGTAATTGTATACCCAAAGCGTTCACTGGCACAAATGTTAAGGCTTGCTCAAGACTTACATCGTCAAATAGCGCATTATGTGTGAAAACACTGGAAAAATGTTTCGCAAAAAGTTCACACTGGCCATCAATCGAATCACAAACTTCGTCATTCAAGTGCATTCTTGTGGGCAAACCGGTTTCCTTTCTTTTCTCGTTCACAAACGACCAGAATTGTTTTGGGTTTCGCTTCAAATTTGCCTGCATGCGGATCGAGTATCTTTTGTAAAGAGTTCGGTTGTATTTTTTGTAATTGTTACTAGCTTTTATAAATGCCGATTTCGAATAGGCATTCTTATGAAGTCTATAATATCTGAGAGCAGCAGCTCTTGTACGCTTCAGTGTTGCTAAAATTCGGTTAGACCAGGGGGGTTTACGTTTTGCATGCTGAGGTGGGGTGGTTAACGCAAGTAGCTGGTTATTTTTTGTCGTAAAAATAGATACTGCCTCGTCAAGAGATTCAGTTTGGTCAATGCATTGCCAGTTGATATCACGCAAAGCAGCATTAAGAGCTGCAACATCGATTTTCTTCAGATTTAAAGATTGTTCGAGAGTAGGATCGCAAAATTCAATCGCTAAATCGAACGTTAAGTCAACTGTTATGACAGGATGGTGGGCGTCAATAGGGGTCAGTGCCTCAGGCGCCGATCCAACCACGCAATGGTGAGAAGCCGCATCGTTCACAAAAAGGAGGTCCAATGTTCGATTGTTTGAATTTTTGGCCGAGTTAATTTGCTTCAAGTTCATCATTGCCATTCGATCAATCATTAACGAGCTAGAAGCAGATAGCGAAGATGTTCCAAGATCAGGATAAGAATCACCGTTTGAATGCGGCACCCAATTTAAATTCGGTTGATTAAAATCTCCGAATAGCAAGCAATAGTCGCGGTAACGGATTTTGTCACGGATCTCGGAAGCCAAGTCCATGTACGATTCCATTACTGATTGAACGCCAGCAGTGTCAGGGCTCATGTAGACGACGCCGAAGAAAACATCGCATGATGACGTAATAATTTTCGCCCATAGCATCTCCAGATCGGTGTGTATGGAAACCTGCAGTGAATGACTCTCTGTTAGAGAGAAGATAAAATTACAGAAAAACCAATTTGATAGTACCAGTACCTAACATAACCGTTTATTAACACATTAAGGACCGCGAAAAAACCAAAGTCGAGAAACACAATAATTCGCAATGGTTATAGATTTTTGCGTTTTAACCAAATACAGTAAATCGTTCATAAAACACTCTTGGTAGACGCAAGTTTTGGGAGTCCAAGTTGAGTTTCGGTGGTACCTTAAATCGAACATTTTTTGCAGGTTTTCTTCAAATATAATATAAACCCGTTAATTCGACGCTTCTCGTATTGCATTTCCTTTTTTGTTTCAACTATATTTTTCCTATATTGAGTATACTTAGATTACATTTAATTGGCTTGGTTTAGACCAGACCGAACTTAGCACCATTAGAAAATTTTAAAACATCATAAATTGAAGCTCGTACAATTAATATTCTATAAGACCACAAAAAGGTAGTATAGTGGACCGAAATGAGTTCCTTAAATAATAAGCTTCCGATCATTGTTTAATCCTTTTAAAGTGTTCAGTTCGGGTTGGTCGAGTCTCAACCAATTTATTTTTAAAACTTCAGAATAGCATTTGATCAAAATCATACTTTTTATACACACCTTTGGTAATTAAAAACATCTACTAAATCAGATTGGAAATTGAAAATCTGTGTTGAAATGCAAAATATAATATTGTATAATAAATGTATCAATTATTTCATTGTACGTATGTTAAGCAGTATGTCTCAAAACAGCTGTATACTGCGTGATGGAATCTTATAGTAATCTACCATTCTTTTCCATGGAAATGCATCTATCCAAAATTTACACTACGCAACGTCATTTCTAAGAAAATAGAATTTGAGGATAAAAATAATGCATCAATTGTCAAATGTATCAAGAATTTATTGAACTACGATGCAGTTTTGAAAGGAGTACCCAAAATATGCTGCTTTAACAAATCTTGCAGCCATAGCACAGAGAGGTTGGGTTAATTTAAAAAAAAAAACAACTGGTTAGAACTCGATTGTTGCATGAATAAAATGTTATCATGTTTTGGTAGGTGAAGATCAGTTAAGGATTTTATAAATATAAAGAAACTGGGCCACAGTGCCAATTTATTTGATTAAAAAAATGTTGTAATTATTTCCTGGAAAAATCCCTGAATTTATGTACTCGTGTCATTATATGTAAAAGACAATGTAATTTTATATGAAATTGGATGTTTTATTTATGTGCATCCAGTTTGACATAAAATTACATCTTTTTCTATGCAATTTTATGTCTCTGGAAATTTATGGCTTCAAGCGTTTCTGTCTTCTTTAGTGTGAATTTATGTCAAAAGCGATGCTTCAATTTTGTGCATCCAATTTGACATAAATTTACACCAAAAAATTAATAGTGTGTAAGGCAAGAAATAATTTTATGAATTTACAAACTCAAAAAAATTTCAAAAATCATACAAGGTTTTGATACATTTTGATGTAATATTTCTACTTTTAAAAATTAAACGTTAAGAAGCTTAGAACAAAAACTAGGATGGTTTATGTTTCTTACTCAAATGAACTTTAGAATTTAAACATATTTCAGCTTTTGTGGAGGTTTAATAATGATTATATAGTGGAATAATAGAGCGTTTTTGTATGCCCCCATCATGTTTGTAAAATGCCTCCATCTTAAATAACAGGTTAAATAGAATAAATAAATGATTTTTATCATTGAACCTTCAAATCTAAGCTCTGGATAACATCTTAAGAGAGAATTGAAGACCTAAAAACTGATTTGATAAAGTTTTTCTCTTGGATGAACCGCCTCCATAGTATGGCAACCCTAGCTTTTGTTTTATTCCATAAAATCATAATATGCATAGATTTTTATAAAACTTTAGCTTTGTCGTACGGAAATTATTACTTTCTAGCAATTTCAATGAAATTATACGGAAATATTGCCCAAAAAACAGAAATTATGTTCAAAACATAAATTGGCACATTTAGCCCGCACGGTTTGAGGTTCGGCATTTTAGACAACACTTATAATAAAATCATTTTCTTAGAAACAGAAAGAAATTTTAACATTAAAATTACTCCAATGTATAGAAAACAGATGCCTGCACACGTGTATATAGTTTTTGTACACATATTCGATATGATATTTGATTAAATCAGTGTTCTGCTTAATAGGCGCATATAGCCCGCTCCTCCCCTACGTATGTAAAACAGATGTCCACTCATGTGTCTATAGTTTTAAAACTTAAAACTCCTATATTTTGGAATATTGGAGAAAATGAGTATGCGCAATGAGCCTCTCCCCTTATACATTGTACATAATTCACATCAGTTTTCTTAAATTTGTAGCATCTTTTTAAATTTCCAAACAAGAGCAGCAGCTCTTTTCTGGAGGGTGGTGAGTCGGACACTTGAGAGAAGATAGCGAGAGGCAAATAATTTCCAGCAACAAAAGCACCTGAATTAGGCGGACACACCACAAAAAATGGTATGGTTTTCTACATTTTCATGGTATCAAAAGGTATTTTTTTAAATTTAAGTAAGTTATTTTCCCCAAATTCTGACTGTTTGAAAAAAAAAGCAATATTTTTTGGATTTTGAAAAATGGTGGGGAATCGTGGGTCACCAAATCCAAATTGACCAAATAACATGCAAAGTTTATGAGTTGACCCAAAACCGTGATTTCCTAATTCATTTCGTTATTTTAAAGCAATTTCAGATGATGAAATAAAAAAGGGATCTGTGTATGATCGAATAGATTCCAAAACCTGGCTCGCGAACGTTTTGGCAAAATTTCTTATATAGGATGGACAAAATATTTTTCATAACTTTTCATTTGGCATGAGAAAACTTTACAGATAGGAAAAACGTATTTTAAGTTCTGAATGTGTATAAAAACATGAAAATATAGGTGATTCAAGATGTGTGGCCCACGATTTCCCACAAGCAGGGATGCCATTCTCTACCGAGAAAAACGGAGAACGGAGAATAAAACACCCCAATTTACTCGCAATTCACCCGGGTGAGATTTTTTGTTCCTCTCCACAGATTATTCGCACCCCGGTTTCGAAAGCCACAAACACCTAATTCCAATAGCTCCGGCGTGCGACAATTTGTCACTGTGGAGCACCCCGGTGACAACACAGGACCGACTGGTTTAAGCAGGCGGCGGCAACGCTATTCAAACCGTATGGAGCACATCTCTCAGATTTCCCCTTTTTTTCCCCTCGTTTTGACAGATTTAAGCTTTTTTCCTCAGATTCGAGCTTTCGTCTCCTATGCTCTCAAGGCAAAAAAAGCTTAAATCTGTGGAAAAAAAGCTTAAAAACGAGATTCACGACCACTTATTCAAAAGATGTTGGTCACACGTTTTGTTTTTGTTTTTCTGGGATTTTAACACTCTCGTGTTATTCATCCCCTGATGTTGGTCACACGATACATAGACAAATCGTGTAACGTTGCCGCCGTCTGGGTTTAAGCCACGAAAAAGCCAGACGGCGGCAACGTTACACGATTTGTCTATGTATCGTGTGACCAACATCTTTTGAATAAGTGGTCGTGAATCTCGTTTTTAAGCTTTTCTTCCTCAGATTTAAGCTTTTTTTTGCCTTGAGAGCATAGGAGACGAAAGATCAAATCTGAGGAAAAAAGCTTAAATCTGTCAAAACGAGGGGAAAAAAGGGGAAATCTGAGAGATGTGCTCCATACGGTTTGAATAGCGTTGCCGCCGCCTGTCTGTCATGTTGATTAACAGATTCTCTACAGAGGTTTGGCTAAAAATCTCTGCGGTGCGTTTCAGTGAATCTCTACCGAGAATCGAAAACCGAGCACGTCGGTGATTCTCGTTAGAGAAATTGCAAGCCTGCCCACAAGCTATGATTTGCAAATTGGTTGCGTTTGTATTTCTTATTGATGTTTCTTCAAAAATTACTTTTCTACGTGAAAGATCATGACAGAACTAAGATCATAAGCGTATGAGCATATTTTTGTTATGCACTTCAGGTTCCCCATTGATGAAATTAGCGGGTGTTTCTTAATTATGTAAGTAAATTTTTCTAACATTTTTTAAATTGATAAATAAAAGAAGCATATGATGCGTATTTCTGTCAACAACATATAAAAATATATGTTTACGCAAAGCGACGACGATGACAGTTGGTTTGAGATTTTTATCTCAACACACATCTGAGAAATTAAAAGTGGCCCACGTCTCCCCATGGCCCACGATACCCCACTCTCCCCTACTATTGAAAATTAAAAAGTAATGACACGATCAAAAAATTTAAAATCATCATAAAACAATTGCGAAGTTGAGGTAAGTTTTCAGAAAAAATGTTACAATTTCTTTCGATAAAGATGTCATTTTTTTATTTTGGAGGAACTCTAAAATATAGTTCTCTAAACCTAGGAATAGTTTATGAAGTTCGGATAAGTGTTTGTCAAGTTACAGCTGTTTGAACTTTTAGGACCGACTGAACCTTTCTGAACCTTTTATAATTTTAGGGTTAACGAACCGAGTTTATCGATTGTAGATTGTCTGGTTCTGAAAAGAAGGTTTTTCAAGTTTCTTGTTGATAATTCTTCATAAAAACTCTTCAATTGAGATTTGAGAAATTCACATTATTGTTTAACTTATTATGTGAAAAAAAAATAATGAAGTAAATGTAAAATAGCATAGCAAAAATGAATCTTTCAATCTTCTTAATAACATGATAAACAACAGCAAACCTACAAATGTTATAAAGTCGATAAACCATAAAATATGGCTAATTTCTTCAGATAGGTGAAGAGTAATCGATATTCATTGATTTAAAGTGCTTTAGGTAGTCATTTGAGATGAAGTTTCGTGAAAGTCAAGAATGGGACAAGACTAAACTTAAACTGTTTCCAGAAACCTTCGAAAAGAGCGTAAATTGTATCATTTGAGACATTTAGAGTCATGGTATACATAAGTATGAAAGTTAATTTCGAATAAACACGCTTTTCAGCTGTTGTGTTCGTGTTGTGCTGAAATTTCCCGATGAAGTAATGAAATGTTTAAACTTTCGTGGTTTTTCGGTTTGCTAGCCCATCATCATGAATCATCACTTCAAACAGGGATATTGTAAATTTTAAAATAGACATTTTCATTAAAATTTAAAATCATTGCACTTATATGGAAATTTATTTGCACATAAAATGTACCTTAAATACCTACACGAATAGGTACCGTAAACTGGGGGAACTTTGATCACCGAGTTAACTTGGATCAACATGAAACTTTTGCAGATAATCATCATTAACTAAGTCTGAAGTTAAAATATCTTAAATCTATTTTCTACGTTTAAAAGCTATAAATTGAGTTTCAAATAGACTAAATTTGGTTAGTTGTTGGGTATTTTTTATTACTTAACAAATAGTTTTAAAGTTTTAAAATATTTGTGTTTTCGAAGACTCACAAACAAACACCGTTCCTGATAAAACGATACCATTTAGAAGGAAATGGGTTGTTTTATTTCTAAGTTGAACTTATTTCCTTTGTACAGGTAAAGTTTAAGAGTTATTTTCATGGTCATTTTTTTTAGAAAACCTGTATAGAACAAATGCCTTAAAGCCCTTTTAAATGGCTAAGTTTGAATGAAAAAAGAACATAGGTACATTGAGAGAACCTAGGGAATGGCATGAAGGTAAAATTTCATTTGTTTTTGAGGCCAAAAAATAAAGAGAAATGTTTAAAATTTTTGCCCCTTAATTTATGCAGCAAAATTGTCCATCTTTTGAGTATAATTGTTTTTGAAATAAAACGTTATAAAATTCAATTGAGTCCAAACAAAAAATTACTGTTATTGATGTTTTAAGCTTTCCATGCTAATAGACATCAAAACAAAATTTTGAAGATGTTGAGATACGTAAACCCATAGTGATCAAAGTTACCCCGAAACATGAAATCTGGTTTTGTAACAAGCATTTAGTTATAGCCAATAATGTCGTTTGAATATTTTTCTATCAATGATCATGGTTTAAACTCCTTACCTCAGTTAGCATTTTAAACTTTTATGTATTACGAAAAAGCAACCCCTTCCAAAATATTCGAAAATGAATTAAAAAAGTTATCAAAGTTCCCTCAGATTACGGTACTCAAATATAAACAAAATAAAAATTTAATCTAACAAAAGTCTTTTAATTTAATCAGATTTTCATGTAATTTAATGTAAAGATCTGGAATATTTATGTAAATTAACATTAATTTTGTTCTGTTCTCAATTCCGAAAACAAGTATAAACCATCCCAAATTCTCAGATCAAAATCTGCCAAAATTAGAATCTACATTTTTAACAAAAGTTTTAAAATGTTCGCACAATGATTGAGTTCACTATACTTACATGAAAGAAATAACACAACAGCAGCGGCGTCGGGGCGGAAGGTATGGTATTGGCTGGTGGTGATTCCATTCTAACTTTCTGCGAGTTCGATACGTTTTGATCGTGGAACCACGAATGCCAAAATCAAACTGATGCACTTTTCGTTGCAGCACTGCAGCAGCGGTCCTTAGCAAAGGAACAAACAAACCGGTTGATTATTTTTGGCAGTGGAAGTGCATCAAGAGAGGTTCCCTAACGGTTTATTGCTTTGGTTTTATTGGCATTCTTATCTTTGAGTTTTTCGTTCTTACCTTCCGTTTGTTGCTACCGTAATCCGGGGTAAGATTGATCATCTTTTTTTCGATTTTTTTCGATTTTTTTTTCTGTCAAGGGGAATATCTTGGGGTAACATTAATCAGTCTCTATTTTGAAGTTTTTAACGAGTTTCCTTGATCATTAAGGATTCGAAACACCTTCATAATATTTATAAATGCTAGTTTATCAAGTGCTAGGGCAGTTCAGAAATAACTCAATTGATATAAAATTATTCAAAACCTACAAAATGGAACACAACAATTTTGGTGGCTCAAAGATACTATTTTTGTTACTTTTGGTCCAGTGAGTTCTGAGATATACAATGCTGAATTTCGGTGTTTTTTGGTTTAGACTTCTTGCGGTCCAAAAAAACAACATTGACACATTCCACGCGCTTGTACCGCTCAAAAGTGATTTTCATCCGTTCGCGTATCAAAAAATCTCAAAATGGTCTATAATTTTGATAATTCAAATCACACAAAACCAACGGAAAAAAGAGAAAAAAGTTTTTTTACACATGTTTTAGATGATTTTGAAAATAAGTTTTTTTTTGTTGAAAAAAGTGGTGTTTTTGAAAACTTTTACAAAATCATGAATTTTAAAATATGGATGATTTTTTTTTGGAAAATTTTTTAGTATGTTCAGAAGCCAAAAAACACAGCTTCATTTTGTAGAAAAAAGAATTTGTTTATATCCAATGTAGTTGGTTTGAAAAGCGAATAAAAGCAGTCGCAAATGAGTGAATTCACGTCACAAAAAAAGGGAAGTTTTTAATTTTACGAGAAAACTCTGACTGTTTTTGGAATAAAAAATGAGATTTTCTTTGGAAATGGTAAGACGATTCTAAAACACTAGAATTTATAGAAATCGGTTGGAATCTAGCTGAGTTACAACAGCGCGAATGAGTGAATTCACGTCACAAAATTTGATTTTTGTAAAATTTTATATGAAAAATGTGCTCTGAAAGCTGTTTTGACCCTCCAGATGGTCGGCATTTGACAAATCGAGCATAATTTAGTTGATTTTTTTTAATAAGTTCATTATTTTCAAATAAAAATAAAAAACAGAATTTAAAAAAAAAAATTTTTTTTTTTTTGGTGAATCTTCTAGTGAAGACAGTAGTAATTTTAACATATGATCCCTCAATATGTTGCTATTTAAGTGCCAATCAAAATAAGGAAAAAGTTAGGTGCAGATACTAAAAATTTATGATTGTAAAAGTCGGAACAACAAAATATCGTTTTCGAAACTGTGCATAAAATTTGAAGACTCCAAAGAATGGTTCAGTATAACCACAGTATAACTTTATATTTCGTGACGTGAATTCAGTCAACTACCCTGTTCTGTTTGAACTGAGTGAATTCACGTCACAACTTCAAATAAGCATAACTTCTTTCGTTGTTGTTCAATCAAGAAGCTACGTACATCAAATTGTGGGTAATTGTTTTCTTTACAACTCATTTGAAGACACCGATATTCTATTTCCACAGAGAGAACAGGAAATCAAAGATGAATGTACTAAAGTTCGAAATGGTTAATTCTAGCGTGAATTCACGTCACAAAAGTATCTAATCACAACAAAAATAACTGAAATTATAAAATGACCAAATTATATTCATTTTGAAGAAAATTCAATTTGCGACCGTTTGCTACAATTTTTTTCATTTTCAAGTGAATTGGTTGACTTCTAGAATGAAAACAGTGCAGAAAAGTCCGGAAAAGCGATTTCACATCACGGTGGAATGTGTCCATTGCGTTTCTTATTATGTTAAGGCCGATCAAAAATTAAAATCGGAAGATGTACAATGATGCTTTGGGGGGCTCATATTTTTAAGATAACTTTTAAAATTTTAACTACAAAAAATTTAAATTTTTCTTTTACTCAATTATCTACCCAGCTAACATGAAATCGTAATAGAAATGATAATCCAAATCGAATATTAAGACATTTTCAATAACCATCGTAAACAAGCTGGTATTGAGTGATTTTCTATCATTCATTTACGAGAAGCTTTGCCCAAAAAAAGTTGAATCGGATAGCAGTTTAGTCAATTCGTAAATATGTCTCCAAATAGTTGAGAATACGCTAATTCAACATTTACGATTTGAGTAAACTGATTTACGATAAATGGGCGATCCTTCCTTCTTTCTTCCTTTGACCGGTTCGTTTACAGAAAATCTCACATATAGAGCTATAGCGCAAAACATTTCATCTTAAGAGTTGGCATAGTGGTAAGATACCGGACAGACAACTCGGAGGCTGGAGTTCAAATCTCGGTCGGGGAAATTTTTTTTTTTAGTTTTACTCAATTACTGCAAATCGTATATTTTACATTTTGTGGGGAAATCGAATCGTTAAAATCTTGTCATTGTAGATATATCGCCTCCACTTTTATAGCTATATGCTATTTTGGTAAGTTTTATACAATCTTTTCATCTGGTATATTCGTTTGATTAATTCTGTTGTTCCTGCGATATACCCTCTTAAATGTTTGCTGGGTAGGCCCTCGCACTATTACCCTTAATTTTTTTTCCTTCAAACTTTACCATTTGATAGGGTTTCTAGCCTTTCGTCCTAGGTTGGCTCACCATTGGAAAATTCCCCTATTCCTTAAATATTAAAAATGTACCTCAAAATTGTATAAAAACTACACCAAAACTATACATTTACTAGGGAAAAAAATTTAACTCAAACATCAATAAACCTGCTGCTTCTAAACGCTTTGATTTCATCAGCAAGTGTCCTAGCTTCGGCTGGACATATACTAAAATTGGAACGATACAGATAAGATTAGCATGGCCCCTGCGCAAGTCTGACACGCAAAATCGTGAAGCGTTCCACATTTTTGCCAGGTTCACCAGGTGATTTAAACCCGATTCAACCTTCTATAAGCAATTATCGCCTCCTCCTGTTTCAGTGGAGCACGCGAGGTTTTTGGAGACAACATTCTGAGCTGTTAGTAAAACTGGCTTTTAACCCACCAATCGTCATAGCCATTCAGGAAGCTATGATAAACCGCTTCATTGGTGCGCTGTGGAACATGTACACTTGGTATTCATCGGACAATCAACAAGCTCGCAGTAATGGCCTAGTTGCAATCGGTGTGCTGAAAAGCATCCCACATAATCGAGTTTCCCTTCGCTCTGATATCAAAAGTATTGGAATTCGCATCACATCACCAATCAAAGTAACAATCGTCAATGTTTATGTCGAGTATACTTTCAAACACGACGAACTTTCCTCTGGACTCTCTTCCCTCCTGGAAGGATTAGAGTTACCATACCTTGTGGCTGGCGATTTCAACGCTCGACATGTAGCTTGGGATCCTATGAAGACTAATCAAAAAGGATGCATTGTATTTAATTGGATCATCGGTAAACAACTAAATTTACTGAACGATGGAACACCAACACGCATATGTGATCGTAGCTGCCTTGCATCTGCCATTGACTTAACACTAGCTTCCAACAGTCTGGCAAGCCGATTATCGTGGAAAGTAGACTCCGATCCTATTAACATTTTCGGACACCCCATTACCCAAGATATCCACACGACAAATTTGGCGATACAAAGATGCCGATTGGTCTCGTTTTGAAGAACTGTTGATCGATAAATTATCTTCACAAAGTGCGCTAACCATTGAGCAGCTTACAGACCATATCTAAGACACAGCTATTGTCTCCATCCCACGGTCCAGTTTACGCTGCGGCTCGAAGAACGTTGTCCGGTGGAACTCAGAAGTTGAAGAAGCAGTCCGTGTGCGAAAAAAGCCCTTCGCAAAGTAAAGAAAATATGCGGAAATGATCAAACGAAAATGGCAGCAATGGCTCACTTCAGAAACATTCGTAATCAAACAAGAAGAATTATCAAGCAAGCCAAGGCTGACTTGTGGGCACAATAAGCTTCGAGTTTCAATTCACAAACACCTGTCCCGTGTATGTGGCAAAATTTTATTAGAATCTAAGGAAAGAAAACGAATAAAATTCTGCGTATCAACTCTGGAGGCCAGTTTAAGGAGGACCCACTGGATATTGCTAAAGATTTTGCCCAGTATTTTGCAAATTCTACCATGTCAACTACTTCAGATCCCAACTACAACAATCCAAGCACTCCAGACTTGAACATTATAAATTCTTCCCTTGATCGAGATTTTACATTTTGCGACCTACAAAGGGCTACCAATCGTTGCTCCGGCAATTCAGTTGGCCTCGACCTAATAAGCTGCCAAATGATCAAACATCTTCCTCTATCAGTTAAAGTTATCCTGCATGACACTTTCAACCATCTATGGCATACAGGCATATTCCCTTGGTCGTGGAAAACTGCCATTGTTATTCCTATACCCAAGCAAAATGTACATCAAACTGGTGTTACTGGTTTTCGGCCCATATCTCTGTTGTGCTGCTTGGAAAAGTCTACAAACGTATGATCAACCACAGAATTGTAACGTATCTAGAACCATCTCCAACGCTCCATCAAGAGAACCATAGATTTCGCGATGGGCGGAATACTTACTTCCTCTATTTACGAAACTATCTAAGAGAAGTAGAGCAAGACAACACACATTGTGAAATATTGTCACTGGATATCACGAAAGCATAAGATAAGGTCTGGCGATCAAAAATCTTGGACGCTATTCGTGAAGCTAAACTTGGACAGCGTGTATTTCAGTTTGCTCGCTCGTCTCTATCTGAAAAAAAAAACATTCTGGGTTTCAGTAGGTGGACAACTTTCTGAAGTAAGAGCATTAGAGAATGAAGTTCCACAAGGTTCCGTTGTGTCGGTTACGTTTTTCGTACTCATTATGAATCAAACATCCACACTCTCCCTCCCTGGAACGTTTTTGATTGGATATGCTGTAACCTCATACTTGCACGCAAAGGATCCAAAACGAATGTATTGCGTCAAAAGTTACAGAATGATCAACTCACTATAAATCAATGGGCTAAAGGAGTCGGATTAACAATATCAATCGAAAAACGAAAGCTATGCACTATTGCAAACGGAGGCGTCATTATCATCGTGATCACCGACACCGATCATATTGAATCACGAAACAGTTACACGTGTCCGAAACATAAAAATTTTCAATCGACAATTTGAAGAAACCAAGAAAGCCGTGAAAAGCAGAACAAACCTTCTTAAAGTAATTAGTGGTAAGAATAAGGTTTAGCAATTGCTTTGGTGACATTTACTTAACTCGAAATCAAGCAAAGGAAAAGCTCATAGCATTTGCTTAGTTTGGTATGAATAATCATTTGCTTAGCGGATGTGTACTAATACTTTAGAACAAAGCTTTTGCTTTGATAAATAGATCTATCCAACGAGCAGAATCTGTAGTTTTCTGAAGTAAATTGAAATAAAACGATCAGAAAATTGAAAATTACGGCTAAAACAGCCACGATCTCAGCGGTGTAAAAACGATCGAAACCTATTTTAGGCAATGCATGACAAGCTCTAAAAAGCGCAGGTTGAAATGTTCGTTTATTGATAGGACAATTCCAATTGGTCTAGCAAGCAAGAAACAGTTAGTTCACCTGGAAAACAAAATGTTTTGCCAATTAAGATTAGCTACTTAAAAATAAATAAAAAATGTTTGTTTTTTTTTTCAAACTTAAAAAACATCGTTAAAAATTATTAAAATGTTATTCCAAGTTCGGGCAAGTCGGGGAGGTTTGCTATTCTATTTGTACAATTTCATGATACAACGCCAAGAATAAGAAAAAAAATTGGTTTTCACTTCTATTTTTGTTTATCAATGTTGAAAACAATGTTCCGAAAATCAATCATTTTCGATCAGCCATGCTTTACTGCATTCAGAGCCAAAAAATCGAAGCAGTCAATTTTTCCTTTCTAACCAAATCGTGTAAACAATCATGCATGACAACGACGCTGCTGTATTTGAAACATTCCCGCGAAACATGATGTGGTAATGAAGGACGCAAACTATCAGCAACGAACGTCGCGATGGTGATTGCCTTCCTTGATGGTTTTCAACCTTCTAGGATCATAACTGATATGTATCAGTTATGAGCGATGCGTAAAGGTAACAATATGATTTTTAACTTTTCGCTTTGCGTAGAAGAACAAAATCATTACTAAGTAACTGCAATGTACTGTCCAGCATGTGCTACAGCTTTTTTCAACATGTGGTCATATTATTTCTTCAGATTTTTCCTTCTGAAACATTCATGATCGTCTATCAATACCGAACATAATCAACAATGATGCGAGTATAGACGTTCGGGAATGATTGAGGGAGCGACGTTCAAAATGTATCATCAAGTATGTCGATCACCGTTGACTTGCCACGTGACGAATAGCAACGGTAGTCCCCGATGGGGCATGGTATATTTTTATGTATCTAGTTAGTGTTGATGCTCGACGAATATTCAACAGATACTTTCACCACGTGCATATCACAGCACTCGGAGGTATCAGTATTCTAGCTTGAAACGAATCCTGATTGCTTTTCTTGAGCGATTTTCCGAACATTGGTTGAAAATGCCCATTTGAATTATATTGAAGTGCAATATTGCCAATTTGATATGACGTTATAAAAGATTTTTTTATTAGAAAAGTCTCCTACCGAGCATGCTTAGAAAATAAAGAAATTGCTTGGAGATTTGTCGAGCAATTGCTTCAGATTTGGGCTTTATTCATACCAAACTTGCTTGTTCTGAAAGTAAAAGATTCTGTCAGAGAAAACAGCTGTCAAAACAAACTTTATTCATAGCAACCGAAGCAATTGCTTCAAGTGACTACTCGACTGCTCGATTTGGTTTAGCAAAAGCAATTGCTAGTTTTTTTTTTCATACCACCTAATATCTCAATTTGCTTCTAGAACCATCCTTTTGCGGATTGTCGAAGCTGTAGTTCTATCTAAACTGTTCTATGGAATCGAACTATACAGCATGGAAAATTACAATTCCCTGGAATCCTGCTACAATGCTTATCTTAGAATATCGTCGGGAGCTTTCAGGACTTCTGAAAAAATGGCTGTTGCTGTAGAAAATGGAAAAATGGATTTTCAACATGCGTTTATTTGTTGCATTGTCAGCTAAACGTGTAACTTAATACAAAAAAATTACGGTTCGAATAACGATGTTGTTGGTGTTGCTAGTCAACCTGAAATGCAAAACATACATTCCCAACAACTCAAACGAAGAACTCCTATGATTGAAACAACAGTAATACCTAATTTTGATTTATTTCATATGGCCAATCGAAAATTTGAACATTTAACTGGTCATGCCTGTGGTGAATATGGCTATTATTATATATTTAGAAATCGTTCCGGTAAAACGAATTTAAAAAAAGATGAATTTGATTCAGTGTATCCAAAAAAAGAGAAAACAATAATAAATCGGTTGAGTAAAGCAACCGCGACGATGAGAGCATCATTCTATCATCGATTGTTGCTTAAGCTAGTATTGTGCGAGGATTAATCTGCTGGTAAAAGCAAAATTTGTCGAAAAGACTTTTTTAAAATGTAAAGCAAGTTTAAGATACGACAATGACCTTCCACAGATTACGCCTATGTTATGAGTAGGACAACAGCCATGGAACATTTCGGAGCTCTCAATAGACTGGAATATAAAAAAACAAATCAAAGATGGTCAATGCAATGAGGCAGCTGAATCTATTTTTTTTTAACGATCAACGAAAAATATCGAGACCACTGGTTGGTTTTTACTTATGGATTCTTAGTGGGTAAGGATGTTGGTATAGGCATTGTTAGCATAAACTTTTTGATAGCCAAAAAACTACCTTTTCAATGTTCAATTTTCACGGCAGAGGCAGCGGCCTTAGCCGTGGCCGTTGAAAGATCTCATGGAAAAACACTTATTGTGTCAGAATCGGCAAGCTGTTTACAAGCTCTTGAAAAAGGTAACAACAGACACGCTCTCATACAAAAAATTGCAAAAAGAGTCATGGGACAAGCAAATTACTTTTATGAGGGTGCCTAGTCATTCAGGAATACGAGGTAACGATCAAGCTGATATGATGGCGAATACTGGAAGAACAAATACACTGTGGAATATACCCATCCCTGCTTTTGACGTTGTGAGATGGGTGAAAAAGGAAATTATGTCCAATTAACAACAAATTTGGATACCAAGACCTTTTCAAGGACTCCGCAAACTGAAGTTCATCATAGAACCATGGGTAGACCAACCAAATCGTAAATAATCGAATAAAGTTTTTATTTGACAGTTGTTCACTTGAACATGAGCTCTAACTTTTAAACTAGATAGTTGGTATTAATAAAACACAAATATAAAGCATTTACTTGGCAGATAGGCTAGCGTTTGCTTTATTTTCTAAGCATGCTCTGTAATAGACATTTGAAATAAAAATTTGAGTCCATAAACAAAGAATCATGTTAACAAATGATTTTTTCATCTATTGTTATAGTGTATTTTGTTGTTGGATGTAAAATTAAAACAAACAGTCTATTTTTTCAGTTTGTAAGTACTGTATTCATAGAAATACAATTATTGAAAAAAATGGAAAAAAAACTTATTTTCACTACATGAAAAAAACCTAAGTAAATCACACCAAGAAATTTGTAATGAAAAAATTTAAAAAAATATATAATTATTGAAGTCTTCATTTCATACATTTTGCAGCTCATTGTTTCAGTAAAATTCGATTATATAGACATATGTGGACAATCCATAGGAGATCAACAAAACGCTGATCTAATTCGTTTTGCCTTTTAATTTCGCGTTTTCGCGACTATTCCGCTGCGGCTGCAAATTCTTCTCGGATACTGAAAAAAGTTTGAAACATGTTTCACTCACTGCATGCATTCATTTTACATAAAAAGTTTAGTCAGAAAAGTATGGGCTGAGATTTTTTGTTTGAATGATAGTCAACGAACATGGCGGACTTTTTATCATATCCGATTTAAACCATTTAATCCGACTTCGAGTAACGTTTTTTACGACCTTTTACTTGCATTAGTTAAAATTACGATTCGCAGGAACGTTTTGAATGACTTGAGTTATAATTTTACTGCGATTTTATGTTAGCTGGATATGTTCCTCTATAATTGAAACTTAACCATTTGATAAGGTTTTTAGTCATTTGTTCTATACAGGCTTTCTCATAGAAAATGTCCGTTTTTTAGCAAAAAATTATCATATAATGACCATAAAAATAACTCTTAAACTATAAAAAGCTACCCCAGTGATCAATGTTACCCCGTTTTAAGGTACTAGTAAAGAAATCACCATCAAGTGAGCAAAAAAATTCTGTTTCTTGGCTAAAATCGCGACAAATATGGGGGCAGATTATTTTTCCAATCAAATATTGGGTCATTTTTCAAACTTCAAATAGAACGAATTTTTTCATCATTATGCATATTCATCGTAATTTGGGAGTCAGCAAATAAAAAATTACATTTCCTATTGATATTCGGATTTTCTCAAAAGTTTAATGCATTCAGAATTTGAGCTTTAAAAACGTGTTCTAGAGCGCATTCTGGTCCAATTTTGGAAGGATTTTTTCAGTTAAAACTTGTCAGAGGTTACTGAAATATAACTAAATATTCAAAGCTATCCAAAAGTGCATATGAGTAGAAAAACGAAATGCAGCAGCTTTAGCAGACTGCGCATGCTGATTTGTCTTGAAACCTTAGCTTTATGTTAATCATTAATATTAAGAAGTTACACGCCGATTAATCTATATGTTTCTAAGAACTTAAGTCGAACCTATGAAGTTTGCACCTAAGAAATGATAGAAAAATTCGTTTGCCACGTTTAAAACGAAGGAAAGTATCACTCGAAACGATAGATTAGCGTATTTTTAAGAAATCCTGGCATGGGCCATCTCACCCCGTTGGTGCATCTTGTACAGTTCTCCCCTACCCATAATTTAGGACCAATTCTGAAATTTCCACATTTTTAAAAGAATTGTATGTAATACATCTTCAAGCAGTATATAAGTTACCTTAGAGTTGTCCAATTAAAATGAAATTAGGCTCACAGTTTCTTAATTAGTTAGTAGATTAAAGAATACAAGTGGTGAACTTTGGACATTTAGAAACATTCTTATAGCTAAGGCAACCTAATGCAGCCATATTTATTGCAAATTCTACACAATTTTCATCTTTTCTTCAGCAGTGTTGATCATAAGCCATGTTGATGTCTTAACATTTACTTGTAGATCATGATTGAACCTTTTTTTTTTTGGTTTCAAATAAGAATGTTTTTGAAGAAATAAATGCAAAACCAATTACCAGAATATTTACCGTTAGTAAGAACCAGTGAATGTACTTCCAAAGCCGAAAAACCGGTCGATGACTCCGGGCCGGAAAAAGAAAGAGTTCTGATGTTTTTCGGCAACCCCGCACGTTCAGAACGGATCGAACTTTCGAACAGTAAAGATGGAAACAACAACTACACCAGAGCCCTATGTACCGTCTGCGCCGACACCGATGATTCTGTGCTATTTCTTTCATGTGAGTAATGTTTTTCATTGTTAGTAGAATCATTTTAAATGTGAAATAAGTACTTTTGAAATTCAGTGTTAAAAATTCTCAATTTCGGATGAAAGTTTTTCGAACAAGTGTAGAGTGTCAAGGATCTTCCATTTCGAACAAAAAAAAGCTCTTCATTGATCGTTGCAATCCGATAAAGACAGGAAATAGCCAAAGATGAAACTAGGGAACAGCATTTTTGATGCCTATGTTTTGATAAATGATTGTGGAAGATTTTTGCATCCTGAATTCGAATCATTTTAGCTAGATTTTGACAATTAGCCATATGGTGTGGGAATTTTTTAAATTGATCGATTCTAACAAACCTACATGAAAAACAAAAAAAAAAGATTTTTAATCTTTTGGTTATACTCCATTCAATCAAAAATTCAGTTACAGGGATTCAAAGCTTTGAAAAAATATCTTATTCATTTCTTTTAGGAATTTGAATTATAACATAACAACTATTTTTGATATTACCAAAGAAAGTTTTAAAGTAAATGATATTAATGATTTACTACTTTGTTGAAGTCTGTAGAACAATTCGACTAATGCTTCAAGAAATACCTTAAATTTATTTCGGTTTAAAATTTCTTACAAATTTTGTCAAAATTACCGTATTTTGTAGAACTGGGAAAAAATAACAATTAAAAATCTTTCTAACTTTTTCCACTGAAGTCAAATCTACTCGCGGTCTTGGGGAAAGCTGATTTCTGAGTTCAAATCATGAACTTTCAAAATTTTTTTTAATGTTGTACAGTTTTACCAAAAAGTGTGCAAATTGTAAAAATATGAATTTTGACCTTTTTTCCAAATTTATCTCGAAAATAAAAGTTGTTAGAAAATTGTCATAATTAGCTCTTAAGTCCTGTTTACCTCAGAAAACAATTTGATGATTTTTTTAAACCTAAATATATATGTTCCCATTGTTGAATTAACATAAATTTCTTGACCTTCTAGATATGTGCTTCAGATAATCAGAGTCCTCAGTCTCCAATTGATGGTTCTTCATCGGTTTTCGATGGGCTCGCCCTTGGCAGCTCTTTTCAAGAGTTTATGGAGGCGTATGCCTCTGTTCCCAACAGGCTCGATGCAGTGCAAAGAGACTTCGACAGTTATTTAGCCAAACTCAAAGCGATCAACCCGAATGACCAGATTTTCCAAGACTCGCTGCTAGAAATTGGCGTTAAACTTCGACAGCTGACGGACGCAATGAAAGCCGATTATCAACGTGCTTCGGTTTATTTAATTCAGGATCCTATGCAAAAATTGACCGAGCTTTTTAGCCCGTGGGCAGAAGATAGGGCCGCCTTCATTGGGCATGCAAATGGTTTGATGAGCAGTGGAAATGCTGCACAAAAATCTTGTGCCAAGAGTACAGTAGATAATTTTATGTTGGTTGAGTTCAATTCGCTAGGGGCTGGGGCCAAAGGCTATGCTAGCCTTTTGCAGGTGCTTGAATTTTATTATGTTTTAATAACTAAATTTATAAATAATATGAGAAATATGTTAATCGCTACAATGGACTTCTATTCAAAACCTGGATTCTCTGGAACAGACTTGATTGAACGTTTCAACTCGATTTACAGTACGTATTCATACGCTTCTTCTAGTTTCTTTGGGTTTCTTGTTTATATATTTTATAGCTTGTCAGTAGGAGTAGTAAACAGCTTCTTTTCAAACATGCTCGAATTTTTTCAAGAAGCTCTTCTGAACGCGAAAAATGCTCTTCTCCTATGCTGATGCTCATAATTTAATAAAGATAACTGACGTCAAAACTGTTGCTTACTGATGTTACCTAAAGATGACAATCCCCACTGTATTCTGGTAAATTAATGCATTTGGATTGTTAAATAAATTTCAATCATTAAATGTGTAAGTGAAAAAGCGGATAAAAGCGTTTTTATTTTTGGAATAGAAACGTGCTTCAATGACTCCATCAAAACGTTGAAATCTTTCAAATGATCCCCCTTGCTACCGATGGGGGAACTATACATACAAACATCAAGATTCTCGTCGAAAGTTCGTATTTCGCCACCGCCACAAGCTTCTGGGTCTGCCTCTCCTTCGATGTCCTTCTGGATTCCACTCAAGCGCTACTCTGCAGATCTCCTTCACATCTTGAATCATCGAAGCCTTTTAGAAATTATGTGCATTTTGAAATTAACTGGAAATTGATGGAGTCATCCCTCTTGATTAACATGTTTCAATACTAATATCTGAATTATTTTCAGCATATTAAGGGCTTTTTGGAAAAGCGTCATTTGTTTATTTGTGTAAAAACATCAACGGATCACCTGTTGATCCTTATGATAAATTAATAAAATAATGAGTAACAAACAAGTTAAAAATTTCCTTAGTCTACACAGTCCTCGATACCATTAAAATTTTTCTTCGGAAAGTGGCTCTTAAAACGTCGAAATCGGAGTACTCGGCGAAGCGGTAAAAAGTTCTTAAAATTCCTATAAGGCGCTGTTGGCTCCGAAGTTGTTCAGCCGGATTGGAACATAGAGCTGCAGATTTTGGTTCCTTAGTCCTCGGGGTCGCACACTGAGGGGAATAGCTTCCAGCAACACGGGAGAGTTAATTCTCGACGCGTAGAGATCCGCTACGACTAAAACACGTGCAGCGTTTCGGCGGACATGAAGTGTGTCCAAATCAATTAGGCGGCAAAGGCTTTCATAACTGGGTAAACGAAACGGATCTAGCAAGTTCAAATGTCTCAGGGCATGCCGCATGAAGCGCCGCTGGATAGCCTCAATTCGTTCGGCTCCATTCTGGTAAAATGGGCACCAAACTGCTGATGCATATTCGAGAGTTGAGCGAACGATGCTGCAATACAAGCTTTTTAGGCAGTACACATCTTTGAACTCTTTGGTTACGCGAAATAAGAAGCCAAGACTTCTAGGTGCTTTACCAACGACGTAATTCGTATGAGTCTTAAGCTCCAGCCGATGCATGGTCTAGGATCACGCCCAGATCGTTGATTCCCGGTTCACCCGGGCGATGGTTTCGTTACCAAGTGTGTACTCCGCGTGTATAGAGTTCCGCTTGCGAGAAAATGAAATGACAGCACATTTACTCCGGTTCAGAGGCAGGCAGTTGGTGTCACACCAGTGAGCGAAGGTATTGAACTGCCTTTGCAAGAAATCGATGTCCTCTTGGCTGTTGATGGTGTGGAAAAGTTTGAGGTCATCAGCATACGCAAGTTTAGATCCATCAAGGACAGTGAGTACATCGTTAAAATAGATGACAAAAATTATCGGTCCTAAGTGGCTTCCTTGAGGCACGCCTGAACAAGCGAAGAATTGTCTGGAGAAAAAATTTCCTGTTTGAACTGATAATTTTCGTCCCGTTAAGTAGCTTCGAAACCAGTCCAGTAAAGATCCACAGAATCCTAAGCGTTCGAGTTTAACGATTGCAATATCGTGATTTACTTTATCGAAAGCAGCAGACAAATCAGTATAGATGGCGTCAGTTTGAGACTTCATGGCAAAGCTATCTTGCACGAACGATGTGAAAGTCAGCAAATTTGTAGTCGTGGATGGTTCTGGCAAAAATCCGTGTTGATCGTTAGAAAAGTATTGCTTCATGGACAAAAAAATTGGATCCAGAACAACCAATTCAAACAGTTTTGCTATCGAACAGAGAGCTGAAATTTCGCGGTAGTTGTTTATATCTTTCTTATCTCTTTTTTTGTGAACAGGGATCATGTAAGCTTCTTTCCAAAGCGAGGGAAAGATCGCGAAGTCCAGCGAAGCTCGAAAAATATGCCTAATGGGAGTCAGTAGGTGTGGCATGAAACGTTTCAAGAAGATAGCTGGTATCCCGTCCGGACCCGTAGATGATGAATTTTTAAGCTTAGCTGTCGCCTTCAAAATGGCTGCGTCATCGAATGTAATACCGTTTAAGGAAGAACCTAGAGGTGAAATATTTCTTACAGCCATATCCAGTTGCTCTGAGGAAATGGACCCCGTTGTGAAAACGCTTGAAAACTTCTCAGCAAAAAGATTACATATTTCAGGATCGGTGTTTGCTGAGTTGCCGTTCAAGAACATTTGAGACGGAAGTCCAGATTCTTTCCGCTGATTTTTGACGTACTTCCAGAAAGATTTCAGATTGGTTTTAAAATTGCGTTGTAGCCGGTGAAGATAGTTCTGGTAGCAACGCCTGCTGCTTTTTTTGTACGCTGTGTTTAGTTTGCGGTATTCTTCTTTTGTGCAGAGGGACTTGTGCTTGCTGTAGTATCGAAGAGCACGGTTTTTAGCCGTTTTCAATTGTCGCAGCTGGTAAGTGACCCAGGGAGCTCGAGGGTTGGAAGGTAAGCTACGTTTCGGAACATGACGATCGATTATGTAGTTCAGTATGTTTGGAAAAGTCGCACCGGCAGCATTGGGGTTAGAGAGATCGAGCTCGTTCTCCCATTCGATGGAACCTAGAACTCGAGAGAAAGCTTCGTAATCGGCGTTTTTAACACGTTCGTCGCCACGCTCATTTTGGTAGTTTTGCTAGCCGGGCCCAATGAAATTTTCAGAGAGAGAAAGCAAAGAGGGAGAACTCCCATATTTGAAACGTGTGGCGATGCTGAGCGGTAAACTCAAGTAAGAGAGCGTCACCTGCTTTTTGATGTGACGGGGCCCCCCAGGAAATACACCCGTCTGCCGAATATGGGTGACGTGGCGACGAACGTGTTAAAGTCCTGGTAGAAGGAAGCAGTTTCCTCTCAGGGGGCGTTAATGTTAGTGACAACGAGTGAGACCACTAAAGCTGGATGATGAGAAACAACTTTGACGAGAGGACCGGGAGCTAAATCAATTGTCGGATTCCTGAAGCCTTCGTTTATGAAGCAGGTCTAGCATACGGCCGTTTTCGTTTTCGAAGCTGTTGATCTGGCGAAGAGTCGCGATGCTCAAAGAGTCCAGGAAGATGTTGGAAGGAGCCGAAAAATAAGAGCGCATAGGATCTGGGAACAAAAAGGCACCGTGGGATGGGCACCATTTCAAGCCAGGCATGTTGAAATCACCGATAACAAGAATATCATCTACGGGAAAGCAGATTGAGCTCACTTTGGAGAGGCAGCGCGAGAAAGACTCAGCTACAACCAGATCATTTGAGCGATCAGGAGGCACATACACTACGCATAAGTACAGTTTCCGGTCACCGAGATCAATGCGGGCCCAAAGAAGTTCCAAATCGTTCCAGGAACTGTCTTCGATCAGCTGAGCCGTGAGTCTGGACTTTACGGCAAGCAAAGCTCTCCCACCAGTAGATTTTTTGCTGTTCAAAGGGCTTCGATCGCAACGGAATACTACATAGTCTGGGCCGATAATTTGACTGGATAAGGTGCGGTCGTTTAGCCATGTTTCCGAAAAGGCGATGATTTCGTAGCAGGAACTTGACGTGGCAAGGAGGTAGTCAACCAGACAGGAATTCACACCACCGACGTTCTGGTAGTAAACGTTGATAGGCTCAGATGTGTCGGGTGCAGAATAAGAACGAAGATCCCTAGAAATGCAAATTCCATCACGCGGAGAAGAACAGTCGATAACAGCGTACTTGCCTGAAAGCGCAGGCTGGAGAACCCCTTCACCTCAGACGAACTCAGGGCCGGGACGACTGGTGTCGCTGGCAGGAAACAGCGCGACTAAGTCGAAGGGCTCAGGGGTCTCCGTAGTTCTTGATGCGGTGCGTCCCGGTGCTGAAGGCCCAGTTTATACAAACAGTCATTTATACAAATTAAGTTATATCTCCAGAAATTGTAGGTTGGTATTTAACCCTTCGTTTCATAAAGTAACAAATTTGCAACAATTAATGTATGAAAAAAGTGTAAAATCGTATTTTATTTTATTTTTTTTTCTTGATGTACTCGTCATTTCCAACTGTAAAAAATGATTTTTATGGAAAAATAAAAAATCATGAAATGAAGGGTTAAAAACTACTCATTGTTTTAATAAACTCCATATAACATAAACGACAAAAATGACAAAAATGACAAAAATGACAAAAATGACAAAAATGACAAAAATGACAAAAATGACAAAAATGATAAAAATGACAAAAATGACAAAAATGACAAAAATGACAAAAATGACAAAAATGACAAAAATGACAAAAATGACAAAAATGACAAAAATGACAAAAATGACAAAAATGACATAAATGACAAAAATGACAAAAATGACAAAAATGACAAAAATGACAAAAATGACAAAAATGACAAAAATGACAAAAATGACAAAAATGACAAAAATGACAAAAATTACTAAAATTACTAAAATTACTAAAATTACTTAAATAACAAGAAACGATAAAAGCCACATCTTCCGAATCTTTAGATTAGCACAACATTGTGAATATAGTATTAGGTTTAGAACATCTATAACATTTGAAAAAAAAACACAATTTCTTAAACTTCAAGAAACATAATTTGTAGAAAAGGCAACTTCCGGCGACCACCGAAAGTGCTTCAACAGGCATGCCGAAAAAATGACTTACACATTTGCCGTTCGGGTCAATATGACCCGAAAAACCCCCGGAAAATATGTCATCTCAAAATTTCCATACCTTCTAATCGCTTGGCGTATTGAAATTATTTTAATTTTTTTTTATTGTGAAAAATAAATCTTCTCAATCATATATAAAAATGAGAGTCACAAAGAAGTTTCGACCTTTAGCCTAGAATTTCCGAAAAAAAATTTCTTTCTTTAAAGTTTTGCTTGGCCGCCTTGTGTTCCATTCAAAGTTGAACCGATTTTCAAAATTCAAATTTTGTTATTATTTTGATAACATGATCAAATATTCTATTTTGATTCTTAATTCCTAATTTAAAATGTGAGCTTTTTATTTACTATTGTTCACAATACTTAACTTGCAATTATGAATTTTTTTTGTTTGATGTTATCATCGACTTTTTTCGGCGAAAATAAAAACGAAATTACTTGACAGTTGGTCCAACCAGTTAATCAATTATGAATTTTCGATTTAAAGTCTTAAATTTCCCATTCTATTTTGAGTTCAAAACCCTGATTTAATAAAGAATAAATTCAGGATTCAAAATTCGTGCTCGAAAATTGTCAATTTCATATTCATTAACTTAAGTTGATACTATAGAAATTTAATTCGAATTCTCATTTTTGTTGAATTGTGAATTGAGAACTTGGGATAAGCAATTCTTTAGTCTAAGTTTACAATTATTAATTTATTCATTTAAAATTCCGATTCTAAACTCTAAGAAATTTTTTTTTATTTGAATAACGAGGAAGAATGACCTTAATGGGTTAAATTCCTATTAAAAGGAAAAAAATAATAATTTGAATAGCAAAGTTTGTACTTATGAATTCAAAAATATCAATAATAAAATCTGAAAAATTAGATAAGACCTCACAATTTGAAATACAGCGTTTTGAATTCATTTAATAATTTCTGAAGTTTGAATCATAAATTTTTAGTAATGTATGCATTTGAAGTTATTTTTTGAATTTTTGTTCGGCATCCTGATTTTAAGTTAAAATTATAAAGCTTCGAAGAAAATATGAGTCAAATAATTATAATCACACAAATGTAAAAGAAGAAAATCTATTTCGAATAATATTAAGGTGGGAGTTCCTTATTTGGCATGTGTGCCTAATGTAAACATGCCGTTGATTTTGACTGTTTGTGACGCTATTTTCCACTTATCATAACTATGAAAAAACTTGACTATGTAACGGATCATTTTAACTCTAATTATACATACAATTTATGTATCTAACTATCAAGATTTCAAGTAAATACCGATTGTTTCAAAGTATGTCCAAATTGAACGGAAATCTGAGCATTTTGCCTCAAAAAAGCCTTTAATTAATGAAAGATATGAACTAAATTTGCTTACCGATTTTTCTGAGAATATTCGTCGGATTGTTTTTCATCACGACATTTGTAATAAGACTGATGATATCATGTGTATTTTAAGTTAAATAAAAAATAATTAAAGTTTCTTGAAACATAGAAAAGAATAAAAAATAACAAACAAAAAAATGCTATGTCTATAATTAAAAATTCTTTTTTAAGTTTGTTCCTGATTATGGATATAGCCAAAGTGTTCCAAACTTTATCGAAGATATATCATGCTTCTGACATGAATCTGATTGACGTTAAAAATGTTAAAACTAACTTTATCTTAACTTTATTTTCAATGGATTGTAAAATTAATTGTTAAACAAATTGTTTTAAGTTACAACATTATTTTTTTGTTAAACTTTATTTTGGAAATTCATTTTCAGCGTATGCCGAAAATAAATTCACAAAAATCAATTCAACGGTGGTTAACTTATCTTTAAAACAAGTTTTTTTTAACTTTAGTGTACTTTCAAGTTGAAAATATCGAAAACTTACTTTCTGGTAGGTTTTATAGAACGCGACAATAAAAAAAAGAGTACATCAATTTCACTAGTTTACAAAATTTTAAAAAATCGTGAACTTGATTAACTGACCATCATTTTTAATGTAAAATCGGGCGCTGAATCCGAAAATGAAATTCAAAAAAATCTCTGCAGTACACTTATAATAGTATAGGAAGAATAACACATGGTAAATCTCACTCGCTCCAAGTCAACATTATTTATTAGCTTACTAGAAGGTCACATGCCAAGTTTCAGGAAGATCTGACCATAGGGAGGGGTTGCTTGAGTCTCAAACGTGAATAAAATTTTAAGGTTTTCTGCCTGGGAGGAACAAAAAATACAGGTTTTTCATCAATAACTTATTTCATCACTAGCCGATTGTTGTTTATGGTTAATTTTTTTAAAGCCTACGTTGAGATAAATATTTCACCCGAAGACTGCAACACGATTGAACTTGAAGTAAAAAAGTTATTGCAATTCAAAGGCCGCAAATTTTGTCCAACACGCAATGAGTAGGGGAGAGTGGGGTTTTGTGGGCCATGGGGAAACGTGGGCCACTTTTAATATCTCAGATGTGTGTTGTGATAAAAATCTCAAACCAACAGTCATAGTCGTCGCTTTGCGTGAGCATATATTTCAATATGATTTTGACTTAAATACGCATCATAAGCTTCTTTTATTTATTAAGCTAAAAACAGTTAGCCAAATTTATTCACATAATTAAAAAAACACCCATTGATTGCATCGATATAGAACCTAAAGTACAGAACAAAAATATGCTCATACGCTTATGATCTTAGTTTTGTCATGATCTTTCACGTGGAAAAGGAATTTTTGATAAAACATCAATAAGTCACACAAACACAACCAATTTGCAAATTATTGCTTGTGGAGAATCGTGGGCCACACATCTTGAACCACCTATATTTTTATGTTTTTATACACATTCAGAACTTTAAATTCGTTTTTCTATCTGTAGAGTTTTCTTATGCCAAATGAAGAGTTATGAAAAATATTTTGTCTATCCTATATAAGAAATTTTGCCAAAACGTGCGCGAGCCAGATTTTGGAATCTATTCGATTATACACAGCTCTATTTTTTATTTCATCATCTGAAATTACATGAAAATAATGAAATGAATCTTGAAATCACAGTTTTGGGTCAACTCATAAACTTTGCATGTTATTTGGTCAATTTGGATTTAGTGGCCCACGATTCCCCACCATTTTTCAAAATTTAAAAAATATTGCTTTTTTTAAAACAGTCAGAATTCGGAGAAAACAACTTATCAAAAATTTAAAAAAAAATCCTTATGATACCTTGAAACCATTTTTTATTTTCATTTTACCTTTTATAATAAAGAAGTTATGGAACAACAAAAAAAAGTGGCCCATGACTTCCCACTCTCCCATACTTTTTACACATTGCGTTTTATACAAGAATTTTCGACCAAAATACAATCTTTGAACCGCAATAACTTTTCTGTTTCAAATCCAATCGAGTTACAGTCTTCGGGTGAAATATTTGTCTCAACTTAGGCTTTAAGAAAATCAACCATAAAAAACAATCAGCTAGTGATGAAAGAAGTTA